>NC_135478.1:24248697-24570274 GCF_052094955.1 Ictidomys tridecemlineatus
GTCCCCATGTTGCCAGCCTTATGCCCAGCTGGGTACTACTTTTGTCCTAGGATAACCTCAGAGAACGTGGCTGAGAAGTTTGGCATTTCACGAGAGAAGCAGGATACCTTTGCGCTCGCCTCCCAGCAAAAGTGAGTGCTGCTTGGAGTGGAACCTTGAAAGGACTGGAGAGTGAGATTGTGAGGCCATCCTGGGTGGTCTGAGGTCTGAGGTGAATGTGTCCCAAGAGTACAGCTATGTACTAGGGATTTACAATCCTCCTGCCTCCCAGCTGGGGATTGGAAAGGGGGCAGTGCCATTCTGAGCTGGTGGCTCTTCCCTATTCTCCTGCTGACTGTCCATGCAGAGTACCTTCTCCCTACTTAGGCCTCAATTCCTCCTTGGTTCTTTGGAGCATAATGAGGAGGAGGATTCGTCTTTACCTGCTGCTCAGAACTGAACATGGTAGCCATAGGCTCCTCAGGAACCTAGAGTGTGGGGTCAACTATGCTGTGGACCTGCTGTGTTAGCTTCTGGAGCAGGCCTGGGTCTGGGGAAGCATCCTGAGACCAGGGCTAGGGCCGATGTCACAGAAATACAGGGGCTCAGGCCTCTGGGGCAACAGCCAACAGGTTTGGACAATCCTGGCCAGACTAAGGAAGGATAGCAAAGACAGGGAGTGGGCTTCTCCAAGGCAGGGACTGTTAGCCTCTTGGGTCAAGTTGCCTTGTGGGTTTTGCTAGAAGCTCTGGTTCCTACCATTGAAATGCCCCTAGGTGTCGTAGTTTACATACGCTGTAAGGGTAACCCTAAAATACCTCAGGGTTCAATTCTGTTTGAATTGGAAAAGACATCATAGAGATTAGGATGTGTCATTTTAGATTTGGGGAATCTCAGGAAGGGGTGAAATTCAGATGTTGGGTAACCCCAGAAAGCTAGCAGAAGCCATCACAAATGTTCCTGGGACTCCAGCCTCAGACTAGCAGAGGCAACTGACAGGCAAAGGGCTCTAAAAAGCAAACACCACCTGCAAGCTCCCTTCTCCCCACTGAGTTTAGAATCAGCCATGATGTGGACACCTGGGGTTGATAGCAAAGGAGGCTCTGGATATCCCCAGCAAGGCTCCCTCTCCACAGGGCAGGTTTCCTCAGGACCTCCAGCTGATCTCTCCGATGTCCCCTAGGACCAGACATGTCTCTGAATTTAGCAGGCTGAGGTTGCATGTCTGCCACAATGGGCTAGAGTGGGGACAGGAGGAAGGGAGCTCCAGGGGAGACTGAGCCTGGCTGTCTGCTGCTGGCAGGGCAGCAAGAGCCCAGAGCAAGGGCTGTTTCCGCGCTGAGATTGTGCCTGTGACCACCACCATCCACGATGACAAGGGCACCAAGAGGAGCATCACTGTGTCCCAGGATGAGGGAATCCGCCCCAACACCACCATGGAGGGCCTGGCCAAACTGAAGCCTGCTTTCAAGGATGGCGGCTCTACCACAGCTGGTGAGTACGGGCCAGGGTGCTGGAGTAGGGCTGCCACCAGGGACTGTCACCAGGCTGGCTTTTCTGCTCTGGAGTCTGGGGCAGACCAGGTCCCTTGGCAACCCCTGGTGGCAGCCTGGGTTGATAGCTAAGAAGACTCTGAATGGCCCCAGGCATCCTTCCCTCCCTAGGGCAGCATTTCCTCAGGACCTCCAGCCAGTCTCTCAAATGTCCCGTGGGACCAGACATGTCCCCAGAGTTAGTAGGCTAAAGTTGCATGTCTGCCACAGTGGGCTGGTTCTCCTCTGCTCTGCCCTGATCCCTCCTCACCCCAATTCTTTCTCCCTAGGAAACTCTAGCCAGGTGAGCGATGGAGCAGCTGCCATCCTCTTGGCCCGGAGGTCCAAGGCAGAAGAGTTGGGCCTCCCCATCCTCGGGGTCCTGAGGTCCTATGCAGTGGTTGGAGTCCCACCTGATGTCATGGGCATTGGACCTGCATATGCCATCCCTGTAGCCTTGGAGAAAGCAGGTCAGGTGGCTCCTTCAGACTCTAGACCTGGGTCCCCTCATGCCCTGCTGCTGGGGCTGGGGGTGAATACTGGGGGTAGAACTGCAGGTGCTGCAGAGTAAAGATGGGGCGGGCTGGCACTCCGTACCCAAGGCCTTTGTGACCCATAGCTGAGACCCAGTCACCTGTCTGATGTAACCTCACACTAGGCAATTGTGGGCCTATGAAAAGGTGGGGTCTGGGAAGACCTGGAAGCCTGCCCATGGGCCTCTGTCAGCTCAGGTCTGAACCTCACCTGCAGGACTGACAGTGAATGACGTGGACATCTTTGAGATCAATGAGGCCTTTGCAAGCCAGGTGAGTCTTAGTCTCCCCATTGCCTGAGCCCTGGGCACCCAGTGGGAGCCAGTGGACAAGCCATGCAGGGGAGGGGGCCAGCGTGTCCAGGCGCTGCTCTGGCTCCTTCCAGGCTGTCTACTGTGTGGAGAAGCTAGGAATCCCCCCTGAGAAGGTGAACCCTCTGGGAGGAGCGGTGGCCCTGGGCCACCCCCTGGGCTGCACTGGAGCACGACAGGTCATCACACTGCTGAATGAGCTGAAGCGCCGTGGGAAGAGGTGAGGCTGTTCCCCTTGGGGTGATGTGGGGTGTCATGGGGGATGCTGAGCTGGGGCATCGAAAGGTGGAAGCTTGGGGAGGTCAATATGCACAGATGTGCACTTTGAACTGGGCATATAGGGACATGATATCTATTGTCCCTGAGGGTCAGCCTTGAAAGGGATACCTGGCCTTCAGAGTATATCTGCCACTGAGTACTTAAGTGGGCAGTCAGAGGACTAATTTCCCACAGATCTGGTCCTGTTCACGAGGACCTTGGTCAGGGGGTTGGGCCTCTGCCCAGAGTGCCTGTGCCCAGCCAACCTAGTTCCCTCTCCCAGGGCGTATGGAGTGGTGTCCATGTGCGTTGGCACTGGGATGGGAGCTGCTGCTGTCTTCGAATACCCTGGGAACTGAGTCCCTGGCTCAAGGCACTACCCAGAGAGTGACTCTAGGGAAGCAAATCCACGTGGGACATTCATCACTGGTGGTGGGGACAAATCGAGGCACTTCAACTAATTTGGAAACTGTGAACACTGATAACACAGTACAGGAGTGGGTGGGTGTTGGTCCTTACCACCAGGCCCCCTCTAGCTGGGCCAGACAAAGCCAGTGTGCGTCACCAGGCCCCCATGTAAATCCTAGGGAACTGTGGTCTCATGAATGAGGGTAGAATGGACATAATAACAATAAACATTTGTTATCTCATCTTGATGGCTGGATTTTTCCAAGGGTGGGTATTTTCCTTCTGAGTAGTGAGTCTGAACTGCCCTAGTCTCCACAGTGGTATAACTTTTTTTGTGTTAGCTCTGGGGACTTACAATGCAGGTCCTAGGCCAAGACCATTGCCCTGGAGGGGGCTCCTCCATCCCAGGAGCTGTTCAGAACCCCCCAGTCCATATCCCTACATCCCTTCCCTCAGCTGGGTCTGTTCTTATCACCGAACTCTCCACACTCCCAGGGGCAGGATGATGTTCTATATAATTCTGCTCAACCAGTGAATTGTTAGTTCTCACAGAAAGGCTTCTAATGTCCACTGCAGTGTGGGGAGCATATCCTCTAAGCCCTTGCCTGCCCTCAGAGTCCACCAGATGTGGAGTGCAAATGTGTTTAAAGTCAGCACAATGATCACCTCAAAGAGTGACCTGACCTGCACAGAAAAGGACGTGTGAGGGGGCCAATAGGAAAGCACACAGGCCTGTGCAGAGAGAACTATACTCTCCTCAAAATTGACTGTGAGGAGAAGAAGCATATGGCCTACAGAATAACTGGTGGCCTTGGCAGTGCTTCCATGCTTATAATGCTAATTTGAACTATTTTCATGCATTAGAGCACCACATGTGATTTAATTCTCTTAAAAACCTAGATAGCACTTAGGTATGTGTCCCCTCTTATAGAGGAGGATACTGAGGTCCTGAATGGTGGGCAATTTGTCATGGTCATCCTAATTAAGGGATTCTAGGCCAAGAGCTTGTTCCCAGCTAGACTGGCCTGAGCAATACTTCACCCTCCAACTCTTGGCAATGATCAGCATGTGCCAGTGCCACTGGTGTTGTCCCTTCCCTTCAGACACTAAGATCCAAGATTTCTCAGAATCACAGTTCTTAACCTGCTTGGTGATCAAATGCCTCCAGAGGAACTTACGAGGCTCCAGTCATGCTTCTTACATCACTCGCATCTGTTGCACAGTGAGACCAGGGAAGGTGAGAGACACTAAGTGACAGGGGATGCAGTGATCTTCACCCTGCCAGAGTCCCTGTTTGTGGACTTTGGATCTCTTCCAACTAAGACACAGGCCAGGCAACCAAGTGGAGGTCATCTCAGCCCTGGTCAAGGGCCAGTGATGCTTCCTGTCCAGAAACAGAGAGGATTCCAAGGCAGCCCAAAAGGTCAGAACCAGTGCTACCCACCTCCTGAGGAAGTCAGAGCCTCCTCAGCTTTATTTTTCCAAAGAACAGAGACTTTCAAGCCTGAAAAGTTTTCAAGAGAGCCAGGTGCAGTATCTGTAATTCAGTTACCAAAGAGACTGAAGGATAAGGTTTGCAAGTTTGAGATCAGTGAGGGGAACTTAGCAAGATCTTCCCTCAAAAATGAAAAAGATCTAGAATGTAGCTCCCTAGTCACACCTTCTGGCATTCACTATCCAAAGCAGTAAAAAGGGGGGAAAAATTGTGAGAAGAAATTTAGAGGCTACCTGTCCTCACCTGCAAGTACTCAGGCAGGGTTTTTTCCCTGAGTAGCCAGATTTGGGGGTCACTCCTAGGCTGCATCAAGAGGGACCTACACCAAGCCAGCTACCTAAGGGAACCAGGAAATGATCCTCAAATCATGGCCTCTGAGAACTGACCAGAGGGAAAGTAGTTTGATTGTCACCATTGGTTAAGGAGCTCTGGCAGAAAGAAATTCTTACCCATAGGCCATTGCCAATGTCATAAGACCCATTTCTGATGCCATCTGCAATAAAAGTATTTCATAACCATCCTTGACCAAGGTCTGTCTGTCCTGGGAGCAGCAGAGCCCCTGTCCTACCTGATCTCTAGGTGCCACTTAGTCCAGCCCCAGAGACAAAAATCCAGGGGTGTCCTGGAGGTGTGGGGCAGTGGCAAGGGGAGACCCTGCACTCACTATACTCAGAGTCCTCACAGAAATGCTACTGCTGGCCCAGGAGACAATGATATCTCCTAACCCTTAGGGGCAAGACTAAGCCCAGGCCTTGGCCAAGGGCACAACCCAGTCCCAAATTATCAGCTATGTTGGCCACTGCCTACAGCCCTGATGAGCACTGTCTGTTGACATGGACACATGCACAGTCTCTGGGATGCCACTGAAACACAAAGTGAGAGGCGCAATCAGTCAATCCTCCTGCCCTGCTAGGCTCCCATGGATAGCAGCCCTGTGCTCCTGGGCCATGTGACTGTTCCCATCAAAGGGTGCAAAGATCTGGAACAACCTGGTAGTCCAGTGCCCATGCCAGACCAGATCCATGGGACAGGGATGGGCAGACCTCATCTCTAGAGGTGCACACTCCCCAGGACCCTACAAGCCACTTCTCACCTAGATGAAGAGCTCTCCAGGGCACCACTGTTCTAATAGTCCTTGCTCTAGGGCTCCCATTCTCTCACACTGGGCTCAGAGTTATAAGGACTGGTCTTCCCAGTGGAATCTGCCCAGGCCAGCAGTAACTGGGGACATTTGCAAACTATCCACATACATATCTAGAACCTTAGGGACTGAATGCACCTGGGGGTTCTGGGGTGCAGCCAAGTGAGGGAACCCTTGAGCTAAAACTCAGACTGCACAAGGCCTCCCAGGTGGATGGCTCCCTAGGCCCGTGCAACCCAGACCAGCCACCTTAATCCCATTACACTAGTTGTCACCAGTTCCACCAAGTTTTCCTAAAATCCCTCCTGAGCACAGGACTCCACTGATTTCATGCTGAGGAGCTACAGTACTATGCCCTAGAGGAGGTCCGACCAACACAGAGTGTATCCCACAGGAGATGAATAGCAGGGTCAGGTGTCACAGTCGCATCACAGGGAAGCACAGGCTACCTACTGGAAAGGAAGATCTCTCACTGTAAGTCTGAGAGCTTAGGGAAGATATGTGCAAGTGGTGAGCTTGTGTTTGGGGCAGGATTTAGCGAGGGCAGAGAAAGCAGTTAGGAACAGCACTCCATGGGGACAGAATTGGCACAGTAGGGAGGACAGAAGGAGGCAGATAGTTTAACTGAAAGGAGAAAAAGTCACATGAGTGAGCAGCTGGGAGGTGAGGCTGAAGAGTTGTTCTGGAGACAGGGAGTGGGAGACCCTGAACTGCAGGTTCAGCAGTCTGAGCTTCTGCCAGTTCCTAGAGGTTGGGTTTCCTTTGCTGCTCTCTCACTGGCTAATGTCCCTATTATTTCAACTCAATGCAGCTCAAAGGACAAAGACAATTGGGTCTGAGGCTACATGTAGAAACAACGGAACACTCCAGCCCCATCTGGGAGAGCAAGTAGTGAAGGGCCAGATGATCAGAGCTCCACCAAGGATCCCCCTGCCCCAGAGTCCTCCCCATCTTCAGGCCTCTGCTAATGGGATGGGCCTGGAGTTTTCCAGCTTGCTCAACTAGCAAAGGAAGCTAAGTCACAGTTCAAGGTTTTCATGGGTCATTTACCTGACAGAGGAGTAGAGTACACACTTCCAAAAGTAAGCAACAGGTTGTTTTTGAATAAAAATCAGGCCACAGAAAACCTTTGCCCCAGTCCCACAGACCTGTATGTCTTGGCTCTGGTCTGGCTAACTCACCATTTCCCACTGCCAAAGTAGGGGAAAGGTTGGGTCCAGAGAGCAGCATCTCAAGCACTCTGGTTGCCCTGACATCTTTTGACATCTGATGTCCATCTGGATCCTTGCTTCCAATGGGCTGAATTTTCAGGGGCCATGACTCACTCAAGATTCACAACTGCTTACCCAGAGGTAGAAGTAGAAAAGGTTATCTCCGAAACTGGGTAATCCAGGCCACAATGGCCCCAGCTCCAGGCTGGATCTCATTTCTGATTGACAAAAGTTATTATTCAGTTCCAGGTAGTATCCTGGGAACTAAGTTTCAGCTGTGAGTACCAAAGAGAAGACATTCTAGATCTTTCTTCATCATATGTCCTTGGAAAGTTCACTAATATTCTGAAATTTCAAGGCCTAGAGAGGTACAGCCAGATACACAACATCCCATCCAGGTCATATACCATTCTGCATACTGAAGGATCCCAAGCTTATCCACAGTGGTGTCCTGTAGTTCAGGAGATCAAGGGACCACGGCTTAGATACACAGCCACCTCTGGTATAGGAAGCATCCAAGCAGATGACCTGTATGAGCTTCTGTTTGCTGTCTTGACTATGTATGGGTCTATAGGACAGGAAGCTGAGGCTTGAGCAGCTGGGAGACATCTCTGTGGGTGAGTGCACCCCCCAGGCTCTGTTCTGGGAACTCCCTGTCTTCTTATCCCTCTGGTGTCCTTTTTCCATGCCTTCAGACCCCAAGTTGTCACTGACGGAAATAACAGTGAACTCTGCTGAGTTCACCATAATTGCCTCCTGAGAGTCAGTGAGCCCCTGTCCCCAGAGGCTTTGTGCCCCCTCCAGGCACATTCTGCATTTGAAGACAGATGGAAAGCAGAAATGCCTGCTGGCAGACACTCCAAGCAACTCCAGGAGACAGGAGACCACAGTTGTCTGTGCCCCTTGTTTTCCTGTCTATGTCTATGTCAGGCCAGAATATCAAAAAACACCTGGTCCAGCCCACCATTTACAGACTGAGAATAAGGCTCCTGAATTTGCTATAGAGCTAGGTCTCGACCCAGCACCTCACCCTTAATTCCAACCCTGCCTCCCACCCTACACTTCTAGCCTTGAAATGTAACAAAATCTTACAAGACGTCCAGAGTATCTTCATCCAGAGTGTGCCTCGCTTAGGGTGGGACTCATTGTTCCTCCTATCTGCAGTGACAGCAGGTCCTGGAGGAGGACCTGAGGGGATGTGTGCACATTCATTATCTCATTTCCATTGTCCAAGTACCACTGCTGTTGGCCTTCAAGCTTTTGCATTATGTTCCTCTTTCCCTCCTGTCTTCCATGTTACCTGGAAAGCAGGACAACTGCCCAGTCTGTGCTGATTTGGAAGAAGGGAAGGGTGACTGGGCAAGTGAGCTTGAGACCTTCCAGCATTGGGGCTGGTATATGAACTGAGCAACCTGATGAGTGTCTGTAGGTTCCTCAAAACGTTAGGCATGGAACCAACATATGAACAAGCTGTACCTCAAAAATTAAAGTTATCACTCTGTAGTGATACACACATACCTGTCCTGTTCATAGCAGGACAATCCAGAATAGCTAAACTATGGAACCAACCTCAGGATCCATCAATGGATGAATGGATAAAGAAAATGTGGTATATATCACAATGGAGTTTTATTCAGCCATAAAGAAAAATAAAATTATGTCATTTGCAGAAAAATGGATGGAACTAGAGACCATCATGTTAAGAAAAATTAGTCGAACTCCAGAGGAGAAGGGTCTTACATTTCCTCTACCATGTGGAAGCCAAAGAGGAAAGGAAAACAAAGGTGGGGGCGGATCGCATGAAAATCAAGGGGAGATCAGTAGAGGAAAGAGGCCAAGATGTAGGTGGTGGGGAGGGCAGGGAGAAGTACAGGGCAATGATATTGGCCAAATTATATTGTTGTATTATGTGCATGCATGAATATGTAACAACAAATCCCATTGTTGTACAACTATAACGGACCAATAAAAAATGGGTGGGAAAAAAATGAATTCAATCCCTTCCCTAAAAAAAGAATCTACAAAAAAATAATTCTCTGCACTTTCCCTTGGAGCATAGCACAGGTGACAGTCAGAGCACAGGTGACAGTGCTTCACAGCACTACAGAAATTCTGAAGAAGCCAGGAATTTATTGCTCAGGCAACCTTGATCCTGGGCTCTACACCCATCTCTAGATGACACAACTCAGACTAAGTGACCTTCTCAGGAGACAAAAGATGAGGCCCCTGAGGGCCTAACCCTGGGTTAGCCTTCACCCACACACATTTCATGAGAGTCTCTGAGCAACATAATGATAGGACTTGTAGTAGCCCTATTTTGTGGTTGGGACACCAAGGTTCAGAAAGGTCAAAGGGCTTGCCCAGGGACCCACAGCCCATTTATCTTCAACATGCATACTCTTCACACAACACTTTCCTGTGGCTATGGTCCACAAGTCTGCCAATGGCATGGGAACAGTATTTGGCCCTTATGCATGGGGGTCACCAAGTGTGATAATGTCTGATAGCTCCACTGTCTATGGGACAGTGTTGTCTACTCTGGCCACCTGTAATGGCTTCCAGACTCCTGCTGAGGCTTCAAAATGTACTTCTGGCTATTCTATTCTGTGGGGAAAAGATAGGGTGTGTCAGGTTGCCCATCCCACAGTTAGGATCAAACCCTGATCTATTTGACCCTCTTGGGCTCTGGGCTTTCTCCAGCTGCTGGTGCCATGGGCAGCTACACAGATCTGAAAAGCTGGATGTTATGGTTTAGATGTGAGGTGTCTCCCCAGAGCTCATGTGTGAGACAATCCAAGAGGGTTAGAGGTGAAATGATTGGGTGATGAGAGCTTTACCCAAAAGTGAGTTAATCCCTTAATGTAGATTAATTGGGTGGCAACAGTAGGCAGGTAGGAGATGACTGGAGGAGTTGGGTCACTGAGGGGCATGCCTTTGGGGTGTATGTTTTGCTCTGGGTGAGTAGAGCTCTCTCCCTGCTTCCTGGTGGCCAAGTGCTGAGCCACACTCCTCCACCACACTCTTCCTCCATGATGTCCTGCCTTACCTTGGGACCTGAAGAATGGAGCCAGCTGTTTATGTACTGAGACCTTTGAAATTGTGAGCATCAAATAAACTTTTCCTCCTCTAAAATTGTTCTTGTGAAATCTTTGGGTCACAGCAGTAAAAAGCTGACTAAAACATTGAGCATGCTCTCACACACACACACACACACACACACACACACACACACACACGTTCTGACCAGCCCCAAAGGATGTCAGTAGGGGTCTGGCCATCTGGATAAGGCAGAAGATAAGGCTTGTGTCCTTCTGTTCCTTGTCCTAGACTCCCATTCTAAGGCTCCTGGGAATGGAATGAAGATCCAGTGATGGTGCAGTGATGGCAGTGACTCCAACCCAGCAATGTGTGCCTGTCTGTGGCCAGCTGGACCTCCTGTGCTAGTACATTACATGAGTGCCAGAAGTTTCCTAGACCATCAGCTTCCACTCCCTCACTTATCCTGTTGATCTACCTGACGCAGCTCAAAAGCTCAAGAGCAGCCTGTGTCTGACACCTGGCCCACCTGAGACTTTTGCTAAGCTTGTCTATCACTTTTACACCTACACTTTTACACCTGGCCCTTCCCAGCCAGGCATCCTGCTTGTCCTGTTGCCTTTGCCTGGACTACCTGCTTTCTCTTTCTGAGAAGCATGGCTCCACCTTAGAATCTAGAGTCCTGTCTGGATTCTGTCTAAATCCTGTCCAGATGTAATGAGGTAGGGCACACTCTCTTGACTTGGGGGGTCTCAGAACAGCAGATATGAGAACTCAGAAGCCTCCTTTTAGATATGGATAGGTCAGTCCTTGAGGGTCTGGTTGTGGTGGTCGTTTGGGTAGGAGGTAAGGGAGAACAACTTTTTTTTCAGGGTTTGTAGGAAACTGGCTTTGCTCTTTGGGATGTGACAGTGTCCTGTCCCATTTGTTGTAGATCTAGATTGCCCAAAGGTCCTGCCCTGGAGGATGTTGGGAAGAGGACACGAGGGGAGACATCTGGTGTGCCCTTCCAAGTGTCTGGGGAGCACACAATCCTGCCAGTAGCAGCATCAGCAGGGACTGGCAGTATGGGCACGTGACAATGGGAAAGGCATACTGCCTTCAGGAATCTAAGGCATGTGATGGATCTGCAGTTGAAACAGGGAGGGTCACAACCCTACACTCCAGAGTGGGGATGAACAGGGCACCCTGTCCCTTGGTGTCTAGGGCAAATGCAGTACAATATTCGAAGGTCTGGGTAAACATATGGCCCTGCCATTGGCAGTCAGACAGCACCTGGCCTTGTTCTTTAGAGTTGAAGACACAGTCCAGGCGGAGGAGCCCTGGATAATTCTCTCATTCCTCAGATATATATTGATGACGTACTAAACGTCAAACACATTTCAGGATCCCAGGACACAGCTTCTTCTCTGCTTCCTAACGGGGAAGGTGATAACCAATTGAATCATCACAAACAGGTGTGACATTGTTCTAAGAAGTGTGGCATGTTCTCTGTCCAGTTAAAGAGCTTGCTAAACTTCCACAGCTTTGTAAATTCACTCTCCGTGATAACTGGGAATCAAATTGCTTGGTTCTTCTAAAAAGACTTGCCGGAAGAAATTGACTTCTTCGGAGGTGAGCTGGAAATATGAAGAGTATGTAGAGTCTCCAGATTGGGTGCCAGGACACGCGACAGAACAGAACAGACTAGGATGGGGAACAGGAATTAAGAGTCCCGAACTCCTCCTTCCAAAGAAAGGCCAAGGAAGGGACTCCAGGTGGTCCAGCCTTCTGTCTGGCAGCAGGCAGGGTGTAGGATTTTGAAGGAAGGGGCTTCTGGTTGAGGCCCAGTTTATGTGCAAGACTTTGGGAACCAGCCTGGATTTTGTCTCCAAAACTTGGAAAGGTAGAATGATTTCCCATCTGCCTTTGTGGGCGGGACTCCAGAAAGAACCGCTTCTTGATTGGTCTGGGTAGCCCACGGAGGCCCGGACTTTGTGAGAGGTAAGAACGGCCCCGCGCGGTACGTTTGGGGTCTGAGGTAAGAGTGGCTGGGGTGGGCGTGTCCTCAAGTTACGCTCCTTCTGGTTGGCTGAGATTGGGTGGGCGGAACCTTTGGAGGGCGGGCTGTGGGCGGTGTTGGGGCTTCCAAGACTGAGTGGAACTTGCGCTCCGAGGTGCAGAGGGTTTGATTCCAACTGCGCGCCGATTTCAAACTGCTCTGCGGGTCTCAGCGGCGTGAATTTGAGGCTGCAGGTAGTTCAGGACCACCTCACCGACCGGCCCGAGTCGGGTCCCGCGCTACAGGCCGCTTTGGTAACTTCAGGCAAGCCTCGGCCGAGGACGTGGTGGTGGTGCACGGACGGCGCACGGCCCTTGGCAAAGCGAGCCGCCGCGTCTTCAAGGTGAGGCCCCCGGGGGTTGGCCCCTGGGGTGAGACGCTGGGTCTCGGGTTCCGTCATATTTTCCTGGGGGCGGGGGCCGGAAGCAGTCGGCAGGTGAGCTGCAGTCGCTTTTTCTGCGTGAGGTATCACAAGCCAAGCTCACCGCAGCTTTACCTGCCTCTGCAGGACACCACCCAAGATGAGCTTCTGTCTGCCGTCTTGACCGCAGTTCTCCAGGACGTAAAGCTGAGGCCTGAGCAGTTGGGGGACATCTCGTTAGGGGAGTGCACCACCCAGGCCCTGCGCAGGGGCCTCCGGGTCTTCTCATCCCTCTAAAGTCCTGCTTCCATGCCTCTAGTCCCCTAGTTGTCACTGAAGGGAACTATGGAGTCCATTAACTTCAATATGATCTCCTGAGAGCCAGTCTACAACTATTTCAACCCTAAACACTTTAAACCTCCTCCACGTGCATTCATTCTACTTAATGAGTACTCTACTTAATGAGGAAAGTAGGTATCCCAAGTGCAGAAATTCTAGCACCTGAGGGTACCAGGAGGCTTGAGACCAGGGTTCTCTATGCACCCTAGATCCTGTCTATTCCAGGACAGAGATGAGGGAACGTCAAAAACATCAAGTTCAGCACTGATTTACAAATGGAGAGAGTGGGGGCTGTGCATTTGCAACAGAGTTAGAAATTGAACATGGGGCCTCAACCTGTGCTCCAATCCAGTTTCCCACTCCACCTCTTCCCTTGAAATGTAATAAAAGACAATACAGGACACTGTGTGCCTCACTTAGGATGGAACTATTTTTCTTCTGTAGTGACAGCAGGGCCTGGAGAGAGGATACTCAGGGAAGTGTACATTTTCAGAATCTCATTTCCTTTGCCTAAGGGCCAACGCTATTGGACTTCAAGGTTTGCATTGCTCTTTCCCTCATGTCTTCCATGTTATGTGGAAGGGCAAGTCACCTGCCCAGCCTGTGCTGATTTTGAAGAGTAGGGTGCATGGGCAAGTGAGCTTGGGACCTTCCGGCACAGGGGTCCATATATGATCTGAACAGGCTGTTGTGTGTCTGGCTCCCCCTGCTGCAGACCCTGAAATTCCAGAGCCTCAGAGGAGCCTGCCAAGGGCTAACAATTCTGAAGAACGATCTGAAATGTCCTCTCTTTAATACAACTGTTGACTCTAGATAAAGGCATTTTCCCCTGAATAGGAAATGTGCTTCAGCCTGGAAGTGGAGCCATCATGGCCCAGATTGCCCAGTTTCTGAGGTAATCTTTTCTACTTCTAGCTCTGTGTTGGTCATTGTAATTCTTGAGTGGGTCCTGGCTCGAGGGGACTTGGCCTGTGGCAAGTGGAGATGAGGTTGGACACCAGATGTCAAAAGATGTCAGGGCAACCAGAGTGCTTGGGATCCTAATCCTAGTCTTTGGACCCAACATTTCCCCTACATTGGGGAGGGGGGTGTTTCTTTGCTGAGAGCCAAGACACTTCACTTCTGGGAGTGGAGCAAAGGTTCTCTGTGGACTAATTATAGCCAAAATTGACTTTTGCTTTAAATTAGACTCTATCTTCCTTTGACAGGTAAATGACCACATGAACACCCTGAATGGTGACATTGCTTCTTTTGCTAGTTGAGCAAGCTGGGAACTCCAGATCTATCTCATCAGCAGAGTCTGGGAGATGGGGAGGACTCTGGGTCAGGGGAACCCAAGAGAAGCCCTGATCGTCTCTTTCTGGAGAGTGAATAGAATATGAAAAACTATGTGGTTACTAGGAAGGGTAGGGATGGACGCTGGCCTCATATTTGAGATATGGCTTTTGCTCTGGTGGCCTGTCCCAAGAACAAGTCCACTGCTCTGTTCTCTGGGGGAAACAGAGATAGGTAGTTGTCACTGTTGAATCTTCAGAGGGAGAAAAAGATCCTCATGGCCCAAATGGACTTCTCTGCCTTGGATTGGATTGAGGAGAAACATAGGATGGAAGGTCATATGCTTGTGTTGGTCCTGAGGAGCATGCACCTGTAGAGACAGCATATGGATCTGACCTGATATGGGTGCAGGGCTACTAGATTGTTCCCCAGATTTTTGTGACCTTTGATGGGAGCAGTCACATGGCCCAGGAGCACAGACTTGCTTTCCATGAGAGCCTGGCAGTACAGGGGTTTGACTGTGCCTTTCATTTTGTGTTTCAGTGGCATCCCAGAGACTGTGCCTCTGTCCACCATCAACAGATAGTGCTCATCAGGGCTGTAGGCAGTGGCCAACATAGCTGATAAGTTGGGACTGGGTGGTGCCCTTGACCAGGCCTGGGCTTTCTGCCCCTGACCACTAGGGACAGTGATATTGCTATCTCCTGGACCATCAGTAAGCATTTCTGAGAGGACTCTGAGCACAGAAAAAATTCAGGAGCTTCCCTCGCCACTGCTCCAAGCTCTTCAGGACACTCCTGTGTCCTGTTTCTGGGGCTGAGTGGCACCTAGAAAGCAGGTGGGACAGGGGCTCTGCTGCTCCTAAGACAGACCTTGGTCAAGGATGGCTATGAAATGCTTTTGTTGCAGGTGGTATCAGAAATGGGTTTTATGACATTGGCTAGGCCTGTGGGTAAGAATTTATTTCTGCCAGAGCTCCTTAACCAATGGTGACAATCAAACTAATTTCCCTCTGCTCAGTTCTTTGAGGCCATGATTTGAGGACCATTCCCTGGTTCCTTTAGGCAGCTAAAGGTGTGGATCCCTCTAGATGCGGCCTAGGAATGGCCCCTAATTCTGTCTGCTCAGCAAAAGCTCCCATCTAGCACTTGCAGATAAAGTAAAGTGGCCTGTAAGCATTCTGTCTTGGAAATCTGTCAGGCTAGAAAGTGGACAGCAGGTTGGAAAAATATAGCACTTGGACTCTGAGATAATTTGCAGTTTCAGTTCCCTTATGCCAGGGATAGTTTTCCATATATTACTTTTTGCTTTCCTAGGGTGTTTGTCCCCTTATTCCTACCTTGGTACACAGGTAGAAATATCTGCCAGCTTCTGAGGGACATGTTCAGATCTTGGTGATTTCCCACTGTCACCTTTACCCATATCATGGCTCTGTCTTTGCTTGCAACAAATGGCAGTGTCTGCAGATTTGGGCAGAGATGCTGGGGCTATTCAGGCAGGGTGAGGGAGGCTGTGGCAGCCTTGGAGGGGACAAGCCTTAGTTATTGCATGCTTCTGTTTGCCTTTTAGATCCTCTATAGAATGTTTATTGATAGGAAGCATCACTGGTCTCAGGCCAGATCCTAGATGACCTTCACTTGTTTAGCCTGACCTATGTCTTAGTTGTTAGATAGCCAAAGACCACCGAGATCCGGGCAAGGGCCAAACCCAGACTGCCCCTTGATGTCTCTGGTTTCCTGTCTTACTGGGGAAGTGTAGGTGTGGGTAATTTGAAGCATTAGTCTTCATGAGTTTCTTATGGGCATCTGATTCCCCAGCAGCTTAAGCACTGTGTTGCTGGGGTACCAAGGTTTGGGGCTGGGAGGATTCCCACATCACAACTCAACCACCTGTACTAAACTCTGTGGACTGTTTCCTGGCACTTTCTAATAGGGAATGAGCTCTGGTGCAAGACTGCCTAAATCGGGATTCAGGCTGGGTTCCATCCACTCATGACCTCAGTGTACTCCTCTATTAAAGGGGATCTGTAGCTCAGCTGTGTATTGATTCATAACAGGATTAAATGGATTCTTTAACAAACTAAAACCAGCAGGTGTTTATCATGTGACTGATGCTTTTTGAAATGCCCTCTTGAGTTTAGCCTAGTGCTTTGACACTGGATCGAGATCACCTGTTATCTTTTTTGAGGCCTTTGCCTCCCTTCTCCTCTCAGAGAAACCTCTCTACCCTGGCCATCTCCCCATCTCCCCAGCCTGTTACACCTCCCTGCCTGTACAGCTCAGGTTGTCTTTCAATGTGAGCTTTGTACAGACTTGTCTTTTCTCCTCTACATTTGTGGGCCCTGAGGACAGGGCCTGGGCTTACTGGATGTGTTTCCTGTACTGTGGGGGATACTAGAATGCTTTTCTCAGGAGCTGCCAATTGACTGGTTCAAAAGTACAGAGGCGCCTGTCCCTGGGAATACTTTGCTCTGTCCTGGGGTAAAGGTAGAAATAGGGCTCAGCAACACCCCAGCTCTGTTTTGCTGGCAAGTGGCTCCCAGACAGTGCACTGCACTTCCTGAGGGTTCCCTGGCTCTTCCCACATCTTGCCAAGTGTCCAGCCATTGCTACTGGAACCCTAGCTGGTTTGACTCACCTCAGTTTCCTCCTCCTAGGGTGGAGTTTATGTCAATGGGTTGGAATTTGAACCCTGGAAACATTGCTTCCTATGTGAGGGAGAACAAGAAGGCCAGAGACTGTCTGATCCCCTGGGGTGAGTGCCCATCCTCAGCTCCTCCTCATCTCTAGCAATGCCAACCCTCTTCCTCTCTCCTTTGGATGATATTGAGCATGGAACTCAATGCTGCTATGATTTCCTGTCCCTGAGGCCCTTGAGTCTTCTGTTTCCACATATAGCCCATTTTATCATACCCCCTCCGAGTGCTTAATCACAAGTAGGACAATGACAGCCATCTCCTGAAACCATGGGATCCTAGAATGTTGACTGCGGGGAGCTTCTGATCCCTGAACATGCTGGTGAGGGACCTTGGGGCCTGTCACATGCAACCTGTGATGTGTGCTGCATCAGTCCAGCACCTTGGTCAGCAGCCAGTGCCACTGAGCTGGGGCCATCTGCAGGGCCTGTGGGCAGGGAGGCCTGGTTCCCATGGATGTACGAGGAGGTTGAGGTTTGTATTGTGTCTTGGAATTGATCACATATAGTACCTCCAAGGGCAACCTGGAGACCTTAGTAGAAGCTGGCCATAGGGAGCCCCAACAAACCCCTTGAATCTCTTCTTCAGCTGAAGCAACTCACCAGGGAACACGCTCTCTTCTGCTCTGCCCTGCATGCAGCCTACCCTCCCTCTTGGAAGAGAGTCTGGCCAGCAGGGTGACTCCCTATCTATTCCATGCCCATGCTGGGGAAAAGAGTGCCACCTCTAGAATACTTACTATTGTCTCTGTGGCATGGACCAGCCCTCCCCACCTTTAGTCCCATGGGCCTAGTATAAAAACAGTGTTACAGCCTGGCCTTGGCCCCCAAACCATCTCCAATTAGTGTGCTGTTTGTGTCCTAGGATAACCTCGGAGAACGTGGCTGAGTGGTTTGGTGTTTCAAGGGAGAAACAAGACACTTTTGCCGTGGCCTTCCAGCAGAAGTGAGTGTTGCTGGGGTGGGACCTTGAAAGAGCTAGAAGGTGAGACTGTGAGGCCATGCTGAGTGTTCTGAGATGGACTTGTCCCAAGGGTACAGCTGTGAATGAGGGTTTTGCAAGCCTCATACCTCCTAGGTGGGAACAGAAAGGGCACAGTACCATTCTGAACTGGTGGCCGTTCACTGTCCCAGACTGAGTGCCTTCTCCCTACCTAAGCCTCAGTTCCACCTCTGTTCTTTGAAACGTAAGGAGGGCCATGACTCCAACCTGACTCTGGCTTAGGGACTGGACATGGTATCCAGAGGCTTCCTGGAGGCTTGGAGTGTGAGGACAGTGATTCTGTGGACTAGACACACGAGCTTCTGGAGTAGGCCTGGGTTTGAACTGATGTCACAAAAATGTCAGGCTTAGCCTCTGGGCAACAGCAAGCTAGATCAGCCAGTATTGACCATAGAGGGAAGGGACAGAAAAGATGGAGTTGTGCCTGGTCCAGGTGGGTTTCTCCAAGAGAGGGACTGTTAGCCTCTTGGGTCAGGTTGCCTTGTGGGCTTTGCTGGAAGCTCTGGGTTCCTACTATTGAAATGCCCCTAGGTGGTATAGTTTGCATAGGGCTGCAAGGGTAACCCTAAAGTACCTCAGGGTTCAACTGTTTGAATTGGAAAAGACATCACAGAAATTAGGATGTGTCACTTTAGATTTGTGGAATCAGGAAAGGGTGAAATTCAGATGTTGGGGTCACTCTGGAAAGCTAGCAGAAGCCATCACAAATTTCCTGGGGCTCCAGCCTCAGACTAGCAGAGGCAACTGACAGGCTGAGTCTTGGGCAAAGGGCTCTAAGAAGCAAAATCACCTGCAAGCTCCCTTCTCCCAAGTTTGGAATCAGCCAGGATGTGGACACCCTGGGTTAATAGCAAAGGAGGCTCTGGATGGCCACAGCAAGGCTCTCTCCCCACAGGACAGGGTTGTCCTCAGGACCTCTAGACAGTCTCTCCACTGTCCCCTAGGACCAGACATGTCTCTGGATTTAGCAGGCTGAGGTTGCATGTCTGCCACAATGGGCTAGAGTGAGGACAGGAGGAAGGGAGCTCCAGGAGAGCCTGGCTGCCTGCTGCTGGCAGGGCAACAAGAGCCCAGAGCAAGGGCTGTTTCCACGCTGAGATTGTGCCTGTGACCACCACCATCCACGATGACAAGGGCATCAAGAGGAACATCACTGTGTCCCAGGATGAGGGAATCCGCCCCAACACCACCATGGAGGGCCTGGCCAAACTGAAGCCTGCTTTCAAGGATAGCGGCTCCACCAGGGACTGCTACTAGGCTGGCTGTTCTGCTCTGGAGTCTGGGGCAGACCAGGTCCTTTGGCAACCCCTGATGGCAGCCTGGGTTGATAGCAAAGAAGACTCTGGATGGCCCCAGACATCCTCCCCTCCCTCGGGCAGCATTTCCTGAGGACCTCTAGCCAGTCCCTCAGATGTCCCGTAGGACCAGACATGTCCCCAGATTTAGTAGGCTAAAGTTGCATATCTGCCACAGTGGGCTGGTTCTCCTCTGCTCTGATCCCTCCTCATCCCAACTCTTTCTCCCTAGGAAACTCTAGTCAGGTGAGCGATGGCGCAGCTGCCATCCTCTTGGCCCAGAGGTCCAAGGCAGAAGAGTTGGGCCTCCCCATCCTCGGAGTCCTGAGGCCCTATGCAGGTTGGAGTCCCCTCTGATGTCATGGACATTGGACCTACATATGCCATTCCTACAGCCTTGGAGAAGTGGCTCCTTCAGACCCTAGACGTGGGTCCCCTCATGCCCTGCTGCTGGGGGTGAGTACTGGGGATAGAACTGCAAGTGCTGCAGAGTGAAGTTGGGGTGGGCTGGCATTCCATACCCAAGGCCTTTGTGACCTGTAGCTGAGACCCACTCACCTGTCTGATGTGACAGCACACTAGGCAATTGTGGGCCTGTGCATGGGTGGAGGTCTGAGAAGACCTGGATGCCTGCTCATGGGCATCATTTAGTAGGCTAAAGTTGCATGTCTGCCATAGTGGGCTGGTTCTCCTCTGCTCTGATCCTCCTCACCCCAACTCTTTCTCCCTAGGAAACTCTAGCCAGGTGAGTGATGGGGCAGCTGCTGCCTTACTGGCCTGGAGGATGCCTGCCCAGGTCTGAACCTCACCTCCAGGGCTGACAATGAATGATGTGGACATCTTTGAGATTAGTGAGGCCAGGTGAATCTTAGTCTTCCCATTGCCTGGTCCCTGGGCACCTAGTGGGAGCCAATGGACAAGCCATGCAGAGGAGGGGGTCAGCATGTCCAGGTGGTTTACTGTGTGGAAAATCTAGGAATTCCCCCCCGAGAAGGTGAACCCTCTGGGAGGAGCAGTGGCCCCAGGCCACCCCCTGGGCTGCACTGGGGCATGACAGGAAATCAGCTGCTGAATGAGTTAAAGTGCTGTGGGAAGAGGTAAGGCGGTTCCCCTTGGGGTGTCATGGGGGATGCTGAGCTGGGGCTTCAAAGGGTGGTAGCTTGGGGAGGTCAATATGTACTTTGAACTGGGCATATAGGGAATGATCTCTATTGTCCCTGAGGGTCAGCCTTGAAAGGGCTTCTGGCCTACAGAGTGCAGCTGCCACTGTGATGCCAAGGTGCATAGTCGGGGGACTGAATATCCAAGATCTGGTCTTCTGGTTTTTTGTATCCTCTGGACAGGGGGTTGGGCCTCTTCCCAGAGTGCCTGTGCCCAGCCAACATAGTTCCCTTTCCCAGGGCGTATGGAGTGGTATCCATGTGCACTGGCACTGGGATGGGAGCTGCTGCTGTCTTTGAATACCCTGTGAACTGAGTCCCTGGCTCAAGGCTACCCAGACGGCCCTACTCTGGCAGCCAGAGAGTGGCTCTTGGGAAGCGAATCCACGTGGGACATTCAGCCACTGGTGAAGGCACTTTAAATAATTTGGAAACTGTGAACATGGATGACACAGTACAGGAGGGGGCAGGGTGTTGGGCCTTACCACAAGGCCTCCATGTAAATCCTAGGAAACTGTGGCCTCATGAATGAGGAGGGGACAATGGTATAATCAATCGTGTGTTATCTTATCTTGGTGGGTTGTGTTTTCCCTGGGGGACTTCTGTGCTCTCCATCTGAGTCTGAACTGCTATGATCTCCACATTGGTGTGACCTCTTTTGTGTCAGGCACTACATTGTAAGTCCCCAAAGCTAAGGCAAGACCTTTGCCTCAGAGTGGGCGGGGCTCCTCCATCCCAAGAGCTGTTTAGAAATCCTCAGTCCATGTCCCTGCCCCACAAACCTGTTCATCAACCTGTGCCATCTCGTTCCTTAAGCTAAGTCTGGGGCTAAGGGGTGGGGTGAGCCTCAGAGCTGGTGAGTTTCCATGAATGTCTCATCGTAAGAGCCTTGGCCCCGGAGCCGCAGGGCACAGGACTTCTCTCCCAGCATGCCTTCGACCACCATCGTGGATTCATACAGCTCATTGCTCCTGTGGAAGAGGAGGGGCTGAGATATGCAGGGCCTCCCAGCCCTGTGGATAGTGCCAGAAGGTGGGGAGGAGCTGTACCTGGGAGTGAAGAACACCTCAAGTGTGATGGAGGTTGGGGGCGCATTGGTGGGTCGTGCCTCCAGCAACCCACTGCTTGGGGAGACAACAAAGTCTTTAGCCTCCTTGGTGGCACTCTGATGACCTGCATCAAGGGGAAGGGAAGACACACATGGGCACAGGCAGCTCCGTGTTTTGTCCTGGAAGCCTTTACTTGTCTCAGGTCAGCCCATCCTCTCAAGATTCACCTCTGGTCTTGCCAATGCCCCAGGACAGGGAAACCTGGGGTCACAGGTTTAGAGGACTGTCTGTCTCTAGAAATTCCAAGTGATATGAGCCCAGAAATGCCAGTCTAAAGGGACAGGACACAGATAGTGGGAGGGATAGGTTTTACCCAGCTCCACCTGGGAACAGTGAGCAGGTGTGAGGCCCAACATACCCATCAGCACAGCCCAGTAGCTCCGGCAGCTGCTGAGGTTCATCAGGTAGATCTCCCGGGATGTCTGCTGGTTCACAAAGCAGGTTCCAAAGTCCACCCAGCTGCTGGACAGCTGCAGCTCAGGCACAGTCACAATGGCCCGCAGGGGCACAACCTGGGGAACAGATTTTGACTTGATGGGAATGGAGTGACCTTGCCCATTATAGTGGGGTCTGAGCCAGGGTCACTGGATCACATGGAACCCTGATGCCCCATGAGCACCAACGCTTCTGAGCAGAGCAGTGATAGCAGCACAGTGGGCAGCAGGGGGCTGGCACTGTCATCATAAGCCAGGAGTTGCTGGTGAGATTCTGCACAGCGACAGGCCAGAACAGTGCCCTCTGCTGTCCTTTCCATTGGTGCCAGCCTTGCTCCCATGGAGGTCAGCCTCTTTCCTTCACTCTTCCTCCCTCCCCAGTCTTCAGTCTCAGATCCTGGGCCATCCTGCCTCAGCCCTGACCTTCAGGTTCTCCACCCCTGCCCTGCCTGCCAGGGCACCTTAGCAACCCCTGCTGCACTGTCAGCCCCAGCAAGCCACTTCGCTCTGGGCAGCAGTGCTCCAGCTCCCCTGCTTTGCCTCTGTTCCTTCTTATACCTGACCCACAGCCCCAGTTCAGCTCCCTGCTCCCCTCTGTTCCACATCATGGCCCATGACCTTCTGGCCAGTGGAGCCCCATGGAGCCTGAGCGTCATCCTTCACAACTGCCTCAGGTGCTCATGTCCCACCCACTTGTCCATTTTCTTGACCTGTATGGTTTCCTTTCACAGGCTTCACCTGTCACCTCTTCCAGGGAGCCTTCCCTCATTTCCCATCCTCCAGCCCCTCACCTGACTCAGCTCCTGAAACAGGTGAGGATGAGGACTCTCCTTGCACAGGGCCTCTTCCAGGCAGACTGTGTCCTCAGGACAGGGGCCAGGACTCCTCATATGAAGGCCCTGCCTGGTGATATCTTCCTCACTCTAGGGAATAGCTCTCAGCTAGTCTTACTCTCCCCCCGTCTCAAGGAGCCCTCCTGGGACTAGCCTGTGTGGTCTGATTGGTGAACTCCAGGAGCAGATCCTGAGTAAACACCATCTCTTTCTCTCCACTTGTGCTCTGCTGGATATCCACTCCAGGTAGCATCTGGTCGGTCGGGAGCTTCTGGTAGGAGAGCAGCTCCAGGGAGAGTGAGAAGGACACATCCACCTGTATGGACATGGACAGGCACTGGCTCCCCCAAGCCTCTGAAGGCCCAACAACGTCCCTGCAGCCTACAGGGCCCAGACTGACCCAGGCTTCCCAACAAACAGCTTCACAGCACCCCTCCCTGGCACATCTATTCCCTGTACCAGTGCTGTGCCCAGCACCCTGTTGGTGCCCTCCACAGTCAGAGGCTAGAGTAGAAGGACAATAAGCAAACTGCCCTTGATCAGAGCTGGGTTCTGGCCATCTGTAGACCAAGGAAGGACTTTGCCTTTATCCTGAGGATAGTGAGGGGCATGTAATGGGTTTGAAGCAGGGGTGTGTCCAAGTCAGCTTTGCCTTCCACAAGGTCACTCTGGCTGCTAGTGGGAGGTGGGCTGCAGGAACATAAGTGGCTGAGGACAGCAGTCAGGTGGCTGAGACCGAACTTGGGCCAACAGGATGGGGCTTGGACTCCTGGCTCCCAGATAGTTCCATGTGCTAGCTCATAAGCATTGACTGAGGCATTTGTTACACATAGATTCTTGGGTCTTAGCTGAGATCGTGACATCTCTGAAAGTAGAGCCTGAGAGCTTGTATGTTTAACAAGATTTCTAAAGGCCATTGATGTACTGCTAGGCTTGGAAATAATTGTTATAGAACAACACATGCATGTAGAGGTGTGGACAAGTGAGAAGCACCGAGAGTTAGGGGCATCCAAGGGGCTTGGCAGTTGGTTTGAGGAGGAGGAGACAGAGCTCTGATCTAGGCACTAGGGGGCAGGTAGTATTTGCTGAGATGAGAAGGCACATGTTTGGAGCAGGACAGGGTCTGGAGGGTTATGAGGAATTCAGTTTTACAGTCTGAGTTTGGGTCTAAAACTGAGAGGAGAGTTCTGGTCCGGAGCCAGATGCCCGAGCATTATCTACACACAGAGGGTGAAGGGCAGTGCCACCATGTGATGTCTTTTCCCTGGGAGCCATGGGGCCTCCTCCAAGCTGCCCGAGGGTTTAAAATACCTAAACCCAGAGTCTCTTGGGGGAACCCCAGCAAAAGGGACCTCTAGCTGTGCTCTGGTCTCCCCTTCTCCCCTCCATGTAGCCCCAGAAGGAGGAACCAAGGCAAAATGATATAGGAGCTTACCCACCATTTTGCAGATCTGTGTCTGGCTCCTCTACCTCTGGGAGAAGGTTCTTGGGGGGCACAAACCCTTGAGTGAGGGCATATGAGAAGGGAGTCTGAGTGTGAAGGGGAGGAGGAACGCATGGGCCCCCACCAGGCAGTGGGGGAGGCCTGGGTGAGACTGTAGAACTTGTGTGGCCGGTACACTCTGACCAGTCCCTCCACACATGTGAAAGCCCCCTCTGCAGAGTGTGTGTGCCTGGGATGGTGTGCAGGTGCTGTCTGGGCAGTGTGAGCATGTACAGAGAGACCAGAGCCACGCACTCCTCTACTGACCAGCATGTTCTCCTGTGGCCGGAGCTCCATCTGCTTGCTCCCTGCAGCTGTCTCCTCAGACTCGTGCTCCTGGCCAGAGCCAGCTCTGTGGTCCCAAGGAGCCTGGCCTTGAGAAACAAAGAAGGGCCTGGAGACCAGAAGCCAGAAGTACTGTGGTATTTCTGTAGTGTTGATCAGCTTCAGGTGGCGGGTGGTCAGCAGCTCACTCAGCACCTGGGTGGCCACAGAAGAGGGGAGCTGGGGTTCATCTCACCCTCTCAGTCCTGTGGCTCTGGGGAGGGGATTCAGGACAGAAGGCCTGTGCCCCAGCAGGGCCCCTAGGTACCTTGGAGGTTCAGGTCAATTGGCAGGGCCAGGGGCGGGGAAGCAGCACTTACTGCAGAGCAGGGCTGCTCGGGGATGAGGTCGCTGGCCTGGCACCAGAACTCCAAGTTGCCGCTGCTGTCCAGCTCCACGCTTAGTCTGCCCAGCGATAGACACTGCTGGGGCAGCCAGGCATCTGGGGCCTCCTGGCTGTCCCCTCTGCTCACTTGGTCTCTAGCCAGCCTTTCTCTGGGCTTCCCTGCTGGATTCTCCTCCCCTCAGCCCCCAGCAGGAGGTGGGTCAGCCTGGTGGAAGCTTTCTCATGGAGTGTTCTACTCTAGGAGCCCAAGAATTAGTTTTGTCCTTTGACTCCAATAACCCTGACTGGCCTCACCAGAGATGGTGAAGGTGTCCCCATAGGGGGATGGAGAGGGGACCACCCAGCACTCACTGCGCACGCCTCACGTGCCCATGCAGGTCCAGTCTCAGGGGTTCCACAGCAAAGTGCTGCAGTCGACGCCTCCTCCCGGGAATCTCTCTTTCTACCTACAGAGCCCAATCAACCGTTGATCACCCTGGTGGTCCCTGGACTGAACAGCACTGTGCCACCCAGGAGAGAGGCAGTGTCTATGGTCCCCACCCCAGGACGTTCACCTCATTGTCCAAGCTCATGAAACCCAGGGCGTAGCCAGTACACTCCACCTTCTGCTGGATGTCGGAGCTGAGCACCGGAGGTGTGAAGGAGATGTAGATGGTGCTACTTCCCCCAGCAGGGACCACCTGGCATGGACACAGCAGCCTCAGCACTGCCCTGTGCCTGCTGGGAGGCCAGGGCAGACCCCCAGAGACAGGTCCACCTGGACTCACCACCTGCTGGGGTCTGATACAGTAGGGGAGGTCGGAGGGCACCCCCTCATGCTCCTGCAGGACAACTGAGATGATCTGTGCTGCAGCCCTGTTGCTGGCATTGGAGTAGGCCTCTACCTGTCACCAAGAGTAGCTGAAGCTTATACAGGCTCAGCAGGCCCCTGGGCTGTATCTCAGCAACCCTGAGTGGCCAGCTCCCCTGCCCCCACAGCCCTGCTCACTGGAAAAGCAGCTGCATGGCTGGACTCGGACATGCTGGAGGGGCTTGGGGACCAGGGTAAGCTGCTGCTCTCGGGGGTCTCAGGGTACACAATCTCATTTCCAGCTTGATCCCGCAGTGGGAATGGTGGTCCATAAAACACTAGCAGGTCCACCAGCTTATCCTCCTTATCTTCTGGAACATAGGTGACCCAGTCTAGGCGAATGTCTAGGGCACACATAGGGAGAGGGCAAGGAATAAGGGAGGCGCCGATGGTCTCCTTGGGGCCTCCACCTTTCTGTTCTCCCATGCCCATGGTGGAGGGGGCCTCACTGTCTTTCTAATGCCACCTTCAGGCAATTCTTGTTTTAAAAAAAATAGCCTTTACAGACTTATGCCATCTGGTCCAATCATCTGAAGCCTTCACGACCACACTTCCAGCTCCACCTGTATGACACTCCGCTCTCACCACGGCTTCCTCTCTCTCTGGCCTGTTTGCTGTCAGGATGGGCCCTCCAACCCCCGTGTCCTCTACCTTCTCTCCCTCCCCGACTCTCAGCCTATGTTTGCTGTTACTTCCTTCCCCGGCCAGGTTAGTCTCTGGGGGCCTCCATTCAGCCTCTGCCTTGCTGGCAACCTCATGTCTTCCTTTGCTCCCCCATCCTCCCACTCACCTAGCCCAGCCCTCAATGAACTGCACTGCACCGTTCTCTTGGGCACGATGGAGAAAGTCTCTAAGCTAAAGAGATTGCCACTTGTGTAGATTTGTCCCCAACCTAAACTGGGTCCCCACATTGCCTTCCTTCCCAACCATGACAATATCAAGATGTCCCTAACACTTCCATCTGCATCCCTGATGCCCTACCTCATCTCCCAGAAGTTCCCTGAAGACCTGTTCCCACATTACGTGTCTATCTGCCTCTGTCCCATCCTCCCCTCTTCCTGCCTTCAGCCCTACCCCTGACCCCCTTTCTTAGGGGCCTGCCATGTCCAGTACCCCCTCTCCTCTGTATAACCAAACTCATCGGCACTGAGCCACATCCCCAGCCCTATTTTGTATTTTATTTAGATACAGGGTCTCACTGAGTTGCTTAGCACCTTGCTCTTGCTGAGGCTGGGTTTGCACTCACGATCCTCCTGCCTCAGCCTCTTGAGTTGCTGGGATTACAGGCGTATGCCACTGTGCCCAGCTCTACATCTTGCTATTTTTTTGACAGCACTGAAACAAGTTCAGGTCCACCATCATGAACAAGCTTCCCTCTGGCAGCCCCCCTCCTCAGTTCCCCCTTTTCCCCTTCACAGAAAGCTGATAAGACCAATTACCCACACTGCCACCTCCTCCCTCTCATCTCTCACCCATTCCCCATTAGCATTTGATTTATTAGAACTTATAATGCTAGACACTGGGTTGGGCCCTGGTGAATACCCAGTGGACACACACCCAAGGCTCCTGAGCTTGTTTCTTATGTTTACTATCAACTTAGCACCTGCCTCTTACCAAGAACACCACAACTCTGAAGTCCAGTGGACAATCTTCCAGGTAGAAATAGAAAAATGTGCACGTGATTATGAGCCCAAGGAAAGGGAGGAACCACCAGAGGGAAGGGAAGCTGAAAAGAAAGCCCAAAGTAAAGAGGGAAGATAGACAAAGGCCACAAAAAAAAAAAGGAACTGAAAAACAAATAGAAAGCAAAATAAATCTTAAAATGAGATGGAAGAATTATATGGATTGACTAACTTTTCCCATTCAAACATTGAGAATGTCAGGGTGTTTAAAAAAAAAAAAAAACACCTCAGCTGTCTACTGTTCACCAGAAACAAAGTCATAAAGGGTGACAATGGAAGAGTGGGCAAGGAAACCCCAGGTAAATGCCTATGAGAAGACACCAAGGAGAGCAAAAGAAAGTAACATGGAATTTAGCCAGCAGTGTTCCATAAAGGAGTCAGAGGAACAATACAAATGACAAGACTCAATTTGAGAAGAATATCCAGTGTCTAAATGCACCAACCAATATAGCAGCTAAAAGCATAAAGAAAAACAACTGAGAATACAAGGAGACATTGACTTAGAATGTGGGGAGAGGAGAGACTGCCAACACTTCCAGAACTGCAGAGATCTGTCCTAGAGCAGGGCCCTCTCCTGTGGCCATGCCTTCCTGAGATTGCCTGGGCAGCTTAGCTATGATAGTGGCAAGTCCTGCCACCTGACACGGGCTCATTCTGCCCAGGGGGGTCAGCCTGGGGATGCCTCCCCAGGGGACTCACTGAGGCCAGGCTGATCCTGCTGTCTCCCTCAAGTCTCTGAGCTGCCCATAGCTCTTCTGGTAGCACAGAATACTCTGTCATCACTCACTGCCCCAAGCAATGCTGGCTTATTTTCCCTCCAGACTCAGCCTAAGTGCCCCTCCTAGGGGACATGCAGGCCCCTTGATCCTCAGGCACTAGCCTCCATGCACAGTCACACCCACAGGACGGGACCCTAGGCAGAGACCCTGCTGTCTTGTGCCTTTTGTATCCCCAACTTCTTGCTCAGATCCTGGATAGAGTGCAGGTCCTGCCGGCTGAAGGAATGAGCAACGGGGTCCCCTGGAAGTAGCCCTAGGCCCAGCAACCCTGATGACAGCAAGGCTCTGTGGCTCCTTTGATACTAGGAGACCCAAGGCTAGACAAGAGCAGATCCCGTACTCGATGATGGGAGAGGCACTCTCTGGCAACCCTGGACTGCCATGGTCAACTCTCCCTCTTGATCCCTGTGGACCTCCCCCGGTAACCACAGGCCCCCACATCCTGTTTGGGGCCATCAGCTTCCAAGAGCACCTCCCCAATTTATCTCACAATCATCTCACCACAGGGGCTGGAGTTATTCAGGCGAAGTTTCCGTGTGATTGTGTCTCCTCCAGAGACCTGGGTCCCAAACCTGGAGGCAAGAGATAGGACTGAACAAGCCACAGCCGGCATACACCTGGCAGGCAGGAATACTGCAGAGAGAAGTGCGAGATAAGGACCAGGAGATCCACAGTGGTCTGTCCTCACCTTGGTGACACTGAGACCCAGGGCTGGAGGCCTTCCCTGTGCACTGGTTGAGGGCCTGTAACCTGGGGCACCTCACTGCTCTGAAAATCCATTCCCTGTCCCCTGAATTATGCTGATCCCAGCTCATCTGTTTGAGCAGCCCCAGGTCTGGTACTGACCTTGAGTTACACGGACTACTCACTACTTCTGCCCCTCAACCCAAAGCCCCTCAGAGACCCAAAAGTGGTGGCCACGTCTCCTAAGGCCTCTTTTCCCCCAGGAATAACCTAACCTGGGACCCCTTGTAGGTGGCACCAGGTAGCTTTAGGCCATATGGAGAACACTGAGGTAGATGGGAAGCCCAAGCTGGAGGTTGGAGAGTTTGGGGAACCACCAGGGAGCAGAGGATCAGGGCAAGGGTAGGGCACCTGATGATGGGCTCCTTCTGTGACTTGTCAGCCATGTAAGAGGTGGTCCGCTGGGAGCTGATGGGGCAGCCCACCACTGCCATGTGCACTGGGATGACTGCTGGTGGCAGGTCTCCCACCTGCAAATACACCCTTTGTCACCCCTGTTACCAGCTGCCCCTGCATTCCCTCCAACCACCTCAAGCACCCCACAGCTTGGTCCTGGCTTGGCCCAGCCTCATTTCCCACTGACTCCTTCCCCAGACAGCCCCAGCCTGGGCTCTGCCAGCCTCTATCTGCACAAATCTCTGTTAACTTTTAAAGGGGAAAAAAACATTATTCTTCTCTGTTACTTAAAAGTAATAAATGCTCATTTCTGGGGAAAAAACAGTGTACTAATCACCCATAATTCTCCCCCTGCTGGACTCACTGCCACCATCTTAGCATGTATCCATCCACCCTTCCTTTGTGTCCATTAAGACAGATACAGGTGGGCAGCATGCCAGACAGGTTGTTCTTTAATAACCTTCTTTTCTCTTAATGATATAATTTTACTAAAACAGATTCATGATATCATAGGCTAGGCTTTGCAGAATTCCACTGTAGGGAAGCAGCCCAATGGCTTATCCAGTCTTTTATAGATGGACACAAATCCATATTTGTTTCCTCCCTGCCATTACAAATAATGCTGAAAAGAAAAGCAGCTTATTGTGAAGTCATTTGTACATAATCTACAGATGTGTTCTTGGAGACCCTTTAAATTTGGACATGGCACAGCCCCAAGTGCTCCCAAAGGCCGGAGGCATTCCCTACCTCTGGACCCACCAGGCTAAGACGTTCCCTTTCCCCATACCTCACCAATAGCTTTCAAACCTTGCTAATCTGACACAAACCAGTATTTTGTGGTTATTGTACTTTACATTTATTTAACTACTAGTGATGACTTTTTTTTATATAAGTATTAGCTATTTGGACTTGTCTTTCTTTGAATCACCTATTCAAACCCTTTGCTACTTGCAATACTTTATTTTCCCCTTACTGTTATTTAGTAACTATGTATTAACATAAGCGACCATTTGTCATACATGATACAAGCAACTTAAAGCAAATATCTACTATAATTAGCCTGTTTAACTTACTAAAGAGTTCACAAAAATCTATGCAACATCAGAATGGTGTATAGGATAATGTATGTGTGTTTTACCCTGCCATGGTAAACCAGGGGGCTCCTTGCAGGCCTTATCTCCTGGCTGGTCATTGATTTCATCATTGTATCTCCCCTAGTATTAAGGACTGCACAGGAACCTGTACACAGTAGGAGCTCCATGTGTGCTGAGTGAAGGAGCAAATGAATGACCCATGGGGTAATAATGGAATGCACAGAAAGCTAGGCAAGGGAGGCTGTTATTCCCTCTATTTCTTACTCCCTTCTCTAGGTCTCGGGTCATGGCATAGCCTGCTAATTTCTGTCCTTACTGTGGTCCCAGCTCTGCACCTCAAGGGGAAAAGTGCAGAAGGTTCTACTGCTCATGAGGACCCCTCCTGCCTAGAACATCCCAGCCTCCATCCCAGAAGTTGTGGCAGGTATCCCAGGATCAGTAGGATCACCTTGTAACTTGGTGAACTTTGAGAGGCTGAGGACTGGGTGTTGGAGAAAGGGAAGTCAGAGGGGTGTGCCCGCCTGTGTGTCCTTACCTTGCAAATAAGGCTGTCCCAGTACTCGCCCCACATGTTGGCACAGCCTGTGATGTCAATGCTCAGCTGCTGGAAAGCCTCCAACACACCCTTGGAAGTGTGGGGGAAGAATGCAACTCCTCTCCCATAAGATAACATGCTTTCCATAAAATCTGGGGGAGAATCAGGAATGAGGGCTCAGGAGCCTGGGGTTGAGAGTGAGGTCCAAACCCTCAGGAGTTACCAATGCACTCCCCCTGACCAGCCACCCCACAGCCTCTCTGTGGTCAGGAGGCTAGCTCAGGTACCAGTAGCTTGGGGTCCTGCCTGGCTAACTCTCTTCTCTCCCGAGAGTCCAGAGCTCATCAACAGCCCTCCTTTATGAGCCACTATGCAGCCCAAATCAAGTTCAAGTCCTGTGCATGAGGTTATGCCCTACCAAGGAAATGACCTCATTCAAGAGTAGGAGATTGTCATGTGAAAAGCCATGGCCATCTTGAGGACCTAGCTAGGAAAGATACTGAGGAGGAGGTCGCTAGTCCTGGTTTTCTTCTCTGGCAGCTGCTGGCCTACATCCTCAGAAGGCCAGGTGAAACTCCACTCTGGCCAGGCATCAGCCCGCAGCCCGTAGCCCGTAGCCCTCACCCCCCACCCTGGTGGCTCTTACCCAGCTGCTCTTTTTTGGTCAAGTGCTCTCGGATCCGCGCCGACTTTAGCAGGGCAGGAGGCAAGTCGGGGCTTTATAAATGGAGGCAACAAAAACGCAAAAAACAAAAAACTTGGCATCAAAACAGCTAAGCCTTTCCCAGGACCTGAGCCATGCCCCCATGGAAAACAGTATTGCATCCAGCAGAGGAAGGTGGCACTGCCTGCTTTTCCCAGGGAAAAGCTGGTCAGGTCTCTTCTTCACCTCTCTCTGGTCTTTGCCCCCACTACACCTCTATCATCCAAAGTATCCCCAGCTGCAGGCCACTCCCCAAGTCATACAGATCATCCCCTAAGAAATCCAGGAGGGCTCTAGGGCAGGGATCCCTTGTCCCAGGCTGTGCCCTAGTTACCTAGGATGCAAACCCATCCCAATGTTCCCCCTCTTGCCCAAACTTCTGCAACAGACCCATTTCCAGTGCACCCTGTCGACCTCTGTCCAGTGCTGGATGCACACTAACCCTTTGGAGCAGAGAGCTGATGGATTATCCACTGCTTATGACTCTCCCTCCTGCACATGGCAGTGGTTTTAAGAGATGAGGCAGTGAGGTCTCACATAGGTGTGTGCTGGCAAACTGCCTCCAAAAAAGATGTCCTAAAATGTAGTTTTGGCCAATATCTGTGGTGCAGTGCTCCATGTCTTGCTTCTACCCTTGACCAGTGTCTCTGCTGACCTTTTGTCTTCCCTCCTGGACATCCTCCCCAGCTTACTTCTCCACATCAGCCCAGCCACACCATCCAATGTCCCCAGAAACTCCCCATTCTTGAGTCATCACTCCCACATCTTTGCCTGGTTCTTTCTATCCATAGAAAATTCTCCCTCATTCAGTGGCCTCTCCTGCCTCATCTCAAAAGCCTGCCATGTCAGCAGGCCAGGCTGAGGAGGAGGAGGCACATCCCAGCCTTTCCCACAGGCCCAGTCAATATTGAAGAAGTGAGTAGCAAAAAGCCATCTCCTGTTTCCCTATATCTCCCTGCAAAGTCACAGATGCCCCCTTCTACACCAGTCACCCTCTTGCCACCTAAGCCACAAAGGGGGTAAACTCCACCTACGCACACCCACCCTGGGGACAGCCTCCAAAGGAAACAAGACTTACAGGCTGATGCTTTTGCTCAGGCTGTTTGGGGGGCTCCCAAAGTAGTCAAAATTGAGAGTGAAAGAGGTCTGCATTGGGGAGCAATTGGTCAGAATGATCTGGCCATTCACACGGGTCCTCAGTGGCACCATTGATCCAAAGTCTAGGTGGAGCTCCTCCAGGTGGCCCGGCCACTGCTTTGTCCTGAAAACATTGCCCCATGTCCATGGGCACTATGTTATCTGCGGTCTTTGGAGCTACTCAGGGAACCACCCTAGGTAGGGGTGCAGGAGCTGCCCAGAAACCTGGCTTCATCTTCGACCCCCTCCTCATGGAGCTGGAACCCCCAGACCCCGCCTTCCTGTCTGCCCACCATGCTAACAGAGGCCTGGAACTCTGTTAGGCAGTCCCTGGCTAGGGGCAGACTGGCATGTCTCTAGGTTGCTGGGCCTCATATGGGAAAGCCCAAGGAGCCTGTAGCCCTGGACACACAGAGGACAGGGGTGGGGTAAAGGGTCTGCTCCTGCAGAAGCAAGTGGTCAGGGCCCATCACAACTCTATGGCCTCTTCCCAGTGGTAGGAATCAGGTGGGAGTGGACTCTCAGTACATTGCCAGTTCTTTGTAAAGCTGCTCTCACCCTGGGCTCACCTGATATCAGAACCCTCCACGGAGACCGTGATGGTCACTTCCAGTCCCTGGGGCTTCCCAGAGATACCTAAGACCAGTGGCTTTTTCATTCCTGACACATAACAAGGAAGAGCCAGATCTGTCAATTCTTCCTACAAGAAAACCCATCCAGGGCTCAGTCAGACCCAGGGCTTCAGAGGTGGGTCCAGATGGTCTTCCACAGCAGAGGTGGTTTCTGTGAGTGGCCCAACATGAAGGCCTTGACCTTTGTCTGGACTCATCTCTAAGAAAGGGCTCTTGAGTGCTTTTAGTAAGCCCAGCCGGTAGGCCCACATCCTGTCCCCAGAGGCCTGGCCCCATCCCCAAGGTTCATGCTGAGTCTTCCTGAAACATCTGTGCATGTCCATATAAAGGAAAACCTTTCAGAGTGACTTTTGGAGAGCTGCACATTCTTTATGATGCTGCTACTATAATAGACTTCCTGAGTGGGATCTGCACCATGCTAAGCCTGGGTCTGTCTCATCCTGAAGCTCAGGATCAGCTGTGTAGGAAAGCTCACTGTCCCATGTTTACCAGCGAAAAACTGAGACCTGATTCTGCAAGTCTTTGCAAGGAAGAAATTATTTCCCCAACAAGAACCGTGCAGCAATATCCAACAATGCTCAAGCACCAATGTTCACCCAGATGGTCTCCCTCTGGGCCCCTCCAGAGAAAAGCTGTGCCTCCCCCGGGCTGACCCTGGCTACCAGTCACCTCCTTCAGCAGCATCTGGCACAGTGTCTGCCTTGAACAGCACCTCTGCCTTAGGTCTCTGGGCCAACTGGAAAGCTGGACCGCCCCCCACCCCCCAGCCACAAAGAATGGTCTGGAGAAAGCTAAAGCTGGTGCCAAAAGGGCCAGAGGGTCTCAGAGAACATCCAGGCTCTCTGACCTTGTGTTCTTAGAAAGTTGGCCCAGCTTGAATGGGGATCCTACACCCAAATGCAAAAAATCCCTTCCCTACCCACAAGGACCAGGAGCCAGGGGCAGGACCTCCCTGAGGCACAAGCACAACCTGTTGACAGGTGTCTTAGTCACTCAGGTTCTCATATCACTGTACTCACCGTGGTATGCACGGTCAACTCCAAGTTGAGCAGGCGCTCCTCACTGGGGCCCAGCAGGCCACGTTTGGGAGAGACTGTTGCTGTGCAGAAGGCTGCTTGGTGCCCTAAGAGCTGGTGGACACACGGGTGGCCCTGTTGTGTGAGGCTCCCAGAGGAACCCGAGTCCAGACAGCATGATCACTGCTGGCTGAGACTCAGACCAACAGTAGGTCCCAAGGTTCCTTCTGTCCTCCCCAACCCTGGAGGGACTTCACCATCTGTCAGTGGGTTGCACAGACTAAATGAGCTACCCTGAGAGGCCCAGAGAGTTGGGGAGCAGAAGGCAATCGCCTTTGATATACAAGGATGTGGCTCCATCTTCCACAGATCTCAGAGCCATGGGGCAGAACCACAGTTGGGCTCCTGACAGCTGTGTGGGCCAGCCACACACTCTGCTAACTGGAAGGCTCTGTGTTCACCAGAAACTCCTTCTCAGGCAGGAATTGGAATTCCCTAAAGGCAGGACCAAAGCCAGACCAGATGGGCCGCTCCTCTGAGGAGCCAAGCTTTTCTGGGCTCTATGGAGTTATGGACAGGCTGTGGTAGGGAGAGAGGCTGAACAGATGCTATGGGAGGGATTTGGGGGGCCACATAGGTCTCTGTTGCTGAGGGCTGCAGACTGCTCCTGGATGGTACAGGCTCACTCACCTTGCCCCAGTGAAACCGCGTGAACAGGAGTGTGCCGTTGACGAGCGTGATGGTTGACTTTGTGGACACCCCCATGTAGAGGTTGCTGACCTCCACCTGGCTGCTCTTCAGGTATACGTGGGGCTCCTGTACCTCAGCATACACAGGAAGGTAGCTGGAACACCAGGAGACAGAAGAAATAAAACTGCCCCTATATACAGTTGACATGATGGTCTATGCAGAAAATTCTGAGGAGTCTATATTTTAAGAACTTCTAGAACTAAGTTCAGCAAAGTTATAGGGGATAAGATCAAAGCACAAAAATCAAATCATGCTTTTACATACATAATGAACACATGGAATTGAGTGAAAATACAATACTGTTTATAATTACTCCAAATTGAAATGCTGAGATGTAAGAAAAATTATATGGAGAATAATTTAGGTTTATTTTAATGTGGTTATTTTTCCAGAATGGTCACTTTGTCTCCCCACCCTACTCTGGCAAAACAAGAGAATTTTTCCAGTTTCCACCATGATAACCTAGTGCACCTCCAAGTTTCTACCTATAGCTAGTCTACATTCAGCTCCAGAATTTGCTGAAGCTACTTTTTTTAAGCATTCCTTCCATTGATGGCCCCAGTAGCTTCTGCTTCAGGTTAACTGATGTGTATTCTGTATTAGTCTCTCTCCCCAGATTTGGGGATTGCAATGTATCCTATGACCTCAATTCTCTGATGGATCTAAGAAGTCAATGATTTTCAGTTTGTTCAATTTTTTTCTTGTGGTGAGAGCAGGAGCTCAACAAACAGGTGTTCTGCCTGGATGGACATCTGAAGGTATTTTGCCAGCATGATTAACATTCAGAGTCAGTCCAGGGTAAGCAAAGATGATTATCCTAGATAATCTGGCTGGGCCTGAGTTAATCAGTTGAAATGAAATTACCCAAAGAAAGACATTCCTTGTGTGCTAAGCAGCCTCAGCTCCTGCTTCCTGCAGGCCAGCCCTATGGATTCTGGAATTGCCTGGCCAATCAGTCACATAAGCCAAACCCTTGCAATAAATTTCTAGTGGAACCCTGACTGATACAACTGCATTATATAAAATGTAGGTAAATATAAAGGGCAAAATAAATGTTATTTTATTGAAATTCTTTCCTTCTGATTTAAAAGACAATTATATAAGCCAGAAACTGTAAAACTGTGTTGGTGGAACTTTAGTATATGAAAATGAAGTTTGTATGAAAATAATTTTACAAAGGAAGGAAAGAGTTAAACAGTACAATTAACCAAACAACCCAACAGACATACACAGTACTTTGTCCGACAGCAGCAGAATACATATGATTCTTTTTTTGGCAGGGGAGGTAACTAGGGATTTCAGAGGCACTTGATCACTAAGCCACATACTGAGCCCTATTTTGTAATTCATTTCAAGACAGGGTCTCACTGAGTTGCTTGGCACCTAACTTTTTGCTGAAGCTGGCTTTGATCTCGAGATCCTCTGGCCTCAGCCTCCCAAGTCACTAGGATTACAGGTGTGTGCTACCACGCCTGGCCAGAATACATATGTTCTTTAGGGCATATAAAACATTTCCAGAATGAAAGACAAGATAGCTCATAAAACGAGCTTCAGTGAGCTTTAAAGGACTGTAATGATATAAAGTATATTCTCCAATAACAACAATTCAGTTAGACATCAACAACAAAAAGAAATTAGAGAAACAAATATATCTGTAAATTAACACACTTATAAATAAAGTAAAAAATTTAGGGTCAAGTAGAAAAAAATCACAAGAGAAATTAGAAAATATTTTTATGTCAATGAAATTGAAAACACAACATCTCAAAGCTTATAGGATGCAGCTAAAGCAATGCTCAAAGGTAAATTTATATTTATGAATGCCAATATTAAAAAAAAACAAAAGCCTCAGCTCCCACCTAAGAAACTAGAGAAAGAGCAAATAAAATCCAAAGAAGAAATAATAGAATAAATTATCTCTATGCAAATAACATGTCCTTCTCTTTAGAACAATATTAGAGCGAATAAATGAGATCAGCCTGGTTGCAGGATACATGACCAACATGCAAGAACATTTGTGTTTCTATGCAGGAGTGATGAACAACCAGAAATCAAAGTTAAGAAAATAGTTCTACTTCCAAAAGCATCAAAAAGCATAAAATATTTATAAATAATTTCATAAAAGAAATATAATAATTGAAAACAATGAAATATCATAGAACTAAATGAAAAAGAACATAAGTGGAAAGACATTTAATACTCATGGAGAACACTGCCAAGATGATGACACTCCCCAAATCGACCTACAGATGCTACTCACTCCCTTACGGAAACCACAGCTGGCTTTTCACAGAAATTAGTCAACTGATTTATATGGAGATGTCATAAAATCATATGAAAATTCAAAGAATCCAGAATGGCTAAAACAATCCTGAAAAAGAAAAAAGTTGGAGAATTCATATTTCCCAGTTTTCAGATTTACTACAAGGCCACAGTGATCCACACTGTGGCACCTGGCACGAGGACAGACATGTGGTTCAGTGAAACAGAATGGAGAATCCAGAAATAAAACCCTCACACGTCCATCAGTTGATTTTTTTGGGGTGTGTCAAAACAATTCAGTGGGTAAAGAATAGTGTTTTTAAGAAATGGTACTGGGATAATGGGTTAACTTCATGGAAAGGAATAAAATTGGGCCCATTTTTTGCACTGTATGCAAAAATATAGTGCAAAATTGACACAGATGACCTATGAGTATATGAACAGATGCTCAGCACAGTTCACTGGCCAAAGGGAAATGCAAATTAAATCCTCAGGGAAATACACCTCTCATGCTAGGATGACTGCCACCAGAAAGAGAATCTCAAGTGATTAAGGATGTGGAGGACCAGAGAGCAGCACGGAGAATGGAGAACGGTCAGGACGGGCAGCTATGATATCCAGCACAGGGACCATCTGCGAAAGCTCACAAAGACGGGTAAAGAGATTGGGGGTGTGGGCACGTGCTTAGCAGAAGGGAAGCCCCGAGTTCAATACCCAGCACCAGCACTGAAAGAAAGGGGTAAATGTAACGCCATTCCATGGAAAAAAGGAGGATAAGGAGCAGAAAAGGAGAACAAGATGTGATCAGATTAACTGATACAACAGAAGAGAACAATACTGCTTCCTAAAACCCCTAGAATGAAGGTCCTGTGCAGGTGAAGAGAAGTGCTGACACTGTCAATGACAAGAGTCAAAGGGCAGGAGTGGGCCATGGGGAAAGAACTGGGAACACACAAGGAGGGTTGGGAGCTTGATCAGCTTGGTCTCCTTGGGCCTGGAGCTCAGGCCACATATGGAAGACTGGGCTGTAGTACTTGCCACTCCTGGAGAACATGGGTGTGCGCTGGAGAGAGTCCCCAATACCCCTGGATCTCTCAGCTGTCCTGGAGGAAAAACAATCAAATTGTTCCCAGCCCTTCATTGCTATTTATGAAGGAAGCGATGGATAGGTTTGTGTAGCTGCCCAACATGGGCTTCCTCTGCGGTCTTGGCTGCTTCCTCCAAAGGCCTCTTCCTCTCAGGGGATTGGGGTTATGGTGTGCTCTGGGGCAACACGCTCACCTACTCTCCACTCCTTGGAAGAGGGGCGCTTGCCATTCCTACACCCACTTACTGAGAGGAAACTGATGTCACCAGTTCTGTGTGCAAATCAACTAGATCCTCCATTCAGAAAAAGTAGTGGACAGCCAACGATTGCCAGATGTAGAAGAAAACTAAAACACGAAGGGAGAAGGTCTCCAGACAAACACCCAAGAAAAGGGAAATCAGATTCCTTGGGGGGATGTGAGAGGCTTTGTATGTGCAAGACGCTAACACATATCTATCAAAAAGAACCACCCCAGAGCCAGGCTCCATGGCCCATGCTGGTAATCAATCCTAGCAGGTCTGGATGCTGAGGCAGGAAGATTGTGAGTTCAAAGCTAGCCTCGGCAAATCAGCCAGGCCCTAAGCTACTTGGTGAGACCCTGTCTCTAAATAAAATGTGGCTCAGTGGTTAAGTGCCCCCGAGTTCAATCCCTAGTACCAAAAACAAAAACAAAAACAAAACAAAACAAAAAAACACCAACCCCCAAAACCTAAAATTTAAAAGTATGATTCCCAAAGATTAACATTAAATAGAGTCATGAGGTGGGAGGGAAAGGGAGAGAAAAGGGAAATTTCATGGAAATGGAAGGAGACCCTCATTGTTATACAAAATTACATATAAGAGGTTGTGAGGGGAATGGGAAAATAAACAAAGAGAGAAATGAATTACAGTAGATGGGGTAGAGAGAGAAGATGGGAGGGGAGGGGAGGGGGGATAGTAGAGGATAGGAAAGGTAGCAGAATACAACAGTTACTATTATGGCATTATGTAAAAATGTGGATGTGTAACCAATGTGATTCTGCAATCTTTGTAATGTTTTGAATAACCAATAAATAAATAAAAGTATAAATACAAAAAAAAAGTATGATTTCCAAAGAAAGGCATATCACCAAAGGCAGAAAGAGTGAGTCACAAGGCCAAGGGCACCTTCCCTGAGTGAGGAGCAATACCATTGAAAAAATGGAAATATAAGAAATCCAGTTAAAATCATGCTGCAAGTTTCCAGCAGGTGTTGAGCGGGTTGTGGGAGCTCAGCAAGCTTTCCCACTCTCTCTTCTTCTGGAGACAGATGCCCACCTCTCACCCCTATTCCTAACCCCCCCCCCACCTGGGGAAGGGGAGGAACACGACCTAGAGAGGACCCATCAGGGCCCATCTCTGGAGAAAGCAGGTTCCCTTTTCACAGAGGGAGCCCAGGCTCTAAGGACCGCCTCCCCAAGCAGAGTGGCTAAGGGCCCTCACCAACAGAGGAGGGAAAGGCCCAGAGAGAGAAGCAGAGTTGAGGGTTGGGACTGGGATAGAGGTTGCAAGGGGGAAGAAGGGTAGAGGATGGGAGAAAGCAGAAGAGCCAACAAAGGGAAGAGTTTTGGCCCTTGGGATGGCAAGGCAGGGATGCTTTTTCTTCCTTGCCTGCGGCTCTATCACCTGCAATCTGTAAACATTCTGGTTAATACAAGGTCCTTTCAGAAGAAAGAACAGAGACAGGAAAGGAAAGAAAATAAGACTTCATGGAAGCCATGTTCCCAGAGGTGAACGCAAACTTAGCCTTCATGTTGAAGGCCCACAGAGTACCCTGCAGGACCAGTGGGAAAGACTCACACTCAGACCCGCACTGGTCATCACAGTAAAGGACTTCCAACAAAACACTGGTGGCATCACCCCCGTCAGATGGTCAAATTATTAAAGCCAGATAATATCTGTCATCGTGAGAATATGGGGCCAGGCAGGAGGAAGTATAAAATGGTGCAGTGTTTTTGGAGGATAATTCCAGAATATCCATACAGGTTTTAAATGAGCATTTCAATTGTTTTATAATGAATACACATGCAAAAATGAATATAAAATATATGCACAGCTTAAATATATAAAAAATAATAGTAAAAAGAAGACAGGTATACCCCCATCCAGATTCAGACACAAAATATTACCACTAGCCTTAAGGAAATATTTTACTTCAAAGTAATTTTGGAAGGGGTTGGGAGGAGTGGATGGGGTATGTAGATGGAATGTTATTTGCAGTGAGCTGATAACTTTTGAAGGTAGGTGATAGTTCATGGGCACTTATTATACTATTCTATTTTTATATAGGTGAGAAACTTTCCACTGAGAGAGAGAGAGAGAGAGAGAGAGAGAGAGAGAGAGAGAGAGAGAGAGAGAGAGAGAGAGAGAGAGAGAGAGAGAGATATGGGAGGGAAAAGGGAAGAGGAACCAGGAGCATGCTGCATGCTTGTAATCCTCGATGCTCGGGAGGCTGAAGTAGGATTGTAAGTTCAAAGCCAGAATGAGCAATTTAGCAAGACTCTAAGCAACTTAGTGAGACCCTGTCTCTAAATAAAATATAAAAAGGGTTGGGGATGTGGCTCAGTGGTTAAGTGCCCCCAGGTTCAATCCCCAGTACAAAAATAAAAAAAAAGAAAGAAAAAAAAGGGAAGAGGAAGAAGAAGACGACTACTACTACCTTTGAAATCTCCAGGGTGTCCCTCCCAGAATACAAAAATATTTGCTCATTGAAATATGTCACTCTTTTTGTGCTCATTCTCCTGTTGATGAACATTAGGGTTTCTAGTTTTTCACTATTATGTCACATCTCACCAGGAAACAGTAAAATGGTTTTGAAGGTGGTTGTACTAATGTACATTCCTTTAGCACACACATCCTAAAGACATACCCCAAAATATTATCAGTGAACTATTTCTAGGTAATGGATTATGGATCATCTTAATATTCTTCTGGGTAATTTTCAAATGTTATAGGACAAACATGTATAAGTCAATTTAAATTCAGAAATGTCTCTAGATAAATACATCATTGCACATAGTATAAATAAATATACTATAAATGTGCACATACTGTTGTCATCTTCCCATCTCCCATAGCCCCGTACCTCCAGGTCCCTTTTTCCACTTCCAGCTCTAGTACAGTCTGCAGACGCTGACAGTGCAAGGCCTCCAAGGTGACAGTCACCTGGCACTCCCCCAGAGGGTAAAGGTAACCACTTGAAGGCTCAATGTCCAAGGGAGATGCCTGGTGCCAATCCAGAAGGATGAGGAGTGAAGACATGGAGAATTGCAGAGGCCCTGGGGGCTGACCATGCCCAACCAGGTGCACCTCCAAGGGCCCCTGGCTCTCTCAGAGCCATCTGGGACCCAGAAAGAGGCAAGCATGTGGGGGACTATGGCTGGGCAAGAGTCTCAGGATTGAGGATAAAAAGTGAGTTTCCAAGCACAGGAATGCACAAGCCAGGTGCCCACACCCTGGCCCAGATTTGAGAGGCAGAAGGCAGAGGGAGGCCCCAGGATGTGGGGAGACCAGAGCAGGCAGATGGAGATTCCAGCTGGGGAGCAGGAGGAGAGCCTGTGAGCCCTATGGGGAACCCTAGGTCAGGACTCTGACGGCTTCAGTTGAGGAGAGCCATCAGGCCACCCAGATTGCAGAAGGGGCCACAATTTCTCCTTTACACCCAGGTGGTCTTTTCTCCACCCTCTCATCCCTTGGAGGATGGGACTCCTTCACCTGGAAGGTGTGTCCCTCCCCTTATATCAGGTATGTTGACCTCGGCTAACGGGGAGAGGGAAAGGGAAGGGGCTCTTTCCATTTAGTTCTTCCCATCTGATGAGAAATGGAACATTCTTCTGACTGAGTAACCCTAGGACCCGGGGTGGGTCACATGGAATAGTGGGGTGTCACTAGACATGGAAAGGTTATATCAGAAGGGACCTTATCTTTCTCTTGGGTCTTTCCTATGAGAACCTCACAGTGAGTGCAAGGGTCATGCCTGCCTGGAGGTGCTAAGTGGCCTGATTTGCCCTCTCCCTCCCCCACCCCACCCAGGCCACCATGCCCAACCAAAGGGTCAGCCTGGTGCTGTGGCTTCCTGCTTCTGAGCCTCAACCTCTCTGGCCTTTAGCAGGGGCTGCACAGGACTTGCTCTCATAGGAAAAGAAGGCTTTGTGCTTGTCAGCATTCAGGCATTGAAGTTTGGGGTCCAAGCTCTGCTACAGAAAGGGCTAAAAAAAATGCAAATAAAAACAAACAAAAACCCCCCAAAAACTAGATTTTTAAGTCTTCATATTTGGGCCACATGCCTGTGCCCAGGCGCCACCTGCTGGCAGTACCCACTGCAGGCACAGGCCCCAGAAGGATCCTAGCCCTGGAGGAGCCCAGCAGAACATGACTTCTGCCCAAAGCAGCTGCCCATGTGCTTCCAAACTTGGACTGCTCAGCAGAGGGAGAAGCCCAGGTCCTATTTTGCATCTGATGGTAGAAAAGGGAACCAGAACCACCTGTTGAATTGGGTGGGGGAACACATTCTGGGGAGAGGAGCTGCCTCATGGTGGGGAGAGTTAGAGACACGGCCAGGTGACAATTGCCAAGGGTGCCTTCTCTCGCAGCCCCGGGGCTCTGATTGGAAAACACAGTTCAAGTTTCCCAGTTCAGACCTGAGCCAAGGTGAACTGGCTCCTGGGAGAGGGGGCATCCTAGGAGCCAGCAGCCCCTGACTTACATCTTCATGCCTTTCTTCTAGGCAGACAGGACTCTCTCTCATGTGCCACATGGCTGAGAGCTGGCTGATGTTCCGGATCTGGATGGACTTCGAGACTTTCTGCCCCAGGCGGAGCAGTCCAAACCGAAGGGCCGAGACGCTGATGACCAGTGCAGGCCCCTGAGACATCCGGAGGGATCTGTTACTGAGCAGCCAGGGAATGGGCTCTGTGTCCTACCCCTGCCACCTCTCTGGGCCCACCCTGCTACCCAACCCCCGTATGCAGCACCTTAAAGGCAGCCTCGATGTGTAACACCACTGGCGAGGGTGAGTCTCTGATCTCGCACAGCAGGTCCTGGCTTGCTGGGCCAGGGACACCCCCGGTAAAGTTCAACTCAAAATCCCCAACCTCGTTGGGCTCTGGGAAAGAGGGGAAAGTGAGGTGGAGAAGTTTCCTTCTGTGGCTGGGCCCAGACATCTGGCCTGTACTCATTTCTTGCCATGCTGGAGCTGATCACAAGACACCAAGGGCCTTGTGCAGGCCCCTTGAACCCTAAAACCTCCTCCTGCAGCCACCCCAGGGAGGTCACTCCCCCTGCAGTCCCCAAGGTACCTATGACCCCTGTGCAGGGTTCTACTTCAATGATGTGGCAATGGCTGATCTTCCCCCACGTGTACCTGATGGGTGACTTGCTGTTGTTCCACATCTGAAAGACACACCCCAATCTAGGCTGCCCCAGGACTGCCCTTTCATGTCATGTCTGTACCTGCTGAAGGACTGTGGGATTAAGGGTTCACAAAGGGTCCACTTGACCCCCACTCCCAAATAACTCCTGGCCACCCGAAGCCACAGCCTTCCCAACACAGCACCCTCACTCCATGCTGCAGGGATGAGGGTGCCTGCCATATCCTGCCAGTGACCTGGGAACCTGGGAGTGAGTTCGGCAGCCCTGACTTCAGAGGACTCTGGAACATTGATAAAATAAAACAGACTTACCTGGCTCTAGGCATCTATGTGAATCCCCGTTGGATTCAGGGGCCCTCAGGCTCTGTGCAGTGGCTGCTCCAGCTCTGTCCTTCCTGTACCCTCACCCAAGTGCCACACTGCTTCAGTCAGCCCACACAGGGGACAGATGATGACCTACCTTAAAATCCTTCTTCACATTTATGCCAATGTAGTTCTCCCCTGGGATGATGAGGGCGTAGGGTTCTAAGAGAACTTGGAAGGGTTCCGCTGAGCCTTTCACCTCAATTTCCATGACAATCACGTCATCCACAGAGTATGTGTAGTCCTCCAGATTATTCACCTCTGAACTGAACATAAACCCACCATGAGCTAGGAGCTGACGCAGCCCGGGAGCACATCACGGCACGTCCCTGCCTCTGTCCCACGTGGTTGGCCTTATGAAAAGAAGATTCCACCCTACCCACAGCTCCCAACCTGAGACAAGCAGGAGCATCAGTCAGTGCCCTGGAAGACTATGAATGCCTGCGCTGTGAAAGCAGGCCTCAAACAGGGACACTGCCCTGCTGCCTCCAGGGACCAGACTGCAGTCCTAGCCTGGGATCTCTGCACTAGGCTGACTGGAAACCCACCCCTAGCAGTGCATCCTTAGCACCTCCTAGATGCCCACTGTAAGCTGATTGCCAGGGCAATGCTAAAATGCTCATAGCCCTCAAAGCCTGTTGGGGTCAAGTTCTCACCCATCCTGTCTGGAACCTTCCTCAGAAGCATCCCCAGGGGGAGGCCAGGCCCAGCTGCCCACCCTCATCCATAGGCCCTACTCACTTCAAGGGCTCAGGAACTTCTTCCAGCACCATCTGCAGCACACTGTGGTAGTTCCTCAGCTACAAGGAAACACAGAACCCTGAAAATCCTGCAAGCTGCCTAGAGAAGACAGGTGCGGGCAGGAGCTTCTCCTCCCCATAGTTGTGCCAGAAACGCTTCCCTGCCACCTCTTGCCCACACTTGAGAAAGTGGGGTTGCTGCCAGGATAGGAGCTATCCCTGACTCAGGGAACAACAAAATCATCCCCAGACCCCCACCAGGCTGACATGGGCCCTGGGCAGGCCCTTGGAGTGTCTGAAGCACAAACTCCCAGACAGTGAAGCGGCTGCATGCTGGCTCCAGAGGCAGCCCTGCTCACTCAGGTCCGAGAACCAGCAGCAAGGGCTCTGGACTGGCCCTGTGCTAACCAGGCCTTGGGAACCTGCACCTCCCTCTCTAGGCACTGCCATAGGATGGGTAGGCATGGTAATGTACTTTGACACAACCAGGGATGTGGAAATGAACCCAGGACTTGTTGCAGGTGGGGTGTCTTGGATCAGAACCAGGCAGTATGATCTGCTTTGTCCTGCTCACCAGGCATATGGTCCAGTGACACGCTAAGCCATCTAGGTGCCAGTCTTGGCAGGATACCCAGGTACCTGGTTCAGGCTCAGCTGTGGCTTTGATGTCATTAAAGAACATGGATTTGGGGGCTATAATACGATCTTGTGTGCCTAATGAGATCATGCTAACCTTATAAGGAGAAAAGCTCAGGATGAATTCTTGGTTGTTGTGGGGGCTCAGAACCCCCTTCTCGGGTATGATGGAGAAGGCAGTCTCCCTGTCAGGGTGGTACTTGATGCTGTCCATGCTGTAGGTTTCTCCAGGCATTAGGGGCTGCAGGTTGGGCTTCATGATCTGCCAGTGGAAAGCCAGCTCCACGTGTCTGTGGGGGCAATCATGACATTGGGCAGCAGATCTAATGCTGTGCTCCAATTCTTCCAGGACCAGGTCCTCCCACCCCATGCTTGGCCAGCTCTGCTCCAGGAGAAAGCAAGAAAACACCCAGAAACAGGAAGTGACTAGGTCAGTCTTCAAGCAGTTGCCATGGAGGAGCCTAAGGAGAACTGCATAAGGACGGTAGGCGAGTCAGGGTGCCCAAATTAGAGGCCATGAAAGAGAGCCACCTCTACCCATCCACAGCTCTAGAGACTGGAACCGCAGCACATCAGGGGAAACGGACAACTCAGGAAATCATTTAATTTAATCATTTAAATCAATTCAATTTAATTTACTTTTAATTGATTTAGATTTAAAATCTAAAAACTAAGCATTAAACCAAAGGTATCTAGCCCCCTCAGCCCCAACCCCTGGAAAATGTTAGGAAAATCCTCTGCACTATCTTCTACCAAGTGAGAGTTTCCACAGTTTGCCACATCCACCCGTCCCTGCCCTCCGCCTCCAGCTGTCGCCTCCCAGGACAGCTATGTCATGAAAGACGTGTGCCCCCTCACTGCCAAGAGAAACAATGAAAACCCCACGGCAGTAGGAGGGGCAGGACTCTGGCCATGTTGTAGACAGCGGCTGTTAGCATCTCAGGTCACCAGGTAGCCTGGGCTGGAAGTTCCCCGAGGTTGGTCCCCGACAGAAGGGTAATGCTCAGAGGCTGGTCAGAAAATAAATGGCAATGAGAGCTGAACCAACAGATGTAGGGCTGGGGACCAGGATTACTTCCCCAGCACAGGAAGTAAGGTGGAAAACTATCCCTGGCTCGGGGTGGACTGAAATAGTTTAGAGCAGCACTGTGACAGTGAGATTCCCGAAGCAATGGAAGTCTTAGAGAGCTGCACTAATAGGGTAGCCACTGCTTACCTGTGGATACTGAGCTCTTGTGTGACTAGACTGTGACTAGCACCCTAGAAGAAAATTGTAATTTTATTTGATTTAGATTTAAAAATCCATATGTGCCTGGTGACCACTATGATGGACAGAGTAAATCTGGGTCCTTACATTCAGTCTGGATCTAATCTGAGATCAGAATCCCCAAGGCAAGTAAGCTCCGGCCTGAGTGGAAATTCAGGGTCGGGTGAGGAAGGGGAAGAGGAAGGGGAAGGGGCAGGGGTATGCGTCAGGGGCACGCCCAGGGGCAGCTCACGTAGCATTTCGGATAATCAGCTGTTTCCTTGCTGTGGATCGAATGTTTTCAGGCTTGAAGCGTATGAAGTGCTGGGCCGTTAAGTCTGTGAGCTCTCCAGGGTCCGGTTGACTTTTTTCACCAGAAACATAGATCAGATCCAAAGCGATCAGCTGCCCCCTTCCTGACCAAGTAGGTAGTGTTCAGAGAAGCTCCCATACGCTGAAGGCAGGACTCTGATCAATAGCTGCCATAGGACCCATGCCACCACCCTCATTCAGTGGCCCTTGACCATGATTCCCAAAAGCACATGCAAGAGGGAAAAGAGGGCCATTAGCACACGTACTCATGTCCCCATCTCTTCACAGACCCAAAGGAGGGGATTTTGAGAACTTTGAATATAGCGAGCACTCAATACCTGCCAAGTGAAACTGGGTGGAAGGAAGGGAGGGGGCAGGGAGAAGGCAGAAATGTTGGGAAGGCAGCTCAGAGGAAGGCTCTTCTAACCTTCCGGAAACCTAGAGGTGCCTCTGGTGGTTTCTGTGTGTTGCTGATAATTCCCCAAATGAGATCACAGCGAGATCCAAAGGGAAATTACAAAATGGCACCCCAGGTTTCCACCTGTTCCTCACCAAAAGGCCCCTTGGATTGTCCTGGAGGCCACACTAGCTTGGGTATTCAAGATCCAAGAATGAAGGGCCAAAAGCTAGTGCCTGGCATCTGGTGACCCCAGCATCCCCCACGGCTGCCTGACACAGGGTGCGTGAAGCCGGGCCGCTGTGCAGCGAAAGCAGCTCCCGGAGCAGTGTCTGTGCCCACCAGGCCCCAGAAGCACACACCAGCCCACCTGTGATCACCAGCTCCCTGACTTGGCAGTTGTCACACACGATGATGAAGGTCTGCTCCACCTTTTCCAGGCTCATTGGGAGGAACAAGACCTGGGGGAGAAGAGGTGCCCTGTCACCCCCCATCAGGGGCTCCCACCCCTATCTTTCCTTCCTCTTCTCAGACATGCACTCTCCCCTTGCTCTCTGCTCCCCAGCCTCCATGCCTGACCCCCCCCCCAAGCCTAGAGGTTTCAGTCCAGGCCCCATCCCAGAGTAATGCAGGGAGTAGACTGAAAGGGTGTGAAAACAAAGTTCAAAAAACAGATGACAACATGCAACCTCATTTCTAACAAAAGAAACAAATGAAAACTACCCAGAAAAACAGGGTTTTTTTCCCCCTGATGATACTGGCACAGAGCAGAAAGCTCACTCTGATACATTTTGTACTATATTTCCCCCCAATTTCTCTCCACCCCCAGGCCCTGGTAACCACCATTCTACTTTGTTACTCCAAGCTCTATTTTTTAAGATTCAACAGTTAAGTGAGATCATGCAGTATTTGTCTTTCTATGCTTGATTTATGTCACTCAACATAATGTCTTCCAGTTTCATCTATGTTATCCCAAATGACTGAATTTGTACCTTTTTAAAGGCTGAATAATATTCCATTGCATATGGATACCACATTTTCTTTATCCATTCATCCATTGATGGACACTTAGGATAATTCCCTATCTTGGCTTTTGTGATTAGTGCTGTCAAAGACATGGGATTGCAGATGCCTCTTCGACATACTGATTTCATTTCTTTGGGTATATACCCAGCAGAGGGACAGCTGGATCATGTGGTAGTTCTATTTTTAATTCTGGAGAAACCTCCATAGTGTTTTCTGTAATGGCTGGAGATGAATCCCAGCTACAGACAAGAGATGTTCAGGGACTACACTGGAAATGACAGCTCCATCTGCTTTGCAAGAGAGGTCATTCATAAGGCCAGGCACGGTGGGGCACACCTGTAGTCTCAGCAGCTCGGGAGGCTGAGACAGGAGGTGTGAGTTCAAAGCCAGCCTCAGCAACAGCGAGGCACTAAGCAACTCAGACCCTACGTTCCTACAAAGTAGGGGTAGGGATGTGGCTCAGTGGTTGAATGCCCCCGAGTTCAATCCCCAGTACCAAAGAGAGAGAGAGAGAGAGAGAGAGAGAGAGAGAGAGAGAGAGAGAGAGAGAGAGAGAGAGAGAGAGAGAGAGATCATTAGACAGCCAAATGACAATGGCCTACAAGATGCAGGAATATGTACTTGGGTCATGAAATCACAGGCAAATGCAATCATGCAGCAGCGGAGAAAACAGCCATGAGCAATCATGAAGAGGAAGGATCATGAGCCAGTGTCCCCTCACCTACCTCTATTAACACAGCAAAGCCTGGGGCCAGCTCAAACACGGATGGCATGACTCCAAAGGGAGGCTGCTCAACAAAGCCGGAAGTTGCAACCGCCTTAAAGACATGCAGAATACACAAAGGTGTGGGGAAGAGTGTAAAGCCCAGTGCTTATGTTGCAGACTTCTATCATTCATGTTGCTATCTGAGGGATCCTGAAAGAGTCTGTGACGCCCTCATTGAGCATGCGCTGTCTTGCCTTTCACCAGGCGCCAGGCACAAGATTCTGAAGGTTAAAGACGAGGAAGTCACAGAGTTTTAAAGAGCTGACCACTGGCAGCAGGTACAAGGAATGTCATGGACAAGTGCATGGGACACAAGCAGGAGGGGGTGAGAAGGTCCTCCTGAGGCACATCGTCCTTTCCCTGCCACAACATCCTGCCAGTGGTGCCGGTATGTCTGCCTCCATTCCCATCCCACCCTTGGCCCTGTGCTCCTGTTTCATGGGGGCACCTGCTATCCTGTTAGCAGAGCTGCAGCCCCAGTGTCTACAGGAGAAGCCACTGAGCATGTCCGGGATACAAAACCATGCCTGCAAGACCCTGGCAGGTACCTGAAGGGAGAAAAATATGTTCCTTGGGATGTGAGGTCCTCTGGATCTAGCACATGTTTTCTGGACATAAGGGTACAGAGGAATCTCCCTACTAAACATAAAGAACAGCACGCTCATGCTGATCAGGGGTGTCAGGCTGGAGCTGCTCGGGCAATGGAGAAGCCAGGCCAATGGGGCAAGTGCACAGACCCTGCCTTCCAGCCCTGGCTAACAGGTGCAGTCTAGCAACTCCCTCCAGGGGGTTATTTCCTTTGATGGATTTGCTCTTTTTCCAATCTATTATCACTCACCCTGAAACTTGGTGGTGGCCAACTCTTTTTGGGCATAATGCAGAATTTGCCAGCGCTGAAGCCCACATTTTTGCAGATGAATCTGGTTACCTTTATTCCTCCAATGAGGCAGTAACCACAGTCCAACACTGGCGACACTGCAGCCACAGGAGAAGATGCATGAGAGAGGCAACAGGTCACACTGAATGAGCCCTGTTGTCATTGTGATCCTGAGGTTCAGCCAGAGCGCACAGCAGCTGCATAAGGATGTGGGGGTCCTAGGCAGCACCCCAATCAGAGGGAATAAAGGGGACACCTGACCCTGTACCAATTGGGTCCTACTCAAGCTGCTCTGAGCCACATGGCAGTTGAGCACCATAGGACCACTGTCTACTTCCGGCCAGGCTGGGGGAGCCAGCACACACTGTGGGCTCCTGCCTTGGCCAGGGCCACCCAGCATGACCCTAGGGATTGTGGCCGAAGTGAGGGGAATCAGAGTCCTAAATTTCACCTACATCCAGCTGAAAAGACATAACTGAGGGTGCCCAAAGGAAATTCTTCCACGGGAGCTCACCCCATGGCCACAGAGACAACATCCACTGCAAACTCTTCAGGGTGCCCCGGCACTTGCTTCTTGCCTCACTCAGTATGGCGTCAGGGGTGTTCACCAGCCAGCCCCATCTGTGACGGGGTTAGCTGGGCTGCAGGCTTCCCTCCCTCCCATGTGGGTCAACCTCCAGGGGACACCCAAAGTGAACAGTAAGATCAGGTCCCGACATTCTGGAAGATGGTGTGGAAGCTGCTTGGCAGTTCCCACCCAGAAACTCAAGAGGACCAAGCTCTACGCTGCTACCCAAGGGGCAGGTGGTCCTCATGGGGACTCCCCGCCCTAACTGAATCCCTGGGAAGGGTAGCACACACTCACAGGTCAGCACGGGGGGCGGCCTCCGGGCCTGCAGGGGGATCAGGAGCGTGTGAGTTGACTGGGTCTCGACTAAAATGAAATCATCAAAATCCCCGAGACAGTCCGGGATAAACTGTATAGTGTACTGGCAAGTCATGCCCGGAGCCACCATTCCACCTTTTCCTGGGAACATCCCTGTGTAGGACAAAAGCCACCAGAGGATCAGGACCAACCACCCTGGCTGAGCCTAGCTGCCTCAGATCAACCACGGCTGGGTCTGGCTCTGTGAGTGAATCCCTTCTGGGTCAAGGCCAAGCAGAACCACCAGGGTGCGCTAGGGGACAGGCTTCAAGGGCAGGGACTCGAGGCCAAAAAAAAAACCCTAGGGCCCAAGCTGGGGGTGCCATGATCCATCTGGAATGGTTAGCGTGACTTAAAATTTATTTTGTGGGCAGTAGGGAGTCCTTTGAGATTTCCGAGAAAGAGTGACATGATTGGGGTTGTTATTGAAACCAATACTCCCATCCAATCTGGGAGGTGGCTGCGCGGACATGAGCCAGGAGGAGGGCCTGACCAAGGGCAGTGACAGCGTGAAGCACGGGAGATGGCAGAACCAGTGCCTTAGGGAGATGATCAGGAGAGAGGCGCTGGGGCGTCACTGGGAGGCTCTGAGCTGAGCACAAGGGCCTCCAGTGACTGCTGAGGGAGAAGCCCTGAGCCCAGCACAGGGAGTCAGCAGGACCCGGTGGCTCAGTCCCGGCAGCCAGCCCAGCAGGTAATTTTGTAGCCATCTAGAAAGCAACTATGCTAAACTCACCCAATCCCAGAGCAAAGTGTGGGGTAGAAGGCGGAAGGACTCGCAGGTAGCGGCTGGCAGAGGTGGTGTTCTGCAGCGAGATGACCATCTGTTTAAAGGCAAGGGTGATCTCTTTTACACAGCAGCATTTAAGGACCTAGCCATGTGGTGTCTAGAACTTCAAGTAATATAGAAAGGGAGGAGGCATAAATGAATAAACCTGGCCATGTGTTAGTAAGTATTGGAGCTCAGTGATGAGCATACGGGATTCATCATCTTATTCTGTCTACTTTTGTTTGTTTCAGGAAGTTTCCACAGTGAAAAAAAAAAAATTTAAACCTTAAAGATGAAGAGGGAGGTAGAGCTGTTCTATTTTGTCCCATTGCTTAAAACAACTACAATAGTCTCTCTGTATGCATGGGGGTTGGTTCCAGGACCTGAGCAGATAACTAAAACCTGCAGATCCCTTACCAAATCCCTTCTATAAAATGGCTCAGTATTGACATACACTCTACACACATCCTCTAACACTTCTCAGCCTTTAGGTGCCCATCATCTCTAGATTACTTACAGTAACTAACACAATGTAAGCTCTATGTAAATAGTTCTTATACTGTATTGTTTAGGGAACAATGACAAGAAGAATGTCTGTTATGTGTTCAGTACAGATGCAAACCTTGTAGGCCTAAATAAATAGTATGTGAACGAAACTCAAGGTGAACAATGCTCAAAGTGAAATGATGGGATACTTTGGCAGGGTCCGCCTATATATTGTTACACCTTCAGAAATTTAGCACAGTGCTCAGCACTCAGCAAATTCAAATTTGGCTTTATGGAACTTTCAGAAATCTGGGGAAGAGTGATATTTTCAATCTATTCTTGGTTGAATCCATGGCTAAGGAACTTGCAGATTGTCATGATGAGCAAAAGTGTGATATCTGCAGTGGAGGAGAGAGATAAAGAATGTCCATGCGCTTCTGCTCTTTTCAATGTTTTGTTTAGTCACTTAATACAATTTCACTCTGTAGGTTCGTAATCAAGGAATGACAATCCTTAATGCTGGGCATTGCAATAGACAGAATCAATTCAAAGTAAACAATTCTACTTTAATTCTAAGCACTGCAAACACACTTGATTGACAGACCTGTTACAGACATTCCCTCTGCAGGCTAAGCTTAAGTGCTAGATTCAAAGTCTTAAGTCTTAGATCTTAAGTCCAGCAGATGCACACTCACTCAGACTGCAGCAACCAGTCAGGAATAGACAGAGGAGATGGTCATAAGGAGAAATCTTGTTCTCACCAGAGTCAAGAGGCTAATGTAGAGTTTGAGAGCGGTGAGAACACAGGATCAGGCAGATGAGAAGAGTTGGGAGGTCAGCCCAGGTCCTCATCAGGCTCTCAGGCTTGTGTGCATCAGTGTCAGCTGGCTGAATGTCTGTTCATTTGCTCCATCATTTATGTTAAATTTTGGGGCTTCTGACTACCCTTTCAATCCCTATCAGCTGTTACTGGGTTTCTCAGTGACGTCTTTCATTCTGAGGTCAAGCCATCTGATCTGTGGTTTCCTGATCTCTCGCCTTTTGCCTTTATCAGGGTGAAGGCAAATGACAGCACTTCACTCCGAGTTTTATCAGGGTTGTGGAAAGTGACTTATTTTATCAGGCTATGCCTGGGGACCATATTGGAGGGCTCCGTAGGTGTGCCTGGTGGGGACTGCAGTTTTATTTCAGAATGGATTCACTTAGGTTAAGGCCCTTCTTAGGTGAAAGCTATCCTTACACAGATACAGAAGGCAGATCACACTATTTACTGAGCATCTACTCTGTGCCTCCTCAACCTCTCAACAACCAGGAGAGGCGAGCACTCTTTCTATTTAACAGGTGAAGAACCTGAGGTGCAAAGAGGCTCCTCAGAGATTCAGATTCAAGACATTTGGATCCAAAGTGTTGACCACCTCACCTCATGTATTGTCTTCTTCCCCACATTTTCCTTTGAGCCGCCACTTCTCACAGGCCCAGTCAAGGTATATTGTGGGCACATGTGTGTCAGGGCTGTAACTGGGCCTCTCCATCGGGCAACCCATCCGGCCCCTTTGAAATCCCACCTCTCTCCCTGCCTCAGAGTGGGAGATCCCTAAGGGTAAGCCCTGGAACTCAACCACAACAGCACCCATCACAGAGGAGGGAGCCTAAAACATGTACGTATCTTTTTATTCTGTTTTGTGAAATATAATACTAGGAAAAATGTATAAATTATAACACAACAAAAGCCATGTTTCTATTACCTAACTTAAGAAACATTATAAACTCGGTTGAAACCCTCTACCAGCTCCCCACCAGACATCATCTACATAGATTTGAAAATACGCCTTCGTATTTTTATTCAGAGATATATATTCCTAAATCAACAGCTAAGTTCCCCCTCCCCCCAGTGCTTGAGATTGAATCCAGGTCTTGTGCATGGTAGGCAGGTGCTGTACCACTGAGCTACATCTCCAGCCCCTCTTAAGTCAATTTTTCACCAGCACAACATTTTGATCAATTCACCTGTGAACCAGGCCACAATTTATAAAGACCCATTTTATAGTTTTAATTTTCATTCCTCTGTTATTGATAGTGAGCATCTTTTCATGTTTATTTGCTATTTGGGTTTTCTCTTCTGTGGGTTGTTTACTCATGTCCTCTTACCTCTTGCCATTACAGAGTTTGTTTTTGTCTTGATTTGTAGGAGTTCTTTATATATGTTGAAACTAATTCTTTATAAAGTAGAAACTATAAACATTTTCCAGTTTACAAACTTGCATTATCTTTTGATTTATGGTTCCTAAAATTTGTTTGTGTACATTCTAGGAGTTGAATCCATGGCCTTATGCATGCTAAGCACACACTCTACCTCTGAGCTACACCCTGTTTCGGTTTCTAAAATTTTAATATAAATTTTATCAGTCGTTTATGGTTTGTGCTTCAGTTTCAGGAAATCTTTCCATACTCGCTATATTTTTAACTAAAACAATAGCTCTTTTACCTTGAGCTGTTTACTGGAAACTATTTGGTTTGGGGTATGGGTATTGGCAGGTCTGCACACATCCACGGTAGCAAGAGCATGCACTGATCCCTTAGTCAGAGCTAGTTGCAGCCACTGCTGTCATTAAAAATTGAGGTGCTCCTGGCAGTAGCTGATCACGTCAGCTGAGTCATGTCTTGCTTCCAGCCACGCAAGGCAAACCTCCCACTGGGGAAAGGCAGGAGCCAGGGGGTTGTAGGCTTCTCAGGGCATGTCCCACTAGACAAGGCAATCGACTGCACTTAATGGGGGTCAGCTCTATAATATAGTCTCATATTAGCTCCTTCCTTTATCCCCTTTCCCTCACTGGAATTGTAAATGATCATAAATAATCTCACCATCTCAGACTCTGCTGTGCGGGAAATCTGAGCCCACACAGTCAGTACAAGAAGGGTACTAAAACGGTAGACCCCGAGGATGCCATTCTGGAATTGGCTTACCAGTCTGGTGGCAGTAAGAACCCTAGCTGGCAGGAAGCAGGGTGTGAGGCTCCTAGCATGATGGCATCACAATTATTAATGCTTCCACCAGTGGTCAGCTGGGATGAGGAACCAGTAGATGGTCAGGCAGTGACAAGTGGTAGCTGGGGAGGCTGGAAGGTCTGAGGCAGTGATAATTATATGGAGCGTGGAGTGGGTTGGCTTTCCTTACCAGCGCTAGAAGCCTTGGAGGGGAAAATAACAGGCTGAGGCAGCCAGCTGCCAACTCAGCCCCCACTGAAACATTCTTTGCATTCCTGAGTTACACTTACTCCTGTGTGTTTTTTAATTCCTGCTTGCTTTGGTTTGCTGCTTTTTACCTAGTATTTCTGTACCTATGTTCTTCAGCAAGATTGATTTGCATTTTTTCATTTAGTGTCAAGGTAATTTTTGGCTCATTATCTAATAATGAGGGCAGGTTCCCCCTTTTTCTAGCATCTAAAACAATTCATATAAAACTTACATAAGTTAATTTTAAAGCTTATAATTAAAATTTATACACAATAGGCATTAGCTTGAATGTTTGGTACAACGTAGTTTTTGTTTTATTTTATATAGAAAGTGCTTTTTAAAGTTATTTTCACCAGAGTGGGACAGCCTCCTAGTTTGAAGAGGCAGAAAGTTCTACGAGGTTTTGAAAATAGAAATCCTTCCCCTGGTCTCCACCCTGCCATTTCCCACCCTCTAAGGGCAAATGCTTTTTCCTCCTTCAGCTGATTGTTATTCATTTCCATGTCTGAGTTGCACATTACATTACGTTCCCTTCAGTTTTAGGGATTAATGGCAGATGGATCATGTGGCTATGCCCTCTTTCCTCTCCCATATCCAATTCAATGTGTGACTTTCCCTTCCTATCCCCCATCTTTCCAGCAGAGTTACATCATATTACTGATTAGGTCAGTAATGAGTACATTAAAGGCACTCTGTAAATGCTATTCCCAGCTGAGCAGGAGGCAAACTCGGCTTTCTTTCCCTCCCTCGCACAAATGTGTATTTTTCTGAAGTTAATAACCAACTCGCTTTCAGAGGAAGTAGTGCTGTGTAGCTGCCAAGGTTAGGTCATAAAAGCCATCTGGCTTGCAAGGATGCTCACTTCTTGTTGTCATGTAAAAGTCTCATTACCTGAGACCGCCACACTGTGAGGTGTCCCAGATCAGGTAGAGAAGCTCTAGGTCAGTGTTCTAGTCGACTAACTCAGCATCAGCACCCATGTGAATGAAATGCCTCGGAGAATTCCAATCCCAAACTTTTGAGTCACCTCTAAACACCAACTTACCAGTCCTGGTCTTAAAACATTGCAGAATAAGCCAATTCTCATTGTGCCTTGCTCAAATTTCCAATCCAAAGAATCAATAAGTGGGCTAGGATTGTGGCTCAGGGGCAGAGCACTTGCATGGCATGTGTGAGGCATTGGGTTCAATCTTCAGCACCACATAAAAATAAATTTTAAAAAAGGTATTGTGTCTAACTAAAAAAGTATTTTTAAAAAAAGAATAAGCACAATAAAAATGGTTGTCACTAAGTTTAGAGAATTTGCTCTGCAGCAACAGTAACCCCCAAAATTCCCTGACAAGTTTTAAACTGAGGGTTCCCTTCACCCCCTCCTATGTTGGATCTCTTTCCATGTTCCATGTCTTCCTCTACCTTGGTTCACTTATGTCTATGGAGCACGTTCCCTGGAAATTTCAGGGTGCATGGAACATACATTTTTAAAGACGCTGGAAATTTGAAACATCCTTAAACTTCATAATGTAGCTGGTTAATACTGTTATGTGCACAGTCACAGGCCCAACAGACACATGATGATTCCCAAGAGAACTCACTAGATACAATCCACCATCCTGGATTTGATTTTCCAAAAATGGCTATAGTGATACTTCTGGTCCCTCATGCTATTCTAGAACATTGCTACACCCAGTCATTAAGGGTGTGTGTGTGTGTGTATGTGTGTGTGTGCACGCGCCTTTTGCCATGAGTGGTTGAGAAGTTCCTAAAGATATGGATATGCACAAGCTCTTTAAACTCTACAGTGCAATCCACTGCATGTGAAGGGGCTGTTGTCAAGAGGCATTTGCACCTGGTGGGTGGAGCCAAGTGTGGTTGTGACCATTCCCCAGAGTGGTGGGAGGCCAGCGTTAAGGCAGAAGTTGGGAAAAGAGATAAGAAAATCTCTATGTGTGGCTCTCAGAGGAATTGCTGGGTATGCTGTTAAGGGGAAGAGGAGAGTAAGGAGGAGAGGGACTCAAAAATATATACATGTTTGCTTATGGTTCCAAAAAGAAACAATGGAAGAAACCAATCCAATAAAAATCATAACCTGACGAGGTAAGGAGAGTACAAGGAAGAGGAGATGAGAATAGAAGTTAGAGGGAAAGTTAGGTTTTTTTTCCCCCCAATGGGACAATCATAGTTGATGAATGTAAAAGGAAAAGCAAAACTATAAATCACCATTTTGTAACTCCAATTTTAAAAAAAGCAGGCAACAATCATCCAATGCTGCTAACCAGGAAGTCGTCAGTTGATAACGGTAGAGAGGCTTACAACACCTGACCCCAGAGAGTGCTTCCTCCTGAGCAATAATACACAGTACCACCAAAGAAGTACTCTTGCCCAAAAGAAAACAAAATTGAACCTGAATCTAACCATCTAATCAAAAACCTTTACATGTAATTACCAGTTTATGTAAAAGGTGGAGAATAAAGGGACATAGTTAATGTCACCAACAAGAAGACAACTGGCCAAATCCAGAATACAAAAAATGAAGTTTCTTCTACAAATAAATGGCATTTTAAAAAACTTAGATTTGGGGGAGGAATTATTCTCAACTAAGGGAAAACAAAGAATTATTTTTACTCAGATGCAATGTTTAGATTCTGATGCCAATAAATCCACTGACTTTTTTTTAAATCAAATGGAACAAGATAAAATATTGATAGGTTATTATTCTATATTAAGGAATCCTGGCTAGTATGTCCGAGTGTGATAATAGAATTATGATTGCTTTTTAAAAGTCCTTGTCTGTTAGAGACACTTAACTATTAATTGAAGAAGAATGTGCTGGCTTTCCCTCACAATATGCCAGCTGGTGAATGTGCATGTGGACACACACGAAGAAGTTACGGGGTGACAGACGAAACCACATTTGCAAAATGTAGATAACTACATTGGATGATGGGCCCATGAGGGTACGTTACCATCTTTTGCCTAGTTTTGTGTATGGTTCATATTTTGAAAATTCCATAATAAAGATGTTTTTAGTAAGGAAGGAAATGAGGTGGGATCGATAAAGAATCAAGATTTCTACCTCATAAACTGGTCCAATTTCATAATCTGTGAAAAACCCAATTGATGGTTTAGCAAGAAACACTGGAGCATCCATGCAGCTGTGGGAGGGAAACAGGGGAAAGGCTGTGAGTGTCCTCTACATGACAAAATACCAAGCAGTGACATTAACACAAAAACAAACACAGGCAGCCAGCAAAGATATTCACGGTATGTCACTTGTTGGGGTTTTTGATGGCTGTTGTTTAAATAGGTTACAAAATAATTTAACACGTGATCCAGTCCTTATGGAGACATGTGCAGCCATGTATATGGTTTTCAATATGCACAGGGGAAACTCTGGAAGCTTAAATGCCAATATGTTAACTAGATTTTTAATAGTTTTTATTTTCAAATGTTAGTCCTTTCCAATATTTCTTTATACAAAGGTATCAGTTGTCTAATAAAAAATGCTAATAGTCTTAAGTCCATTAAAATGACACACCTATGAAGCAATTTGTTCCCTTCATTAGAACAATTACTGAAAATAGAGACAAAGGTACTCCTGAAGAATCACAATTTGCACTAACTGCATTAAACTAATCCAACAGAGCACTGGTATTATCCAAGGCACATACATTCCATGGAAGGAGTACATGGCTATGGATAGACTCCTCACGTGACCCAAACTGCTCCACTGTCAACAGAGGGCCAACACCAATCCCCATTTTCTCTATTCCCCTATTTATGAACCTGACAGATCAGAAAAGTATAAGACCAAGACTCTGGGGAATGCCCAAAGGCCATGTCTGTGGGTAACCCTGAAGCCCTGCTCTGTATGGATACTGCTACCCTGCCCACCAAACTCTAGGGGGACCAGACCCAGGACCTTCTGGGTTTACCATAAAGGGTCAGGTTGTCCGAGAGTGTAAGTCAGGGAAAGACTTACCTTTGTTCCAGCTCTGCACTCGGGTGTTCTCCCATCAGTTCTGGCTTAATTGGAGGAAAAATAAGAGATTTGCCTCCATGTGGAGTGTTAGGAGGGAAAAACCGAGGGTTTCTCAGGAAGTGGTTTCGATTCTCCATTCTGGCAAGAAGTAGTCGCTCCAGTTCTCTCTGGGGCATGCGTAAGTGTTTCATCCAGTTTTTATTCTTCGGTAGACTTGGTTTCTTTGAAACACACAGAAGTATAGTCAATGACAGCAAAGGGACTGTGCTGTACGTGCTGACATCCTGGCATGACCTGCAGATGCCAACACCAACTCTAATTTGCTGCGAATTCATCACGACTTTTTGTGTCATCTGAACTCTTTTCCCTGGACCGCCTCCCTGTCTCCACCACCCACACAGACGGCTGTGCACAGGCCTCAAAACGAACCTTGATGGTTTTTTTGGTCGTTTGTTTGGCCTTAGGAATTGAATCCCATTCCTGGCTGTCCACAGTGTAGTCGAACTCGTCTCCAAGCTTCTCCTTGTAGGGCACTGCAAGCTTCTTGCCCAATGCTCCTTTGGGGCTGAAACGCTTCTGACTACTGAATGTCAGTTTTGAATATCCAGGGATAGAACTGCCTAGGGCACCAAAGGAACACACTGAGCTACCTACCAAAACTGAGATGAGGAAGCGGGTGCTTCTAAGAGGATCACATAAAGCCACAGTCAGCACCAATGTCACATTTTCTGCATCAGATGTAATCCCTCTTCAACATGCGAATTACTCTCAGAACTTATTCCTTGTATTTCCAATTTAGAACTACAGGGTTAAAATATCTTTCAATTTTCCAGTCCAAAGAACATGAGTGGACCATTGTTATACTCACATATATACATACCCCAGAACGTGCCTTTTGAAAAGCTTACACGAGGAATCAAAATTTGCATTAGCTTTTTTTTTTTTTTTTTTTGTATTGGGGACTGAACTCGGAGGCACTCAACCACTGAGCCACATTCTCAGCCCTATTTTGTATATTATTTAGAGACAGGGTCTCACTGTGTTGCTTAGTGCATCATCATTGCTGAGGCTTAGAACTTATGATCCTCCCGCCTCAGCCTCCCGAGCCCTTGGGATTACGGGCATGTGCCACTGCGCCCAGCTTGCATTAACTTTTTAACATCGGTAAGATCATCCTCCAAAAGCGGAATGCATTCTTACTGCAATGAATGTTCTCAAAGAAAATTGGTCCCCCCACCCCCAATCCCATTTCTGAGCACAGGTTATTTACCTGCATAAGATAGTGAGTATCCAACTAACTGTAAAATACTGAGTGGCTTAGTATCCATGACACTTGATTCTGCTACCCCCTTCCTGGCTTTTCTTCCCTATGTGGATCAGGAACTCATCACTGAAACTCTTTTCTCATCACCACCCTCAACTCTCTGGATCCCAGTCTTCCCACCCCCAGATGCCTTCTAAGCTGTCAAACCCCAGGCATCATCACACACTCCCACTGACCAGCTCTGCTGGAGAGCTTGGCACCATTTGGCAATCCTAATGCTTGGCCACAGGGTTCACAGAGACTCTGCTCATCCACAGAGTGACTCTTTCAAAATCTTCTTCCTTGCATAAGCCCACGACCTACTCATTCTCAGAAGATCTTGCCTTCCTGATCTCAGAAAACTGGCCCGATATCTCACACACATGCAAACACATCCTTCTCTGCCTCCCAAATCATACTTCTGCCCATTCTCAGTGGGTGAGAAGCTGCTCTTTTTCCCAATGGGGAAGACTTTGTCCACATTGTGCCTCATCAGAACTTGCTCCCCTACTTATAGATGCCTTCAATCCCTTCCTTTGTAGGTCTATTCAATTACATCCAAAAATCTGGGGGTCTCTTATGATGTCTTCAGAGAGTCTGAAAAGTCTGAAAAGTCTGAAACTTCTGTCTTACAGGCAGTGAGAGAGTGAGGAAGTGGCACACTCAGATTTGACCCTCCCAATTGTCACTATAAAAATTAAAGAGGAAAAACCCTCCGAGTGATGAAATGGCCACAAAGGTGGCTGATGTGGCCCTGCTACTATGGAATGTCCCTGGAATGATACCCAAAGCTCTGAAAAAAAAAAAAAACCAGAAGCATTACCTTTAGGTGCCGAGCAAAATGGCACGGTGTCACTGTAGTAATCTTCTGGGCTGATCAAATGGTGTTTCCGCAACAACTCGCTGTCTACACACCACCTGAAGACAGTCTTAACTGCACAGAGGGGGGAGAGGACAAAGGCGAGTCACGCTAGACCTGTGTGAAAAAGCTGCACCCAGCTTTCTTCATCCTCTCAACCTAAACTGTCCAAGGAAACTCCTTCTCAGAACCCTGCAGTAGTGTTGAGATTTAAGAAACTAATCAGCATATTTATCAGCCACTTAAAAGAGGCCAACCGTTAGGCTATGCTGCATTGTGGTATTTATCTGAGCTTAACACTGTTATGCAGAGAAAGTTCTAGAACAAAATAGAATTAATATGACATACGGTAATAAATGGCCCCAATTCTTCACCCTTCCCCACACCTTTTGCAACATGACTTTGTAGTCCCTCCTACTAAACAGAGTACACATCTTCACCCTTGACCTTGGCCACCCCATGTACTTTGGCCAATGAGATAATGGTAGGGGTTTGCTTGTGCAGTGAGATTTCTCTTTTGTGCTTTGGCCATCACCAGGGAAGAGTTTCCCTGCGCCTACATCTTGAACACTGGTGTAAATGCATGTGGACCACAGCTGAGCCTAACCTACAGCAAGAAGCCAAGCTTTCGGGATCCACAGTTGAAGCCAGTCCAGACAGCCAGGCTCAGGAAGGTCAACCAACCTCCCACTGACCCAAAGATACATGAGAGAGAAAATTTCATTTAATGGAATGGGAAGTTGATGACATCTATAACGATGAATCAAAAACAGCAGTAAAGACACATTGTTTACACAACATACAAATAACATTATTTAGAGGTATCCAGTAACTACCTTGGGAAAGTGGACTGAGACTAGGAAAGATGAGTCAGGGACTTCTGTTAAAATAAACTTTATATTTTAGAGTAGTTACAGGTTGGCAGAAAAACTAAGAAGATGATATAGAGTTCCCATGCCCATCCCCTGCATCCATACATGCACCTCCTCCCTAACCAAAGTGGTACATATGCTACATCAAAGAATCTACATCGACAGCAATCCCACCCAAAGCCCATGTTTCACTCTTAGTACTGCACATTCTATGTTTGCACAGATTTATAATGCATGTATAGTATAGGTGGAGGCTTTTAATACAGTACTAGGCATTCTAATTTTTTAAAAACCATATATATTGATTACTTTGATAAAAATAAGGAAAAATAGGATGAATGGAAGATGTGGAAGTTTTTAAACTTTCTTGCTTGCTCCATTAGCCCACATTTTCCTAAGATGGGACACCATTAAACTGACTTTCCCTCTGGCAGTCTCCTCTAACCAAAGTTGAGGATGAGACAAGTGAAGAATGCCCGTTTTCCCATGAGGCAGGCAAACTGAGGATTCTGAGGTTTGGCCTAATTACTGTAATAATCAGGAACAGAGAACCACACTGTGCATATTAAACAGAAAGGCTTTTGGGTTCAGGTTGTGGCTCAGTGGTAGAGCGCTGGCCTAGCATGCGTGAGGCACTGGGTTCGATCCCTGGGACCATATGAAAAATAAAATAAAGGTATTGTGTCCATCTACAACTAAAAAAAAAAATTTAAAAAAAGAAAGGCTTTTAATACAGGGGATTGTGAACTGAGGGAGAACAGGTCGGGGAAGCCATCATTGACAATGTTAGCTGGTGGCACTGAGGCAGGCAGCTTCTCTAGGACTTATCTTGAATCTGCTTCAAAAATGACTTTACTGAATCATCTTCTGGGTGCTGCTGCTCGAGAGTAATGGCCTCTCAGGGCCTCCCTCACCAGTGATCTATCCTGAAACGGCAGGAGAGGTGCATTCCGGGCTACATTGGAGGAAGACTGGCAGAGAGTGGCAGCAGTGTCAAGTTGACACAATCCAGCCCAGTTCCCAAGGACTTTGGTGATGGCCTGTTTGAAATCTCAAAAGATAAAGGCAAATGTCATGTGATAAGGGATGTGCCTCTCTCTTCTGAGACTGTTCTCTCCACAGTCCTCCCCCACTGGACCTGTAGACAATGCTGTACTGGCTTTGTGACCATCTTCCTCCTTCTGAGAAGGGTGGACTTCCTACACTGACGCCATGGCTCCTGAGCCTGGCTCTGCCAAGGATTGGTTGTTGCATTCTCCAAAAGATAACATAGACAAGTCCCCAGCAAGGACAGGAGAGAAAGCACAAGATGTTCTTCAGGGTTCTGATCCTTGTCCCTCTGTCTAGACAATGTATGCATGTTTTCCACCCTGTGATATTTGTATTAGTGGACAGAGAAAAGCTGCCTTGTTCTTCAGATAAGAAAAGTTTGGAGGTGGGGGATATCCTCAAGTTAGAAGTTTTTGGGTCACCATGCCCCACCCTGAGAAGCAGGAAGGGACCTGATGACATCCATGAAGCTGAATTATATGGTCTCTTTTTCCTACCACTTTTATAAAAGAAAGACAGAAGAAGGCTGAGAAACCAGAACAGATCATCTCTTGGTCTAGTTGCCTTCTTTAAAAAAAAAAAAAAAAGGACAGATCATCTCTGATTATAACATTATCTTGGGTGAAAAATAAAATAAATGAGCTGGGCACGGTGGTGCAGGCCTGCAATTCTAGCAATTCAGGAGGCTGAGGCAGGAGGATCTCAAGTTCAAAGCCAGCCTCAGCAATTTAGTGAGGCCCTAAGCACCTTAGTGAGACCCTGTCTCAAAATAAACAATAAAAGGGATTGGGGATGTAGCTCAGTGATTAAGCACCTCCATGTGTTCAATACCCCGGCACCAAAATAAAATAATAATTAAAAAATAAAATGAATGAAATTCTCCTGATATTTGTCTTCTGCTCTCAATCTTTCATTTCACTTTCATTTAAAACAACAAAACACAAATAGCTAACTATTTGATCTCCCCTGACCTTTAGCAAAAGAAAAGAAAAATCCTACTCCAAACAGGACAATATCTGACTCCCAGGGATTAGGGGACATGGAGCAACCAATTAAGCCTCCTAGGAATCTGCTACCAATAATCTCTGCTGAAATCCACATTATTTGATGCTGGAAGTGACACCAGAGAGGGTAGGGTCCTGGGAGCTACCCTCTACTGCAGTGGAGTGAGAAACAGGGAGAGAGATGGAATAGGAGCCTGAGAGTTCACAGTCCAATTGGACCTGAACCTCAGAGGCAGCAACCCTGACCAAGGATCCAGCTCCAAGCTCACATCCTAAGGGAAGTCATAAAAGCCCCTGGGATACTATGCCAGGTCAACAATCTACCCTCCTCCTGATAGAAAGAGGAGATGGACTAACACAGAAGACACACTCAAGTTCAAATCCGGGGTTTCCCCTTTTCTGATCTATGGGACTTTATTGGAGTTATTTGGTCTTCCAAGTTTAATTCCTGCACCTGAAAAATGGAGAGAAAACCTGCCCCACAGCTTGTTGGAAGGATTCAGTGGACAACCTAGGCCAGCATTTGGAGGGTGTGCCCTGTTGATAAAGGACAGCGTCCCAGTTCTGGTGATGCTGTGAATGCTGGAGTGTTTCGAGGTAATGAAACACAAAAACTGCAGCTGGCTCTCCAAACGTTCAGAAAACGAGCGTGGGCAATGGCGCAAATATAGTCACACATCTTATCTGGGGAAACAAGGGCAGGCATAAGAGAACTCAATACACACCTGGGGGCAACTGGACGGCCTCGAGGACATGCACTTTGGCCTGGTTCATGGCCCGCTCTGTTTCAGCCAGGGCCCGTGCTTGGGCCTGAATGATATGTCTCTCCAACATTTTGACCTCATCCAGTCGCTGCTTATAGAGCTCCCGAATCTGCCAAGGGGATGATTAAATGCACAGAAATATGGTGAGGTCACAGCTTTACTCTGCCCCACCCCCACATCAGGGTTTCCATTGAAGCACAAAAAAGCCAGAGAGCTATTGCAATCATCTGGTCCCACTGACCAGCTGTAAGAGACCCATAGAGGAAATGACTTAAACTTTTCATAGTAAGTCAGTAGAGTCAACCTTGGAAGCCCTTGTCTCCTGGTTTCATGGCAAAGAGAGCTGCCTCTCGTATTGTGAAATCCAAAACCCAAGTGATTTAGTCAGCTTTTTCACTGCTGTGACTAAAAGACCTGACCAGCACAATTGTAGAGGAGGAAAAGTTTGTTGGGGGGGCTCACGGTTTCAGAGGTCTCAATCCATGCACAGCAGACTCCATTCCTCAGGTCTCAGGGTAAGGCAGAACCTTACAGGGGAAGAGTGTGGCAGAGGGAAGCAGCTCACTTGATGATCAGGAAGCAGAGAGAGAGTCTCCACTCTCCAGGTACAAAATATATACCCCATAGCCACGCCCCCAATGGGCTGCTTCCTCCAGCCACACTCCACCTGCCTCCAGTTACCACTCAGTGAATCCCACGAGGTATTAATTCACTGATTAGATTAAGGCTATACCCGCCCCAACCATTTATCTTCCAAATTTTCTTACATTGTCTCACATATGAACTTTTGGGGGACAACTCACTCAAACCATAACAAGAAGTTAGCACACTCCCCATTGGGCCACCCAGAGCTCTGTTCAGGGAAGGTCTTGCTCCCTAGTCTAAGGAAGAGCCTCCAGCTGTCAGCCCTGTTCAGAGCCTACCTAAACTGCTGGAAGGGGCTGGCCTGAGAGTATGTCCTTTTTGTGGAATTCACATGCAGTGACTGAGAGGCAGGAGTATAGATACAGGCTTGGTCATTTTGACCTAAAATGAAAAACTGAGACAGGCTATATTCTCTTCAATGCAATCTTCTCCATTTGCCATGGCTTACTGGGCCCCCATCAAAATTCAGCTGCTTCCCTGGCTCAATGTTGCTTTCTCTCTCTTCCCTTTGCAGGTGTTGATTGCTAGTAAACACCTTGTACCCAAACGTTGTCACAGTATCTGTACCCAGAAATCCAACCTGGATACCCAGCATACATCTCAAGACTTCAGCTTGACTGGTCAGCCAACCAAGCTTCTGATCTATATTTTCAAGTTCAGGATCAAAGCAAGAAGCAAAGAGCTCACTGGTGCACGTAATGTTAAAGACAGTTTATGCCAGGGTGATGCTGATCCTTATTATATTCCTAGAACTGACAGGGCCTCAAACATGTTTACTTAGGTATTTTTAGTGAAGATTTATTGTGAATTTACAATGTATACTTGAGGAGAGAAATACATCAGATATGGTTTCTGCTCTTAAGGAGTTTAAGATTTAGCAGGAGGAGCCAGGGAAAGTTATAAATGAGTGGAACAGACTCTTAAAAGTGTAAAAATAGCATAGAGATGAGGATAAAATAAAGCTAGGAGGGGGTAGCTAAATGTTATTGAGATCAGGTGGGGGCTGGGGTTGTGGCTCAGCGGTAGAGCGTTAGCCTAGCACGTGTGCGAGGCCCTGGGCTCCATCCTCAGCACCACATAAAAATAAATAAATAAAATAAAGATATTGTGTCCAACTAAAAATATATATATATTAAAGAGAGAGAGAGAGAGAGAGAGAGAGAGAGAGAGAGAGAGAGAGAGAGAGAGAGATATCAGGTGACCTCCTTGAAAAAGACGGTGGCCAGGGCAGTTCCATACACATGCATTATGTTTTATTATTGTGTCATGTGTTTTATTATTTGGTTCTGCTGATAACAACTAACCCTAATTCTTACATGTAGGAATACCCAAATAATAACAACTATCACTTATTGAGCATCTACCATATTGTAAACAATGTTATAAAGCCTTTACTAAATTGATTCAATCCTATTGAGGTATTATTACCCCCATTTGTTAGATAAGGGAAAAAACTTATAGAAGGATTGCCCAAGGTAATACAGGTGGTATGTGGTGGAACAAGGATTTGAACCCAGGGTGCAAAGTTCCAGGGCATTTGCTCTCAATCATTAGACCTCACAAATCTTCTTGTAGGCAGACTTGGAAAAGACCAGAAGCTAGTGAGACTGTCTAGGGAGACCTCAGTTCAAGAGAGATACTCCATATTAGATGGTGACTATTGATTCCTTCAGAGAGAATGAATTCAAGTGCTGCACAGCCAGCATGTTTACTGTTATTTTTAGTGGAGATTTATTGTGAATTTACAATATACACTTGAGGAGAGAAACACATCAGATATGGTTTCTGCTCTTAAGGAGTTTAAGATTTAGCAGGAGGAGCCAGGGAAAGATATAAATGAGTGGAACAGACTCTTAAAAGTGTAAAAATAGCATAGAGATGAGGATAAAATAAAGCTAGGAGGGGGTAGCTAAATGTTATTGAGATCAGGTGGGGGCTGGGGTTGTGGCTCAGCAATACAGCCAGTGCTAGCCTAGCACGTGCTAATTACAGATACTAATTACAAAGTTTCTTTTGTACCTACAAAATGAATTCTTGTGCATTGCAAAAGTTCTGAAAATGTAGACGTCTGTAAAGAAAATCTAAATGCTCCCCCAGGAGTGCTGTTTACGTTTTTATATAAAACTTTTCATCTTCTTTTCCATGCAAATGTGTAGGGTTCTAAGTTAATTCTAAGCTTTTCCAATGACTTTTGTGCTAACTTAATAAATGGCAGGTAGCTGTCTATGAATATAATATAGGTGTAACTCATGGTTTTTAACAACTTGATAATATTGCATAGTGCAGTAAGTATACCATAATTTATAAAGTCAAACTACCTTTGCATGCATTGATTTTCTATAGGACCACTCTTTAAACTTTTCTGCATTGGGCAATGTTTGAAACATGTATCACTTTTGTATTAAAAAAAAATGTGAAGCCTTTTTTTTTCTTTAAATTGGGATTGCTCTGCCAGTTCAGACGCTGGCTAATCATAGAAGCGATGTTAAAATGTATAATCTAATGAACTGGGTGACTGGTTGAGGGGTTAATGGGTTAACAATGCTTCACATCTTCTGGCTCATGTGAATAATAGGGATATGAGTTAGTTGTTCAAGATGAAGGTTTGGCCTAGGATGGCTGAAGTCAGGAAGGTGAGTGTGATGGTCCAGGAAGAACAGGGCAGTGGGTTCCCATCCAGGAAGTCCTACCTGGATTTCAGGAAGCCTGTGTAACTCATGGAGGGTTGAGGCTAATATCTCACATACTATACAGATACTCGTGTTGTTAATGTCTATCTGCCCCAGTTAGATAGTAGGCTATAGAGGTCAGGGTGTGTGTGTGTGTGTAGGTGTCCATGCACCCATGTTTTCCTTATTGCTGAATCCTCACTGCCTAGAACAGAGCATGGCACATAGTAGACATTCAATAAATGTGTTAAATAAATGAATGAATAAAGCCAGGAGCAGGGGTACATACCACTTAAAAGGGGTAAAGGACAGAATGGAGTGGAGAAGAGGAAAATCTGAGAAGCAGGAGGTACACCTGGTAAGGGGGTAGGCTTGGTGGGGGGAGTTTGCCCTCAAGTTGAAGGGAGTTGTCATTAGAGGACATGTAAGCAAAAAGGACCCAACTTGGCTGGTTTCCCTCTTGTACAGATGAACAAATAAGAGTTGCTGTTCCAGAGACTGAGTATGCTTCTGAAAGTGTGGGCATGAATGTCTCAGTCAAGATAGTGGTTGGTGATATAAAGGCACCTCAAAGGATAGTGACTTGACTTTATCACCTCTAGGGAACAACTATTTGGCTGACTGCCAGAGTCATTTAATTTATATATGCAATATATAATGTAAGGATGTGTGCAGAGAAATATAAATAGGCGCTACGGATCTATGCCATTTATGTGTAGTGTGTGTGCATTTGTATATGTGTGTGTTTATGCAGCGTCCTTCTTCCAGAATGTCCGCTGCAGCATGGACTTGGTCTGCTTTTCCCCAGCTGCGTCTCCAGGGCCTGGCACAGCGCCTGGCACGTGGCCAGGTGCTGGTACAGGTCCAGCGCCGAGTCCTGCGGTCCCGTCCCGGGTCCCCAGCACGGTCCGCAGATGCGATGCCACCGCGTGGGGCGCCAGGGCCACGTTACCTGCTGCAACTGGTCCACGAACTGCTCGTGGCGCGCATTATCGCTGCCGCGGGCCTTGATGAAGCTGGCGCTCGCTTCCTCGCCGATCACCTCGGCAGAGTACAAGTTGCGGAAGACGCCGGTGAGCAAGTGCGAGATGTCCTGGGTGCGCAGCGAGGAGGGGCGCAGACGCAGCAGCTGCGGCTCGGGTGGCGGCGGGAGCGCCCGCGACCACCCGCGACTGGGCCGGGTCGCGAAGCCGAACTGGAAGCTCTCCACGTAGGCACGGGAGGACGACAAGGGGGACTTTGGGGGGCTTCTGGACATGGCCAGTCGTGAGTCTGGCGCCCATGTTTGCCTCTCGTACTCGAAGGTCCCAGACTCTAAGGAGCTCAGCTCCGCCGTCGGCCCCTTGGTCTCCATGGCAACTGAGACGCTAACTCCTTGCCCCACTTCTACTTCCGGCCCCGCCTCTTCCGCCTTGCTTCCGCCTTGGCGAGCGTCTTCGGCTGCATCCTCGCAAATCCTTGCATCTTCAGCACCGTCCCTCCTAACGCTGAATTTCCTGTGAGGAAAGGGTTGATTGACAGAACCAGCCTAATCTGGTTGCAAAATCTTACTCCTGACTACCTGCTTTCATCCATCCATTCTTTAATTTGCTCAGCAATTGTTCACAATCTACTTATGGTTGATTGTGTCAAACTTCTGTTTCAGGTCCAGGCTGAGAACTGAACATACCAAAGGAAGTTAGAACACACCAAAGGAACATACCAAAGGAAGTTGCATCTGCCCCTGGGGATCGCACCGTCGTGTGTGTGTGTGTGTGTGTGTGTGTGTGTGTGTGTGTGTGTGAGAGAGAGAGAGAGAGAGAGAGAGAGAGAGAGAGAGAGAGAGAGAGAGAGATATGAAGGTGGTGAGTGGAGAGAGAACAGTATAACAACTGCAGGTTAGTGACTTCAGGGCACCTTGGAGGCGTGTGATGTTTGTCTAGAACCATAGTCTGTAGGGTGAGCCGTGGCTTCTTGGAAGAAGTGAAGACCAGGCAGAGATTTAAAAGGGAGAGTAGACTCATCATCATTAGTCAACAGGGGAGTGGAGATTAAAACCATAATGTGTTATCACTGCGAACTTAGTAGAATGGCAAAAAAAAAAAAAAAAAAGAAAGAAAGAAAGACATTCTTGAATAAAGAGACTAAACAAGTGCTAGTGAATATGTGGAGCAACCAGAATTCTCCTATACTGTGAATGAGGATACAAACTGGTTCAGCAACTCTGGAGAACAGTTTGGTAGTTTCCTACACAGTTACACATACAGCAGTCACACTGGAGGTATTTTCTCCAAGTGAAATGAAAACTATGTGCACACAAAAGCTTGAACATAAAAGTTCATGGCAGTTTTATTCATCACCACTCAAACGGGGGAAAAAAAAAACAACCCTCCAATGCTTTGTAGACTGAAGAATGGATAAACTGTAGTATGTATATACCAAGGAATAGGGCTCAACAATAGAAAGGAAGCAGGCTATTAATATACCCAACAGCATAGATGAATCTATGTTGGGTATATCTAGGCTACCTACGGAATGGTTCCAGAAAATACATAACAAAAAATAGACCATTGGTTATCAGGAGCTGCAGAATGGGGACTAGGGTTGACTTCAGAGGGAATTTCTTGGAGTGGTGGAATTGTCCTGTAACTTGATTGTGGTTATGCAACTGTATGGATTATCAAACCTCACACTTTACACTGTAAAGGATGGATTTTACTGTATGTAAATTATACCTCAGTTTTTTTAATTAAAAAAAAGAATGCGTAGGAAAAGCCAATGGAGAAGGAAAAAAAAGGGGTGGGTATGCCATGTCCAGTGGTCTAGGTGTGCAAAAGCTAGGAGAGAGCACAGGCTGGGAGAGAAAGCTACTACAAGTGGGAGGAAATGCAAGAAATGTAGATGTGGAATCAAGAGTTTGAGAGTGAAGGATGAGACTGATAGGAAAGGGCTAGGTCATAAATGGGTTTGAACACCACAATAGGAAATTGGAACTTTATACTGAGGACAGTGGGAAAGCCATCAAGGGTTTTAAGCCGGAGCATGTCATAGTCAGCTCTTGTTTTATGAAGGTCACTCTGATTGATGTGAGAATAGATAGCAGGAGGCAACAGGGAGGTCAATTAGGAAACTATTGCAGAAGTTAGAAAAGAGATAAAGGAGCTTAGATGAGGGTGAGGGGAAGGGATTGGAGATAGATCTAAACAGTAGAATTGACAGAACTTACAGGTGGATGATGGGATGTGAGAAAAAGGAACAAAGAATCTCTCCCAAATGTCTTCTGTGTGTAGTTGGATGGGTGATTCTGCCATCCACTGACATGGGGAAGAGGACTGTCCTTGTTCAGGGTGACAGCTTGAGACCACATTGTCCATTGTCATTGGCACAGCTTGGCTCTGCTCACAAGTGGTATAATAAACACTTTTTACTCGGGTGAGAGTACTTGCCTTACAACCCAAAACCCACTTCCTGAGATGAGTCCCAAGATGTTGCCATCAGACCTGGGCCACTTCCGCCTCTCTTGGTTGAGCTTGGCTACCTCATCTGTACTTTTCTGTCCCGAGAGCTGGGAAGCCAGGGCCCCTGCTCTGGATCTCCTCCAACTGTACCCTTCCCCACAAAGTAAGGATGTGCCCTGCACCTGTCCTCCAGGGAGGACAAAATTATCCTGAGTCCATTTCCAGAGCCAGAGCAGGCTTCTTCTTTAACTCCCTCCTCCTGGGACTGACTGATATGTGCAATAAGGGATAGCTTAATGGGGGACAGAACTAGGGCAACATGCCATTGGTCCAGCTTTCCACATGCATGTGAGGTCCTGGATGGTGCAGGAAGGAGCTATATTTGGGGAGGGAAGTGGGAGAGTCTGGGGAGCCTGCCTTGCCTCTAATTTGCCTCCCACAAAAAAATGGTCCTATCCATTAGGATTAGTTCCACATGTTGAGGCTCCTTGGCCCCCTTTTCTGTCCAGAACAGTTCCATGGATTCTTACCATTACTTCTGACTTCTCCATCATGCCTCCAGATGGCCTCTGGGAAAGTCCCAGGGAGTCTGGCCCAGCCTGGAAGAGGTGCCTCCCAGCAACTCTCGCCTCTGCATGACCCCAGCACAGGCACACCCCCTGGCCTCAGCTCCTCTGATCAGCTGACACTGTCTAACCGGGTCACCCTCGGTACAGCCACTCCATCAGTCCTCACCTGATGCCACTACCATTCCTTCTGACTGACACATTCAACTCTCTTGCTTTCCCCTGTCTGTGCATCACTGTCTCCATCCTCCTGTCCCTCTTCTGCCAGTATCTCCCTGCTTGATAAGCTCAGTGCATTCCTGATTCTGCTGCTCCCAGTATTCAGCTAACTGAATAAATGAGTGGCTCTTACCTGCACCAGTATCAAAGGGCTCAGGTCACCTTTGGGACCACTCACTAGCTCCCATCTGATGGGGACTTCCTCAGTGCAAAGGAAATTCCTTGTGAGTGGCCCTCTTCATTTTATCATTTTATAAACTGCTCTGTGGACTGCAGCTTCTGCTTGTTTATCTCTGAGTTTCACACACACTTTTGATCTTTCAACTTTTTTTTCACTTTTAAAATTTCAAAAGTTCTACATTATCCTGGTAAAAACAAAAGTAAAGAAAACCTCCAACAATACACAAAAAATAAAAAAATAAGTGTCCTCAGTCCTTTCCTCCAGTTTATCAGATTATTTCCATATCTTTTCAGCTATTTTTTTTTGGTACAAACATTGATTTCTATATAGTCATTTTTAATATTTAAAAAACAAATGATACTGTCATATATATTCTGCTGTTTGCTTTTTCACTTATTTTCTGTAACAACTCACAAAGGACATCTTTTTTTTTTACTATAAATAATGCTGTAATGAGCCACCTTTTCATATGTGTGCATACTTTGCATGGCTTTCTAGTGTTTTTGCGGGACAATATCATAAAATTTCTTGGCCAAAGGGTATGCACATTTTAGTATTTGGGATATTGCCATATTGCCGTCCAGAAAGATTATACTAAAGTAGACTCCACCAGCACTATGTGAGAGCTTCTAAGCCTTTTAAACATGTTTTGACTCATATCCTAAATTTTATCCCTAGCCCACATTTCCCTTCTAAATTTGTACATCCATCTTATACCTGACATTTCCCCCTGGTTGTCTGAAGACATCTCGGTATCCAAAATAAAGTGCCTATTCCTCTTCAACTTTCCCTATTTCCAGGTATGGCAGCTCTGTCCTTTTAGTTGTCCTTGGAGCCATCCTTGATTCCCCTCTTTCCCTCACAACCCCACCAATAAATCCTGTTGGCTCTACCTTCAAAAATGTTTCCAGAATCCTACCATTTTATGCAACCTCCAGTCCTACGGCCAGGCCTGAGCTACCATACCCTCCCACCTGCATTACAGCCAGAGTCCCTGCCCTGGGCCCCACTTCAGCCTCTGACCCTCCTCTGTGACTTCTTCCAGCAGCCAGAGGGATTCCCTTAAAACATGAATCAGATCATGTCCCTCCTCTGTTTGAAACCTTCCAAGTGCCCTCCATTTCTCCCAGAGTAAAAGCAGAAGCCCTTACAAGCCCCAACAGGACCAGGTCACTGTTAGCCTCTCTGTCTTCTCCAAGTATGGCACCCCCTCACTCTCTTAGCTCCTACCACACAGCCCCCTTGAAATCCTCCAATTTATCAGAACTGCTCCTACCTCAGGGCCTTGGTACTGCCCATTCCCTGTGCCTGGAATCCTCTCCCCCAAATATACTTAAACAACTTACTAAACAACTTACTCTCTCACTTCCTTTGAGTATGCTCAAATGTCACCTTCAACAGCCAACTGATTTAAAATTTAACTCCGCCCCAGGGACTCCTTTACCCTACTTTTTTTTTTTTTTGCATTACTAGAGATCAAACCCCAAACCTCATGCTTGTTAGGCAAACACTGTACCACAGAGCTACATCCCCTACCCTACTTGTTTTCATTTCCTTTCATCTTCTAAAACAATACACAATTCTCCTCGTATGTTTTTGATTATTGCAGCATCTCTTCTCTTTCCATTAGAATTTAAGCTCCATGATCACAGGGGATTTTGGTGAGTTTTGTATATGGGTGATTCTCAGGACTCTTGAACAGTGCCTTGTGTACAGTATGTGCTCAATAAATATTTATTGAATAAGCAAAATAGCAGAATAAAGGTTTTGGTGTCTTCAGTTCACACAGGCCTAAGTGTGCCTCCTCCCTCAGATAAGGGTCAGAGGGCAAGTCTCTTGACGGCTGTCCTCACCAAGCACTGCACTTGCCTGTGGGGTGCCATGGGATAAGATGACCCGTGGGACTTAGTCCACAATGAAATGAATACACAGTAAAATCCCATAAATACAATTGTGGAAAAATAACTCCAAATAATGCCATACTATCCAGGGTTACAAAGAGGCCCAGCAACCTTGTAGTCTATGGTGTAGCCTGTGTGGTCTGGACGTCTTCCCCACATGGTCCCAGGGCCTTGGATTTGCCAAAGCTGCTCTCTTGGGAGAGGCAGCCTTCACTTTTCCTCCGGATGTGTCTGGACTTGGGTCCAGGACCCTCTGGAGTGAGCTCAGCTGGGGTTCCACATACCTTGAAAACACTGGGGGCATGCCCTTAGACAAAGAGCCTCTGTGGCCACCAGGATCTGTAGAGGCCAGGTTGGGGGCAGTTTGGGGGAGAGGGGACTCTAGCTCAGGCCTCTCATGCAGTGTTTACTTGTATCAGGTAGTTGACATCTGTTATTTCAGCCTATTCCAGAGATGATGGTAGCTCCTGATTAAGTCACAGATAAAGTGACTTGTTCAAATTCTCACTGCAGGACACTGCAGGGCCCAGATTTAAACAGCACTCACAACCCCTTGTGCCCTGGGATGGAGGCACTAAAGACACAGAAGGGCAGAGTAAACCTCTGTTTCACCTACTCAGATTTGCTGTTTCATGGGGGAGGGTTAAGGCAGGATCAGCCCTGAAGCCACTGAGAGCCTGACCATCCTGAAAGATGGCATTCTTGGGTTGATAATTCCCCTCCCCCCTACCAGGGCTTCCAGAGACAGTTGGGGGTGGTGAGATGCCTGGAACTCCGTCATTGGGCAAGTATGGGCCCTCCGTCACCCCAAACTAAGCCTGCCACAGAGCGGATGAGTCACCAGGATCTCAGGGCATCTTACAGAGGTAACTGAGAACTGGGTTTTAAGGAGAGTCATTTAGGCACCTGGCCAGGGCTAAGCCCACACAGGGGAGTTGAGGGCAGAGGGAGCCAAATCCAGCAACTTTGTGGTTCAGTACAAAGCCTCTTGCTGTGTTTTCCCCACCCCCAGCCCTTCCACACACAGATGTACAGTCATAGCACTCAGACTGACATCCAGCAGAAGGAAGCCGTGTCTCTTAGCCTGGGAGAGAGAAGAGGTGCAGAGAGAAGGGAGGGGGAGAGGGCTGGAGTGAGTTCAGGGCTGATCTGCAGGTCAGCACAGAGCAGCGGCCTGCTTGCTCTGAGCAAGGTGTGGCCTAGCCCTTTTTTCTGGCAAAACTTGATTGCATGGGCCAGCTCTGAGTCAGCCCTGCCCATCCTGCTCAACAACCCCAGGCCAGCGGAGGAGGCTTCTAAAGGGGTTTGAGGTGCGTTTAGGGTAAGCAAGGGCAGAGGTAGTGCCACCACAGGCATCTCTGGCAGAGGGAAAGTCCAAGGTCACAGATAATGTTCTCAGAGACAAAAAATAGGAATGATGATTGAGATGAAGCCATGCCAACTACTGGTGTCAGCATTTCACTGTGTCTGCCTGGGAAGAGGGTTTGGGCTTGAGGAGTTCTGGCTTGCTGAGGAGAGGGGCTAGCAGGCCCCCGGGGGTGTCAGAGATCCAGGTGGGAGGCTCCAAGTCTCAAAAAGTTTCTGGGAAGAGAGCAGGGCCTTGGAGAGGGGAGGTAAGGGCAGAGAAGGGAATTCCCCCCATCCTCTCTGCCCCCAGGCTGGAGGTCCAAAGTGAGGCCTGCCAGTGTGAAACTTGCTCATCCCTCAAAAAACATCAAATATGTCCCTGAGTTTGTTGAAGGGAAATTAAGGAGGGTTCTGAAAACCTGCCCAGGGCAGCAGGACTGGAGTTGAATGTCAGATCAGGAGCCAGCCCCACTCTGTGTTTGTGTGGTGGGGGGAGGGGGCATGCCCAGCTCAGGGGCTCTCTAAAGTCCTGATCCTCTCAGTTCTCAGAACCTGAAGGCTGTCTTTCAGTTCTTTCACACCCCTTACTTAGGCCTGATTGTGTCCAGAAGAAATGGGGTTGAGGTGAGCCAGGTCTCCTCTGGGAGAGATCACTAGCTTCTGCCAGACTCTCACCTTGACTTTATCAGCCCAGATAGCTTCACTGGGGGACCTAGCACACCTCCTCCTCATTTGAGAAAACTGTCTCCAGTTTCTTCCCAACCTGAGCCCAGCTCTCCCCGAGGGACTTCCAAGTGGGCAGTGGTGGGCAGCAGGGTCCCTGGACCTTCCCCAGGAATATCTGAGCACCCTGTAAGGAGTTTCTGGGTCTTGGGCATTGAAGGGTTGATGTTTATGTAGGGGTCTCTTGCTCAGATAAACCCTTAAGGAGGCCGTCGGAAGAAGGTATCTTGGAGGTCCTCCCCACTCCGCTGCACAGATTACTGGGACTTTTGGGATGTGGGGGACCCAATGGCACACACCCTGCACCTGTTGGCCACTTTCTCCCACCCTTTATGAAGCACACTCCTGAGGTGAGAAACCTCCCAGCAAGTGGGAAGGGCCTTCCCGTGGACAGGGTCTAGGTATTGCTTCCCAAAGAGAGTGGCCCCGTGCATTCATATCGCAAAAGGGAAAGCAGATCCTGGGGGAGCTGTCGCTCATGCCTAGACGCCGTGCCTCTCTTTCGCAGCAACTCGGCTGGGTGTCTGACTTTTAAGTGATCCCTGCCCCGGGATGAGGCCGGATTCTTTCCAGCCTCATCCCGATCCGGGCGAGGCTCCCACTGGCAGGGCGTGGGGCTGGCTGACCGCGCTAATGACAGGGCCCGCGGCCTGTGGGTGGCAGCAGCGGAGGAAGCGGGAGGGATCTGACTATTTCGGGACGAGGCACACCCACTGGCCGGGGCCTGGGTTGGCCCGTCTTCCCGGCCCCTGGCTCTGCCTCCTTCCCGATCCGCAGGAGGGGGCGGGGAGGGACGCGGGTTGGCGGATCCGGAGGGCGGGGGCGCTGGCCTAGGGGGCGGGGCGGTGTCCCGGGCCCACCCCCGTCCTCCACCCACCTCAGTCCATTCTGGTCCCTACACAGCACTGCGCTCGGACCCGGGGCCGCCTGCGCCGTCGCTGCTCACGTGAGTCCCGCGGTGCCCCCTCCCGCCGCGCTGCCGGAGGGGCATGGACTCGGGCCGGGACTTCCTGACCCTGCATGGTGAGTGTCGGGCCCGCGCGAGCGGGGAGATCCTGCAGGGGCCCACGCGGGGAAAGCCGTTCCCCGCACTGGGTAGGGGATCCCAACTCCTTCAGCCGCCTCTGCAAGGGCCCCGGACGGCTCCTTGCGCGCTTTGCTGGGCTGGAGGAAATCTCAGCCCGCGGTTCCCAAATAGGAACCCTGGGTGTTCCAGGCTTGTCCCCAGAGCTGGCCCGGGAGGTCGGGAACGGTGCGTGTCAGAGGACTTCTTCTCCCTCGGGGACTCCCCCTTGTCCCGGTCTGTATTCCACGGTTCAGATCGCATGAAGGGACCGAGGGGGAAAGGAAGCAGCATCCACGAACCAACCGACTCTTCTCCGCCCAGTGCAACCCATCCTTAGAGGTTCCTCAAAGTCCAGGCGTGCCCGGACCGCGTCAGGCCGCGCGGGTGTGGCACGGTGAGGGTGTCAGGGGGTGGGGCGAGGAGGTGTCCAAGTTTGGCTGAGATCGGGCCCTGCAGCCTTAACTGCCCGGCGCAGAAATCGTAGTCAGCGATCCTCGGGCTTGGAGGAGCAGTCTGATCTCCGCATCGGCGCACCCTCCCGGTGAGGGAGAGCCAGGTCTCTGCTCCAGCCGCCGGCCGCTCCATCCTTTGTCCAGCGAGCTTTGTTTTCTGTCATCTGGGCCAAGTACTCTCCCTATCACTGTCCTTCCTGCAAAGAGGGGAATCTGGACTCCTGACTGCAAGTTCTGGAGGCCTCTGGGAGGGGAGAAGAGCAACTTAGCTTCTTTTTGCTTCAGGTGGGGAACTAACCCACATTTGGGGGGGCCTTTGTACTCCTGTTCTCCCAGAGCATATACCAGCTCAGCAAACCCTGCTCCTCTCACACCAATCACTGCTCAATTATATATTCCTCTCTTTTTCAGTGCCCTTGGAGTTGGAGTCTTTAGGTACCACGACCCATCCATCTAAACCTTTCAAAGATGGTAAAGTCTTCCGTCCCTCTACTCCAGTCCCCCGAGAGTTGCAGCCAGCAGTGAGCCCCAAATCTGTTTTGAGTTTCCCTGGTGGCCCAGACCTGGTCCCCAGAGTCCATAGAAACCAATAGCCAGAGTTTCTCAAAGCCATCTTGTCTAGCTGGGTCATGGAATCCCTGCCCCTTCCTCTGTTCCCTCTCTCCTCCCCCAGGCCAGAGGTGTCCTGAGTGCTCCTGGCAGACTGGTGGGAAGGGACCCAGGGCCGCCTGCGTTCTCTCTTACCACCCATTAACTAGTGCTGTATACCCTGTGGACTGCCACCCATTCTCTACCCACCTCACACTAAGACCTTAAAGACCTCTGGTTGTCTCTGACACAGCAGCAGCCTAGCTCCTGTTGGAATGGCCTCCATCCCTGCTATCTTGTGTCTTTGCCCAGCATTTCTCCTGGGGGGCAGTCCTGGTATCTTTTCCAGCAACAAAGACACGCAGAGGGTCAGTCAGAGACTCCCAGACTGGTGGCATGGGTTTGGCCACCCTGGCTCATCCTGTTTGGGACCAGTCTTCTAAATGCATGACTCAGTCCAGCCCTTCTTCCAGGGATGGCTTAACACCGGGACTCCAAACTGTCTTCCCTTAAAGCCCCACCACTTCTAGTTCAACATCCCAAGTAACCTCCATTAACTGCCTTCTGTCCACATTGCAAACAAGATGGGGAAGCAAGACCTGTTAAGGAGAATTGATGGTGAGAAGGGTGGTCACTGTACCCCATGCTGTTCCAGGTTGTTGACACTTTGATTGGAGAGTTTGCATCCCCTTTACAATGTGTATCACAGCATTAGATGTGTGGAAAGTTAGGGGTCTGCAGCAGGAATGCCCTCTGAGTTCCCTCCATTTGCCTGGCTCACCTAGATATGAAATGTCCCTTTTTTCCCAGAAGCAGTTTACACAAAGGCATCAATTCTGGAAGGAAAATACCTGAGTTTGGCTTGGCTTCTTCAGAAAATCCTTTAATTACCCCATCTGTAAAGTGGGGGATAATATACCACCTGCCTCGTAGGGTTGTTGTAAAGATCGAATGAGGCATTATCTATAAGGCAGTTAGAACAGCACCTGGTACTCAGTGCTATGGTGTATTTCTGCAGGATGACTTTCCCCAAGTTGCCAGTTCCAGTGAGTTGCACCCTCAAATTGCCATGTCCAGTCAGTTGTTGTCTACGCTTCTTTGGGAGATGATGAGGCACCATAAGGTTATCCCTAGCTAAGGAAAGTATGTCCAGAACTGAATGCAAGAACCAAGGGGCTCTTTCTGCTGCCCCGGAAGCCCTCCAACTGATGTTACAGTTCCCATCTTCTTCTACCCACCCTTATTTCTCTGCTGTCTTTGTTTTGGCTAGACCTGGACTAGCTTCTCCAGCATGTTCCCAGATGTACTGAAAAGGCATGACCCCTGAGGTCCCCCCTTTACTGAACACATTCACCTCCACTAACTTTTCCTATACCTGAGCCCTCCTGTCTCACTGCAAGGACAGGCATTTGTAAAAGTGGAAGGCAGAGGGGCTTCATCTTGGTCCCAGGAGTTCTGAGCTCAAATTCTAGCTTTGCTTTTATTTATCTCTCTGGGCTCATTTTTCTCATCCATGGGGTGGATAACAATGCATATTTCACAGGGGATGTCATAAGAATAAAATCATGCATCGGGAGTTCTAGGTTGCCTAAAAAGCAACCTCTTGGTACCCCAGAGCAAGTTGGGGTGACCAGCTCACCTTAGCCACTCCTCAGTTATGTTTCAAAGCTATCTATCCCTGGGGTTCTATACTCACAGACACCCAGTTACTTACACTGCTCTTAACCTTTTGGTGCCATAGGCCATTTTAGCAGTCAAGTAAAACTAGTACACCCTCTCAGGATCATGTTTTAAAGTACATAAAAATAAAGCACATAAGATTCAAAGGAAACAAATTATATGGAGGTGTGATTCTATCCACAGGTCCTTGGGAGGTCCTTCTTCCAGTAAAAAAACCCTCTGCATGGTCACTCTATGACACCAGCTACTGTTATACTCTTCTCCTCCCACTCCAAAGGAAGAATAGGTTTTTCTGTGTCCATATTTCAGTTCATTTGCACTAATGAAACTTGCTCATTATTTATTCTCTGTGGTGTGATTTAGGCAAGTCACTCTGCACTTCAGTCTGTTATTATTGCTGTGCTTTGCCAGTGACTCACTGTTGTTGCAGTGAGGCGAATCGGGAACTCTTCAGAGGCTGAAAGTAAAAAGAGGAGTGACTCAGGCCTCTGGGTGGCGTCCTGACCTTGGCACACAGTAGGGGTTCAATAAATAATTGCTGGGTGAATGAAAGGGAAGTTGTGATGCGGGTTGAAAGGACCCACTGTTCCCAAGCACATTGGCAGCACAGTTTTGTACAAAGTTGCAGCCGTTCTCATCTATTCATCAAGACAGGCCTGCATTCAAGGCAAGCCTGCGTTAATGGGCTCTTTTAAAGTCAGCAATTTTTTTTTTTTTCCAGAGTGCCATTTGCATCTGGCTATACCTTGGGGATTACCCCACTCGGAGGGGGAAACTGGGGGAACGGATCCGCCTAAGGATCACAAGTGAGACAACAGCAAAATATGTCACAATGAACTCATTGAGTAATTGAGATACAATATTTGGCGAGCTCGGTTGCCTGGCCCCGCCCCATTCGATTCTCTGTGGCCCACACGATTCCCCTGAACCACTTGTTTCCCCCTTCCAGACCTGGTCTGCCAGTGTCGGGGCTGGAGTTGGGACTTCCCGGCTCAGCCCCACACTCCTCCCAGCCGCCAGAAGCCGAGGTTCCGCCCCTCCCTGGCTAGACACCGCCTCTCCAGGGAGGATCCTCCCCGTCTCGCTCCGCCCCTGGCCTGCTTCCTGGATGGGGTTCTGCCTCCACGTCGCCTCCTGGGCGGTGGCTTCCTTGCTGGAACCCCGCCTTCTGGGCTTGCCTCTTCCCGCGTCCCAGATCGCCTTCACTTCGGGGGGCATCTTTGCCAAAGATGGGCTTCCTAGCCTGGCGCGGTGGTGCACGCCTGCAACCCCAGCGCCTAGGAAGGCTGAGGATCGCGAGTTCAAAGCCAGTCACGGCAAAAGCAAGGTGCTAAGCAACTCAGTGAGACCCTGTCTCTAAATAAAATACAAAATAGAGCTGGGGATGTGACTCAGTGGTCAAGTGCCCCTGAGTTCAATCCCCAGTACAAAATAAATAAAAAAATAAATAAAAGATCGGCTTCCTGGGCTGAGTTGGTCCCACTTGTGCCTCCTCAGCTCGACCCTTCTGCCTGTCCTCCTGGGTTCGGGTCCCACCTCCTCCGCCTACATTCGGCTCTCGCCCCACCTACCAGGGGCAGAGACCACGCCCCCTCCTGGATTGGCCCCGCCCACCGGGGCTTGGCTCAGCTCCTTACGGCCACGCCCCTCCGAGCCCAGCCCCACCTCTTTGGTTTTAGTTCCGCCCCTGAAGGTTGGACTCTCAGTGATTCCTCCTGTTGGAGCCTGCCAGGCTTCTGAATCAGATTTCACGGTGGCAGAGGTACACTGTAAAGCGACATGCAGTGCCTGGGGGTCCCAAGACGGAGATGGAGCCGGAGCCGCTCCAGGGAGCTTTACCTGCAGGAGCAGAGCCTCAAGGTGGCGGCACTCAATGGGCAAAGGCTGGGTAAGGGACACCAAGAACATTGAGGGCTGTGGGGAATGGAAAAGCAGCTGGAACAGGACACAAACTACTTGTCCCTAAGCTTCCAGCCTTTGATTGCACTTGGAGCCTTTGCTTAATTCTTCTGTGGGGGTGTTTGCCGTGGTGGCACGTGCGGATGAGTACTGTGGGGATTAGTTACCCTTCTGATCTAACTCAGCTCCTCCAAAGTTTTCCAACCCTTGTCACCCCCACCTCCTCCTGTGTATAAATTTCTGAGACATCACTGGAGATATGACCCAGTGTGTAATTGATTTGACTGTGTGATCCAATGAGATAGTCAAGACTGTGTGTAGTCCAGGTAGGTCCGTATGTGACATGCGACAGTGGGTAACTCAGTGGTGACTGAGTGATGATCACACATGTGGTACTCTGGGGCCACTGTGTGGTGATGATGGTGTGTAATGCTGTGTAACCAAGTGTGTGACACTGTGGTGCCAGGGGTGTCTGCGTGTAACCAACTGTGACGGTGTATGATCTTCTGTGATACTGTGCAACAGAGTGTGACTGTGTATGATAGATGTGACAGTGGGTGACCCAAGGTGACTGAGTAATTCTGTTATTCTGTGTTATGGTGTGAGTATGTGTATATCTTTTCTTTTCTCTTTTTGGATTTTTTTTTGACTGTGGCTGTGTGCCTCTGAGTGGTGGCTGCATAAAATAATGTTTCGTAGCACTGAGCAGGTGGCCTGCTCCTGAGTCCTGACTTCACCATGCAACTTCCTTCAAGCTCAGTTTCCTCATCTATAAAATGAGGCTAATGATACTGCCTTCCTCTTAGGATTGTTGGGGGGATTAAATACTTGTGCCAAGAACAGTATTTTATTCAAACATTAACTGTTATTATGGTGGCTGCTATTATTACTGCTATGATAATGATGTTCTAACTCTGTATATTATGTGGCTGTATGTAACTAAGAGTAACACTGTGCAACTCCATGTGACAATGTATGGTTTGCTGGGGGCGGGGGGGGGGACAGTGTGTCATGTGTGTGGATCATTGTGTCTTTGATGTTGTATCTGCCAGTGTGATTGTTTGTGGTACTGTATTTGGCTATGTCTCAGTGTATTGCTATGGATTCCAGGCCCAGTGTGTCTTCAATATGTATCACCCTAGGTACATGGGCAGGACTCATAGCACCCCCTGGGTTCCCACTGGCACCTGCAGCACCATCTGTGCCTTCTATATGCCACCTCCTTGATGCAACTGGCCTGGGCAGGTTAGTGAAGCCACAGGGTTAACCCAAGGCCCCTGAGCTCAGTGCTCCTTCCAGCCCTCCTACAGACAGAGAAGGTGCTACAGCTGAGTGAGTTGGGCTTGGTAAGGGGTGCCACATGCTTCCTGTGTGATAAAGGAGCAAGGGAGGTGGGGCATAAGCCCAGAGGGTACCCACTGAGGCTAAGAGATGGAGATACCTGCCTAGATTTCCCAAGGGCCCAGAAGGCAGTGACCGTGATCTTTCTGGAATTATCAAGGCCCACCTTGGGACTGAGGTCTCCCTCCTGGCAGCTGTGTCTGCAACTGGGGACTTATCTCTGCCTGACTGCGGACAGGGCCATAGCCTGGCTCCAGGACAGGATGAGCATGTCATCTCTTCATGGTGTTTTCCAGAATAGGAGGGTGGGGCTCACCTTCTACTTCCTGACAACCCCCCATACCCATCTGATCTATTAGCGGTGGCTTGCCCTGATGTGTACCCAGCTTAGGGAGTGGGGTACTGGCAGATGGTAAGGAGGTGATCCTTTCAGCTGTAGATAGAACAGCCTTAGATAGAAGAGTGAAATCTCCCAGCAGAGGGCAGAGGTGGCTGTCTCCTCCAACACCCTGGGAACTCCCTTACTCTCCCTCTTGTGTTTGGCTTGTCATATACAGCCCATGGTTTGGAACATTCTGTAGAAGCCCCTTTCTCCTCCACTAGCCTCCCCTTGGGTTGGAGAGGAACTTCTCATGCACAGTGTTTTCTGGAAGTGACTGGACAGACTGGACAGGTCTGGGAAGTCACGTTAGACTGTTGTTTCTGAAGAAGCCCAGGGATGCCTCCCCCGTCCAGCATTGCTCTCACCTAGGGCTCATGGGGGAACAGAGGGACAGAGAGAGGAGGAGTTGCCTAACGCCACAGGGGAGTGGGCGTGAATGTTAGCACAGGCTCAGTCCTTACTGGAGGGACAAAGAACGTGTGGGTGGCTGAGACCTGGGGAAATTGTTCAGAAGGTTCTGCAGGCCCTGCAGATGTGTGGGAAGGGCTACCTAGGGGCATGGGACATGGATAAAGTGGGAGAGGATATCAGAAATGGTGAATCTGGGCTCAGAAAATAAAAGTCTATGGTTTGACGAGGGCTACCCTACATAGGCCTAGGCACAAGTCCCTCATCAGACTGGACCTTTGGGGTCCCTAATGCCACCACTCTGTTGGAGTAGCAGTATAAAGATGGATGATAGGCCACATAGTTTAGGAAGAAGTGAGGTAGCCAATCAACTTTGAACAGAGATGACTGCTGAACTCCACGTGCACACACACACACACACACACACACACACACACACACACACACGCGCACACACACGCACTCACACACGTACAGATGTAACTATATATTAAACTGATGGGTTATTAAGGTGTGGGTTGTAGATCTATTTCATCACAGTTGGCACAGGACCTGCTTGGGACTGAGGGCTTCTGAGAAACCAGGCTTGGTGTCCCCATAGTGCCTCCTGTCAGGACCTGCAGGACAGAGGGCATTGCATCTTTGAGAACCTGTGCTTCAGGCCAGCCTGCATCTCTGAGAGCAGTGCAAGAGTTGAGCAGAAGGTGGGCCAGGCCACCAGGGTTCTGGTCCTCCCTGTGGGCTCTGCACGAGTCCTTCTGAAGGGACTGCTCTGTGCTTTGTTTCTATACCTCCAGGGGCCCCATTCCCAGGGCCCCCAGCAAGGGGGGTGGAGCAGAAAGGAACAAGGGCATCCCAGCAGGCCAGACACAGGCCACAGTGGGCTTATCATTCTCTTATGGGGAAAAGGTCAGAGACCTGCTCAAGCAGACTCTAGTCAGGGGTCAGGGTAGCAGGGAAGAGGGTGGCAAGTATAGGTCCTACATTGACCACAGTGTCCACACCAAGAACTACATTGTGGTTGTCTCCACAGACCTGGGCTTCCTCTCACTTGAAGTTAGAGCTCCTGTATGAGATGGATGGTATTATTATCCCATTTTATAGATGGGAAAGCAGAGGCCCAGCCACATGAAGTCACTTGTTCAGGTCACACAGGGGTCAGGTAGGGTGCCCAAACCCAGGCACTAATTATCCTGGGGCCACTGGAGTTGAGAAATTGTTTGGCTCCATGGTGCCCTGGGGTCCATTTCCATCTGTGTCTGCCCTCTCTCCCCACTGTATGGCCTGATCTTTTGATCCCAGATTCTTTCGGTCCACTCTAATCCCTACAGGTAGGTGACCAGGAAGGGCTTATCATTTCCTAAGGTTCTGTTCCTCCAGGAACTAGTGATTCTTGAATTAGCTGCCCACCCTTTGCCCAGTCAGCCGTGGGGGACAGATCACAGTGTATGGGTATGGTCTTGGGTGGGCAAGAGTCCTGTGGTTTGCATGACTGCCTCAGCTGCTGTTGGAGGTGACAGGCACTGGGGGTAGGCTGGAGTCGGGGATAAGGTGGGTAAAGACTACTGAGGAGGAGGCTGGAGAAACGTGGGCTGAGAGGGTCCAGAGGTGGGCACGGCCAGGGTGGAGCCAACAGCAGCAGGGACCCTGGTGGAGGAGGTGATACCTTTCTGGTGTTGACCCCTCAGGCCTGCAAGATGACAAGGACCTACAGGCCCTGCTGAAGGGCAGCCAGCTCCTGAAGGTGAAGTCCAGCTCATGGCGAAGAGAGCGCTTCTACAAGTTGCAGGAGGACTGTAAGACCATCTGGCAGGAGTCTCGCAAGGTCATGAGGTCCCCAGAGTCCCAGCTGTGTGAGTATCCTGGGCCACAGGGGAGGGCGCAGAGTATGGATGGGGTTCAGTGGGAGGAGCCAGTTAAATCACTTGTAGAGAATCTGAGGTCTTGTCTGGGATGGAGAGGGCAACTGGGTAATCAGGACCACATGCTAGAGTTCCTCGGGGTGGGAACGCATAACCAAGACCAGAGAAGGGCAGAGCCAGGCTCAGCAGCAGGGAGGGAGCTGGACAGGTATCCTCCAAGTGTGGGAAGGAGGGAAAGTTGGGTAAAGAGTTAGCATTCCAGGTGTGGTAGTTCAAAAGACAAGCCCAAAGTCCGGAGACAGATAAGGCCCTTCCGGGTATCAGAGCCCAGGGTGTGAGGTGGGGCCACAGGAGGCAGATCCTCTGAACCTGGAGCCATAAGAAGTTGGGGTGGAGCAGGGCTAGGATACACAGAGAACGGCCACTACTGGGGCACTCCCTCAAGGAGGATGTGGGTGTGAAGGCTTTCTGGAAGCTTCTGAAAAGGCCTAGGAACCCAAGGCTTGGGCAGCAGATTCTGTAAAATGAGATGTTCTTGTCTACATTTGTACTTAGTGGAGAAAATGTTAGATGAATTCCACCCCCCAATAGAACGATCTGCAATGAAGGAAACGTTATCTCTTCTGTCCATTATGGCAGCCACCAGCCACGGGTGGCCGTTGAGCCCATGAAGCATAGCTAGTGGGACTAAGGAACTGAGTTTTAAGTCGTATTTCATTTTACCTAATTTATATTTAAATATCCACAGGTAGATCTAGTGGCTACTCTATTGGATAGTGCAGATAGATCATTCCAGTCTGGGGGTATATGGATGGGGTCCCTGGCAAGTCTGGAGAGAGCCAGACTACACTTGGTGACTAGAAGGAAGGAAAGGTTCCACCCACGGAGAAGCTTCTAGTAGGTATGCCTTTAGGGTGTGAGTCATGCAGGTCTCTGAGTAGGGCAGGGCAGGGTCTGAGGGGGATCGAGCTCTTGTGTGTTCTCAAAAACCTCCCGGAGCCTGTGTCTGCCCCAGCCCAGCCTGCTGCTTTCCAGTACAGGAGTGACGCCCTGACCTTGCCTCTATGGCGCCAGACAGGCTCCTTCACTGGGCTCCTGCCCTGATACGGGGTTTCCTGTTAGAGGCTAGTGGGGAGTGGGGTGTGGTGGGAACAGGGATCTTACACCGAGAGCCCTGGGAATTCCTTGAACCCCGCCACCCCCACCTGCCAATACACTTACACGACTCCCAGTGTTACCTAGTGCTTGGTGGGGAGCCTGTGGGACAGGGGTCAGGTAGAAGAGTAAGAGACACAGGCCCTTCCAGCAGGAACCCACATCTGGGCTGGTGAAACCAGAATCTCATACTGGGACAGCCGTGAGCAAAAAGGGCAGGAACAGCATTCAGGCAGGTGACCCTGTGTGAGCAAAGGTGCACAGGTGAGTCTGAGGGGCTGTGCCCTGAGAGGAGGTGCCGCTGGAGTCACAGGGTTAGGAGGACAGGTGCTCTTGGGTAAGGAGCATGGCCCAAAGAGGCTTTCGTCCAGGTCAGACACAACAGACAGGCCTCCTGCTGAGCATGCCCGTTGGTGCTCTCTTCTCTGGGTGAGCAGTGGGATTGCGGTTCTTACCTGTACTTGACCCCTGGGGAAACTGAGGCCAGGTAATGGAGGGCTGGCGCATCTCCCGTTTCTCTTTGGCTCTGGTTTCTGCTCTCTGTCTCTCTGTGGTCACTGGTTCTCGGCAGAGAGGGTGTTATCAGCAGTGGGGACAGCTGGACCTTATCTCTGGGCTTGGGGGGTTTCCATGCTGTCGGCTTCCTGTTTTCAATCCCAGCTGGGGGCAGCTGCAGCTATACCTGCTGTGGGGCCTCATGGGGAACCTAAGGATTAAGCAGGGGTATGCTCTGCACCCCAGATGGCTGGGGCTCACATGTCCCCTTCCTCAGAGCCTGTGGCCAGGGTTAGGGACATGCCACGCATGTGGTCGGCAGGTGGCTAGGCGGCCCCTGACACTCAGGGTGGTGTTGGGCTCAGGGAAGGACAGGCAGGTCTTCCGTTAGAGGCAGTCTAGGACCCAGCATGGATGGATGAGTGTGGCTCAGGATGGGTGTGTGGCAGGATCCTGCCTGGATGCTGCTGCTGAGAGGCTCAGCATGTGCCTGTCTAGTGGGACTGGTTTTCTGTGGGGCCAGTGGCATGGCAGGTACCCAGGGTCTTGTCTCCCCCTGAAGTTTGGAAGGCTAGGCTCTGACAGAGCTCCCTCTGGCTCCTGAGGGCTGAATTTTGTAATCTCTCAGACCCTCGAGGACACACTTCATCTTGCCTCTTGGGACTCTGGAGGGCAGGGCCTTCCTACAGCCCTCAGAACACGTACAGACACAGGACAAGGCTTTGATACACTTCTGTCCCTGTCTTTGGCCCTCTGTCCCCACACCCCAGGCTAGGGTTGACTGACAGCCCCGGTCTCCTAAATGGTCAGGAGAGGGGCCTGGAAGCTCTCATAGTAGTGGGGGAAAGGACAGGCCCAAAGTCCAGTACAATCAGGAAGGTACGTGACCCCTCCCTCTCACAGGTGTCAAGCGCCAGGGTGGCCTCCCTCTCCCCATCCCAAAGACCCCTGTCCTACCCCAGTCCTCTCCCCAGGGCCTACTCCTTGCGTTGCCAAGTTGGGGGTTCTGGGGTCCCACTTGCCCTTCCCCCTCTGAGATCTCTGTCTCCGTCTCTCTGTGCATTTCCGCTTTGCCCACTGTGGCTGTCTCAGGCTGTCTCTACCTCGGTTTGTCTTTCTCCCACTTTTTGTCCCTCCTCTGCCCTCCTGTCCTCCTCCCTTCCTTTTCTCTGGACTCAAGGCCTCAACCCTGGTCCTGGTGGCGTCTCAAAGCAGTCCCCCCTCCCCCGCCCACTGCAATCTTGGTCACGTCAGAGGCAGGGACTGACCTCACGGCATGCTCTGCCTCCGCTACCACCGTACCCCTCTTGTAGTCTCCATCGAGGACATTCAGGAGGTACGGATGGGGCACCGCACAGAGGGACTGGAGAAGTTTGCCCGAGATGTGCCCGAGGATCGCTGCTTCTCCATTGTCTTCAAGGACCAGCGCAACACACTAGACCTCATCGCCCCGACACCAGCCGACGCCCAACACTGGGTACAGGGTCTACGCAAGATCATCCACCACTCGGGCTCCATGGATCAGCGACAGAAGCTGCAGCAGTATCCTCTTGGTGGCTGTGAGTCCAGGCCTGGCCTGTGGACAGGCTGTAGTTGTCCCTGGGCAGCCTGGGCATGGAAGATGGCTTAGTCATCGGTGGCTGCTGTAACTAAATAGCATAGTTTGAGTGGCTTAAACAACAGAAGTTTATTTTCTATCTGAAAGCTGTAAGTTGGAGGTCAAGGGGGCCAGTATGGTTGAGGCCTGGGGAGGGCCCTCTCCTGTGTTTGCAGATGTCTGCCTTGGCAGTGCGTTCTCACAGGGCAGGAAGGAGACTAAGGCTCTCTGGTGTCTCTCCTGTAAGGGTACTAATGCCATCTTGAGGGCTTCACCCTTATGACCTTATCTAAACCTAATTACTTCCCATCTCCAAATACCATCACACTGGAGGTCAGGGTTCAACATATGACGTTTGTTGTCTAAATGTCAATTTGGTCTATAGCAGAAGGGAATAAGGGAAGGTGCATGGAGCCTCCTTTGGTCTATCTGACCCAAGGCCAGACAGAATTGGAGCCCCTGACACTCCCTAGAGCCCCTCTGTAAAGCGTGGAAATGGGAGTTCGGGAAGGCTCAGGGGAGCAGCTTAAATCAGTGGAAGACTGGAGTTCTAATCATGTTTTCTAGAGTTACCATACTTATCACCTCTGGGAATTGAGAGACTGTGGTACCTACCTGTGCCCTGTTGTAGGCAGTGGTCAGGTTCCCCTGGGCCTAGTGTTCAAGCCAGCGGTGGGCTTAAAGTAACTTCAAAATCTAGTTGCACAACAACATACTAGTGTATGATCCAAAGTGCTCAGGCTTCTGTCACATAAGGATCTAGGTAGAACCAGTTCAGCCTCCCCCCTTTTTAATGACAACTTTATTGATGCATAATTCACAATCCATGCAATTAACCTTTAACACGTTGAACCTGATTCAGTACTTTTTGGTGTATTTACAGTTCCGCAACCGTCCTCACAATCAATTCTAGAACATTTTTATCACTTCAAAAAAGAAACCCTGTACTCTTTATCTGCCACTTCCCATTTCCCCTCCGCTCCAGGGGTAGACAGCCACTGATCTACTTCCTGTCTCTATTTGCCTGTTCTGGACATGGCATATAAGAGGAATCACACAGTCTTTTGAGATTAGCTTCTTTTATCTAGCATAATTATGTTTTCAACTTGCATCCATGTTGTAGCACGTATCCATAGTTCATTCTAGCTAATATTCCATTGTATGGATATGCCATGCTTTATTTATCCATTCATCAGTTGATGGATATTTAAGTTATTTCCACTTTGTGGCTTTTATCTAATTTGCTCTTCACATGGTAGAATAAGTTTTGTGTGGACATGTGTTTTCATTTCTCTCAAGTGAATTCTATATTTAACCTTCTAAGGAACTGCCGAACTGTTTGCCAAAGAGGTTGCACTGATTTACGTTCTCACTAGCAGTATGTAAGGGTTTCAGTTATTCACATCCTTGACAACACTTGTCATTTGAACTTTGTGGTCCTTTTTTTTCATAGCTGATTTTTTTTTTGGCATTGAACCTAGGGTCACTTAACCACTGAGCCACATCCCCAGTCTCCTTTTGTATTTTATTTAGAGACAGGGTCTCACTGAGTTGCTTAGGGCCTCACTTTAGTATATTCACATGCTCAGGATCCCCCTGCCTCAGCCTCCTGAGCCGCTGAGATTACAGCTGTGCACCGCCACACCCATCCGTGTGAAATGTTTTATTAGAGATACTCTTGTGGATATGAAGTAGTATCTTATTATGGTTTTCTTTGCAATTCCTTGATGGCAAATAATGTCCAGCATCTTTACATGTTTATTGGCCATTATTATGTTTCTTCTTTGGAGAAATATCTACTCAAATCCTTTGCCCATTTTTATTGTTGATAAACTCTTTTTAATGGATCTATTTATTTATTTATTTATTTATTTTGGTACTGGGGATTTAACCCAGGGGCACTTTCCCACTGAGCCACATCCCCAGCCCTTTTTAATTTTTTTTTTTTTATTTTGAGACAGGGTCTCACTAAATTGCTGAGAGGCTCACTAAGTTACTGAGACTGGCCTTGAACTTGGAATCCTCCTGCCTTAGACATCAGAGTCACTAGAATTACAGCATGCCTCTAGACCTGGCTATTTATTTTATTTATTTTTAATGTATTTTTTAGTTGTTGATGGACCTTTATTTTATTCATTTATGTATATGCAGTGCCGAGAATCAAACCCAGTGTGTCACTCATGCTAGTCAAGGGCTCTATGATAAAATACCCATAATGTAATACACATACCCTCTTAATCATTTTAAAGTGTACAGTTCAGTAGTGCTAAGTATATTCACATTGCTGCATAAGCAGCTTCCAGAGCTCTTTTTGTTTTGCAAAACTGAAACTCTATATCCTTTAAATGAAAACTCCTCATTCTTCCCCTACCCCCACTCCTATCCTGTCCCTGGCAATCACCATTCTATTTTCTGTTTCTATGAATCTGTCTACCCTAGGTTCCTCTTATATAAGTTGGGATCAGACAGTTTTTGTCTTTTTATGACTGATTTATATCACTTAACATAATGATCTTAAGTTTCATTCATATTATAGAATGTGCTAGAACGTCCTTTTAAAATTTTTTTTCAGCTGAAGATGGACACAATATCTTTATTTGTATTTATTCATTTTTATGTGGTGCTGAGGATGGAACCCAGGGCCTCATGCATGCAAGGCAAGTGCTCTACTGAGCTACAATCCCAGCTCCTAGAATGCCCTTTTAAAATAATATTCCATCCTATGTATGTGCCACATTATGTTTATTTATTCATCTACTAATAGAACTTGGATTTTGTCTTGCCTTTTGGCTGTTGTAAATAATACTGCTATGAACATGGGTGTACAAATAAATCTCTTTGAGAACCTCTTTCTAATTGGGGGATATATATCTAGAGGTAATATTGCTGGATCACATGGAAATTTTATTTGCATTTTCTTAAAGAACTATCATAATATTTTACACAGCAGTGGTACCATTTTACATTCTAATCAACAGTGTGTAAAAGTTCCAATTTCTCCACATCCTTGCTAATACTAGTTTTTTCTGCTTTTTTTGTTTTTATAGTGGTTTTATCCTAACGAGTGTGAAGTATTATCTCATCGTGGTTTTGATTTATTTGCATTTCCTTAATGATTAATGATGCTGAACATTTTTCATGTGATTTTTGTCTGTCTTCTTTGTAGAAGTATCTATTTAGGTCCTTTGCCCATCTTTTGATTGAGTTGTTTGTCTTTTCATAATCGAGTCGTAAGAGCTCTTTATAGATTCTAGATGCAAGTCTCTTATGCAAATAATTTCTCCCATCCTATGGGTGCCTCTTTCCTGATGGTATTCTTTGAAGCACCAAGTTTTTAGTTTTGATAAGTGTAGTTCATCTACTTTTTTTTTTAGTGATTTGTGCTTTTTGGTATCATATTGAAGAAGGCTTTGTTCAAAGTCATGAACATTTTTTTTTCCCTATTTCTTCTAGAGTTTTATCATTTTAGCTCGTACATTTAAGAATTTGATCAATTTTGAGTTAATTTTTGTATATAGTGTGAGGTAGGAGATCCAGTTTCTGTTTTCTTTTTACATGTTGATAGGCAATTGTTCCAGCACCATCACCCGACAGGAGCTAGTTGAAAAGATTATTCATGTCCCATTGAATCGTCTTGGTATCCTTATAAGAAATCAATTGACTGTAAACATGAGTATTTATTCCGGACTCTGGAGTCTTTTCCATTTGTCTGTGTATCTGCCCTTGCACCAGCACCACAGTGTCTTGGTTAGGTAATTTTATAGGAAGTTTTGAAATCGAAAGTGTGAGTCCTCCAAATTTGTTCCTTTTTTTTTTCCAAAATTGCTATGGTTATTCTAGGTCTTTCAAATTTCCAAATGAATGTTAGGAAGAACTTGCCAGTTTCTGCAAAGAAGCCAGCAAGATTCTGATAGGGACTGTACATGAACTTGGAGAGTATTTCCAGCATAGCAATATCAAGTCTTCTGATCCAGGGACATAGAAGTGTTTGTATTTGCTTATATCTTGTTTCAGTTCTTTTTCTTTCTTTCTTTCTTTTTGGTACTAGGACAATTTTTTTGTGTGGCTTTTCACAGGATAAGTTTTGTACTTTAAAACTTTTTATTTCAAATTATTTTATTCATTTTGATGCTGTTGTATATGGAATTGTTTTCTTAATTTCCCTTTTAGATTGCTCATCGCTACTGTAGATGTAGTTCCTTTGGAGGACACATTTATGAAACCTGTTAGCTTCCTTTTCTGTGTGCTTTTCAGCATTTGAAGAATTTTAAGCATTTTCTCACAAGGCTGCATTTGCCTGATCTCAAGCTTTCTAAAAAGCCCAATTCTGGGGTACTTTTTCCACAGTCATCCCTCTTGTATAGCCTCTTTCTTAGACATCTCATGCCCTGCAGCATGAGACCTCAAGATTGTAAAGCCGTCTCTCCTGCTGAGTAGCCTTCAGCTCAGAGAATTTGTGGACTTGATGGTTTCATTTGGCATTCTGCCATGACTAATATATATATGTGTGTATATATATATATATTTTACATATAAGTTATATAAAAATATATACATATATGTAAAAAATATATATACACACATATGTGCATAAAAATTGGATCTATATATATGTAAAATTTAGAAATTATGGATGTTAGAATGATGTTTGAAAGAACCTACAAGATGTACCTCCTCCAGAAATTGCCAATTGCACTCTCCTAATCTTTTTTTCTGCATTTGAATTTGCCTAATGATGACTTTGCCAAAAATAGTAGAGATCATACATTTGTGATGCATTTGCAGTGTAACATTATATCATAATTATTTCCCCTAGTGAAGTCCCCATAGATGGCTTTAATTACTATAATATTCCACCCAGTAGATGCATTCTAAACTATAAATCTATTCTTGTAGTGCTGAAAATTTATTTTAGTCTTTCACTAGTATGAATAACACTTCAAAGAACTGTGTTCATAAGAACTTTTCAGTATTTAGTATTTTCCTACCAGTATTTAGGATTCCTAGAAGTGGGATGAAATGATACAATAGTTGTTTTAGTCTCTTTTTCATTACTGTAATGAAATACTTGAGGCTGGCTAAGTTTATAAAGAAGGGAGATCTATTTAGCCTACAGTTTTGGAGACTCAAGGGCATGGTGCTGCTATCAGCTTGGCTCTGTTGAGGTCTTCATGGCTGATGGCATCACAATAGTGGGATGGGAATAGATCACATTACCGGACAGGAGCTAGAATGAGACTGGAGTCCCATAAGCTCTTCCGAGGGCACATCTTCAGTTGACCTACAGACCTCCTACTTGGCCCCACTTCTTAAAGGTCCACACCACCACCTCCCATCATTGCCACCCTGAAGACCAAGACCCCACCATGTGAACCTTTGGGGGGACAAGCCACATCCAAACCTCAGCAATATTTTATACCTTTAGCTGTCTCTAGATGACTCTCCTAAAGGTTGTACCCATTTACCTTGCCCAAGCCGTGGATGAGTACCCACTCCACTGGACCTTTATCTGCACTGGGTATTATGTTTGCAAAAGCCTAGTTTATATTTTATGTTTGCAAAAGCCTAGTTTATATTTTATGTTTGCAAAAGCCTAGTTTATATTTTCTCATTAGTGTCATCATATTATTTTCTTTTTAATTATTTTTTCTAAGCCTGTGTTGTACAAGTTTCCTTCAGTCTGCCAGATGGATGAGTTTAGTTTTTACTTATTTGGTCGTTAGTTTTTATTTATTCATTTATTGTTTTGGTATTGGGGATTGAACACAGGTCCTCGTGAATGCTAAGCAAGCGCTCTATGACTGAGCTACACCCCCAGCGCCCATTTCTTTGTAATTTCTCCTAAAAACGTGCTGCTGGTTTTTTTCCACGGTGTTCTACCGTCTTCTTCTACCGTTCATTTTTTCTTACTGAATCTAGGTTTCCTCTTCTTTGTTCTATTTAGTACTCTGATTTCTGTGGAACGTCCTGGGGAACTTCCCCCTTCTCTAGTTCCTCAAGGTCAAGCAGGAGGGGGGCCAGCAGTGGGGACTGGATTGCCCCAATCATGAGAACTTGACCTGGGCTTGGCTCTGCATGGGATGTCCCCATCTTCTGACCTCTGGCTGAAAATTTGCTGTTTCCTACAGAGGAAACAAGTCCTCGTCAGGCTTGCTGGCAGTTACATACTGGACACCAGAAGCACCTCCTTTGCAGTGTTGGTGGCCGTGATCATTTGGGGACGGAGCTATTGCACGCTTTGTTCACTTTTTTGGTATTTTCTAGCTTGTCTACTATGAGCCTTTTTTAATATTTATTTTTTAGTTTTAGGTGGACACAATATCTTTATTTTATATATATATATATATATATATATATATATATATATATATATATATATATGTGGTGCTGAGGATCGAACCCAGTGCCTCGTGCATGCTAGGCAAGCCCTCTACCACTGAGCCACAACCCCAGCCCCTACTGTGAACCTTTTTTTACATTAAGAAATTTCTTAAAGATTGTGAATGTTTCAAAACCAGCCAACAGAACAGGACTCCTTGATGGGAAGTAGTGTTTTCCTCCAGAGAGGCCACCAGCTCTCGCCCTACAGTGTGGAACACAGGAGCTACCCAGACCGGTAGGGAGACGTGGGCAGCTTAGTTTGGACCTTGCTGGGCTCCAGGGCTCTTGGGTTCTTTCCTTACTGCTTGCCCAGCTGGATTCACTCTTGCTTACGGAAGGCTGACAAGAACAAGGACAACAAGATGAGCTTCAAGGAGCTGCAGAACTTCCTGAAGGAGCTCAACATCCAGGTGGACGACAGCTATGCCCGGAAGATCTTCAGGGTGCGTCTGGGCCTATGGTGGTAGTGGGGTCCTAGGTCCCCATCTGTGGCCAGCTCTGAGCCCTGACTTCCTGCTGTCCTGGCTTTGCAGGAATGTGACCACTCCCAGACAGACTCCCTGGAGGATGAGGAGATCGAGGCTTTCTACAAGATGCTGACCCAGCGGGAGGAGATCGACCGCGCCTTTGCTGAGGCTGCAGGCTCCGCGGAGACGCTTTCGGTGGATCAGTTGGTGACCTTCCTGCAGCACCAGCAGCGGGAGGAGGCAGCAGGGCCAGCGCTGGCTCTCTCCCTCATCGAGCGCTATGAGCCCAATGAGACTGGTGAGGGCCTGGCAGTAGGTCCCAAGGTCACTCTGGACTGGGAGACACCTAAGGAAACTGCAGACAGAGAAGGGGACTAAAGGGCAGGGGTTCTCAGCCAGCCTCAGGGCGCTTGGTCAGTGCTTGCCTGTCCCATGAAATCAGGCAGATGGGGGAGAGGACTCCAGTGTCACTGCCTCAGTTTTCCCCTTGATTCCTCCTTCAGGGGGCTTTGAGGTCCTCCTCCCCCAAGAAATAAAGAGGTGACTGGAGAAGCCAAAGCAATTCTTGTCCCTTCATGTCCATTCTGGGCCCACCTTTGAGATGTAACTGGGCGGAGAAAATAGAGCCCTTTTCCAGAGGGCACTCCTGTCTGGGTGCACAGAGGGGATGAGACCCTGTCCTCAAGGGCCTCAGGGTTTCAGGACAGAGTCAGAGAAGGTGACAGAGCCTCACTCTGTGGTCACAAGTCTCTGGCTGTGAGCCTCAGACTTATCCTGCTTCCCAGAACTGTGGATGACCAGCTCTCAGGATGGGCAGGCAGAGGGTCCCTTTTCCAGATTGGTGGGAAGCCAGGAGGAGGTCTGGGGCAGCCACCTCTGACGGTCTCCTCCCTCCCCAGCCAAGGCGCAGCGGCAGATGACCAAGGATGGCTTCCTCATGTACCTGCTGTCAGCTGACGGCAGCGCCTTCAGCCTGGCGCACCGGAGGGTCTACCAGGATATGAGCCAGCCGCTCAGCCACTACCTGGTGTCCTCCTCACACAACACTTACCTGCTGGAGGACCAGCTCACGGGGCCCAGCAGTACCGAAGCCTACATCCGGTGAGGTCCAGGGAAGCCTTGTGGGCGGGAATCAGGAGGGGAACCCGGAACAGGACCTAGAGGGTCCTAGCCACCACCCCTACCCTCAGGGCCCTGTGCAAAGGCTGCCGCTGCTTGGAGCTTGACTGCTGGGATGGGCCCAACCTTGAGCCAATCATCTACCACGGCTACACGTTCACATCCAAGATCCTCTTGTGTGACGTGCTCAGGGCCATCCGGGACTACGCCTTCAAGGTGGATGCTGAGCTCCCCGGGGGATGAGGAGGAGGGGCCTAGGTGTGGCCAACCTGTCCTAACATGCCCTTGGGCCTCCAGGTGTCCCCCTACCCGGTCATCCTGTCCCTGGAGAACCACTGCAGCTTGGAGCAGCAGCGCGTGATGGCAAGACACCTGCGCGCCATCCTGGGGCCCATGCTGCTGGACCGGCCACTCGATGGGGTCACCACTAGCCTGCCCTCCCCCGAGGTATGCGGTGGGGATGGGGGTGCCCAGAAGAGAGGGCAGGGACTGACTGGGAGGCCAGGGGGGTCCTGATGAGTTGCCCCTTCATCTCTAGCAATTGAAGGGGAAGATCCTGCTGAAGGGGAAGAAGCTTGGGGGGTTGCTGCCCCTGGGAGGGGAAAGCAGCCCCGAGGCCACGGTTGTGTCGGACGAAGATGAAGCTGCAGAGATGGAGGACGAGGCAGTGAGGAGCCGAGTGCAGCACAAGCCCAGGGTTCGAGAGGGAGCTGTGGGGTGGGAGGCCCTGGGGTACCTCCTTCCCCAGCCCCCTGGGACATTAGCCTTATCTCAGTTCTCTGGCTGCCATTCAGAACCTCTGCCCCCTCTCTCTGTCTTCCTCTGTCTCTCTCTGTGTCTGGGTTTCTGGCTCTCAGTGCCCACCCCACCCCAACCTCTGACTCTAACCCGGGCCTCCCCACGGCCCCCAGGAGGACAAGCTCAGGCTGGTGCAGGAGCTCTCCGACATGGTCATTTACTGCAAGAGTGTCCACTTTGGGGGCTTTTCCAGTTCTGGCACCTCCGGGCAGGCTTTCTATGAGATGGCGTCCTTCTCAGAGAACCGTGCCCTCCGAATGCTCCAAGAGTCAGGTGCGTCCCTCTGCAGGCAGAGGGTGCGGGCCATCTGTCTGACCATCTGGGCCAGCCAGGGCCAGGCCTGGCTGCTCTGCTTGTGCTTAGGCCCGGAGTTGGTGCTGCCTGCTCCGTTACCAGAGAGAACTGGTGGGAGGGCCGTGGGTTCCCTGGGAGGCCTCCACTGCTGACCGAGCCACACCTCCCCTCAGGAAACAGCTTTGTCCGTCACAACGAGGGGCACCTGAGCAGGATCTACCCAGCCGGGTGGAGAACAGACTCCTCCAACTACAGCCCCGTGGAGATGTGGAACGGGGGCTGCCAGATTGGTATGGGCTGGCTGGGGTTGGAGGACACCTGGGGGAGGGTTTCAGTCCTGAGACCATTCAAAGCCCAGAGCCTTGAACGCCCCACAGTGAGAGGTATGGGGAGCTGAGCAGGGCAAGACGCAGGGGCTCATGGAACTGGTAAACTCTTTGGAAATATCTCCCCACTAGCATCTAAAAAACCCATCATTAGCGAACTAGCCCTTTGAGTTCTGACACCAGAAGCATAATATAACCCATTAACATGGGGTCAGTATGCTGGGTCAGTTAGTGGAGAAGGCAGTGGGTATTGGGTCCTGGCTTCTTACTGTGCAACCCTAGGCCTCAGTGTACCCGAGGAGGCTGGCTCTAGGCCCCTGAGGTCAGCCCAGCCTGTGAGTGCTCTGTCCTGCTTGTAGTGGCCCTGAACTTCCAGACACCTGGGCCAGAGATGGACGTGTACCAGGGTCGCTTCCAGGACAATGGGGCCTGCGGGTATGTGCTGAAGCCTGCATTCCTGAGAGACCCCAACACCACCTTCAACGCACGCGCCCTGACTCAAGGGCCCTGGTGGTCCCGGAAGCAGCTCAGCATCAGGGTATGGACAGACCCAGGAGGGACCCGGTGCCCATGGACCTCCCCCACCCCCATCACTTCCATTCCTGAACTCTTCCTTGTCCCCCACCTGTCCTCAGGTCATCTCTGGACAGCAGCTGCCCAAAGTCAACAAGAGTAAGAATTCAATTGTGGACCCCAAGGTGACAGTGGAGATCCATGGCGTGGGCCGAGACATGGCCAGCCGCCAGACTGCTGTAATCACCAATAACGGTAAGTCCTGGGCCTGAGCCGGGCCCAGCTCCCGGTGCTGCTGGTGTGCATGCGGTTGATACGGTGCCTGTCCCCCAGGTTTCAACCCGTGGTGGGACACGGAGTTTGAGTTTGAGGTGGCTGTGCCTGAGCTGGCGCTGGTCCGCTTTGTGGTGGAGGATTACGACGCCTCCTCCAAGAACGACTTCATCGGCCAGAGCACCATCCCCTGGAACAGCCTCAAGCAGGGTGAGTGTGTGGCAAGGGCAGGGGACAGCCTGGATGGGGTGTCTCTTGTGTAGGACCTGGCTGTGCCAGGGCACACCCTCCCTGGGTCACCAGAACTCTCCTTCCTGCCTGCCAGGGTACCGCCACGTCCACCTCCTATCTAAGAACGGAGACCAGCATCCATCAGCCACCCTCTTTGTGAAGATCTCCATCCGGGACTAGGCCTCTGGGGTCAGGTGGGGTCCACCCTGAGAGTCCATCAGGCCCTCTGTCCACACCTGGAGGCAGGGCTGGTGTGGCTGCTCCCAACCTCCACCACGGAGCCAGAGGTCCCTGAATGGCCTTCAACGCTAACACACTGTCTGTGCTGCTGCCTCTCTGGGGTTCCAGGAGCTACCCCCGGGCCCTGGAACTGTCCTCATTTCCGTTAGCAACAACACTGCAGCCCTCTCCGCCCTCTGGCCAGTGTTAGGTCAAGGGTTTTTATAAAAATCACAGTAAGACTAAGCCTTGTGGTCTCCCTTTCTGGGATATAAAATCCCCCGTGAAGGGCATGTCCCTTCTCCATGCTCCTGAGGGTGGTCTGGAGAGGGCAGCCAGAAGCACACTGAGGGATCCGCGTCTGAAGGCACACGTACCACACCTGGTGCACACCACTGCCTTTTATTGGCAAAGGTGAGGGGGTCTGGGGGTGTGAGCAGAGCCCCCCGGACTCAGAAGAAGCCCAGCTTCTTTTTCTCCTGCTGCTGCTTCCACTTGGCCATGCAGTAGAACTCCTTCTTGGATTTCCCAAAGATGTCTTGGAAGTCAGCGTCTGAGAGATAGAACTGGGGGAGGGATGTAGGGGAGGTTGTCATGAGAGCCCAGAGTCCTATCCTACCTAGAGATGTCATCAGGGCACTGCCACCCATCTGGGACACGCCTCCCATCCCTGCACAATGGGCTGATGGTGTCCTGGGCTCCTCCAGCACAGCGTTAGGTGTGGGGCAGTAAGTGATCACCCACCTCCTTGCGGGTGGGGTCCACGCCCTGTGGCAGGTCCTCAACGGCCTGGTACCTCAGCCGTTCGGGGGGCAGGCTCCCACTGTCGACCAAGCTGACACTGCTGCTGCTGCTGCTGTTGCTCTTGCTGATGCTGGCACTTCTGCTGCCTACCCTGGGCCCCAACTCCATCTCTGAGATGTCCTGGCTGTCTTTGATGGCTGGCAGGTCTGGAGGACCTGCTCTGCTCTCGCCTGGCCACTGGGATAGCTGGAAATTGTTGATTTCCTGTCCAGAGAGGGACCTCACGCTGGGGAAGATTGGAATTAGGCACTCCTCGGGGAGGTGACATTGAACCCACTTGCCTCTTGCCCCCAGCTGCAACCCTGACCACCTACCAGGCCCCTGCCCGCTCTGGATCGTGCTATCCAAGCCTACACCACTGTGGGCAATGCCATGGTAGGGTTCCCAGTACTCACTGCTGTGATCCCAGAGATGGCAGATTCTGTTCCCAAGTGGGAGACCCCACTCTTCACCACCTCCTCATAGGACCGGTTGTTCTGGGAGCAAGAATGAGGTCAGTTATCAGGGCTGGGCAGATGAAGGGGCACCCCTGAGATAAGGCCAGTGAGGACACGGTCAGAGCTCCCTCACACATGTTGGAGGTCCCCAGCCAGACCAGCACCTCCTCCTTCAGTTGGCTCCGGGAGGTCCCACTCCCCCCAAATGAGGATGGGGCTAGGGATTTGGGGCCTTACTCACCGACCACATGTAGGGGTCCCAAGTGGAGAACCATCCTGTGAAAGTGGGCGGCTCGTGGCCTTGCTTGACCAGCACGATGGGCGTGGCCAGGCTTCTCCCTGCTGGATGGGTCCTCAGGTACTCCTGGCCCCAGGCCACCGCGTCCTTCCGCTCACTGGCGGCAGCACCAAGCCACAGGAATATCTGGGCCACAGAGGGGGCCTGGTCTGGGACATGTGGAGGGGCTGCCTGGAGCCACACACCTCCTCCCGGCTCCCTGTCTATCTGATGACCTCAGAACCCCACCCACACAGCCCTGGCCACCCGGACACACCCAGCACGCTACCACCCACACAACAGTGAACACAAGAAGGTCCACATGCATTCATGCATTTGTCCCACAGATATTTATTAAGCACCCACTGTATGCCAGGCACTGGGGAGTCAAAAATTTAAAAAATAGATAAAAATCCCTGACTTTTTTTTCATGAGGGAGCAGGTCACATGTGTGTCTGAGGAGACAATGAAGAAGAAGCCACCAGTACAAAGGTCCTGAAGTAACCATGCGCCTGGCATGTTCCAGGAACAGCAAGCAGAACCAGCAAGGGGAGGGTGGGAGGAAATCAGGTCAGAGAGCTGGGGCTGATCAGGTCCAGTGCAGCTATAGGAAGGGCTCGTTTTTTCTGAGGTGCATGCCCACAGCCTTGCCACCAACCCACATGCTGCCACAGACGTGGACTCCCACAGGCACAGTGATATAAAGGCACACCAGCCTCCCTTGTCATCCAGCCCGACAGCAAATCACAGCCACGTATTGCCATCCACTATTGTCTAACACATGGTGTGACAGTCACACGTGATCAGCCACTTACACCACTTTGGAAAGTCACACAGAAACACAGTGCCACAGACACACAGAGTCACTCGGTTGCTCACACCCACCTCAGGTCCTGTGGTTTCTTTCTATCTGCCACATACGTGTGTATGCAAGTGAGCGTGCACACACACACATGCACACACACACACACACACATATATATACATGAGTCTCATGGTAGAGTCCCCAAGGTCTGGCCAGTTCTAGTCAGTTACTTGACCCCACTGTCACTGACACATCAGGCTCCCATCCAGGCGCATATCCAAGAGCAATAGTCACAAGCATCACCCCACATACCTTCGGTCAGTCCATCCACTGACCATTACTCACTCCACCCTGACAGGTCCAGCCCAGGTGTGCCTTCATCTGGAGCCACACACAGCATTGTAAGATACTCAGGGTTACACACAGCTACACACATGGTCCCGGTCAGACGAGACCCATAGAAGACTCAGTACTTTCACACAGTGACACAGACAGCCACATGATTGCACCATTAGTGTCATAGTCACTCACAGCTTATGTGGAGTCATACCCAGTTACACAAATACAGACACACCCGCATTCACACTCCAGCCAGGCAGGAGTGGCCGCTTACCTCCTGCCAGGTGTCCAGCAACATGATGTCATGCTTGTCCAGATCTCCTTGACGGAAGAACACCACTTCTGAGAGGACCAGGCAGCCTTCCTGGCTGGAGCACTCAAACAGTCGTGGCTGGAAGCTGGTGGCCTCCTCCGGGAGCCTGGCCAGCACGGAGCATGGGGCACAGAGGTGCTGTACCTCTGCAGCCTGGGCCCTGCCCGCCCTCAGCATATAGCACCCACCCCAGGGCCAGGAGGCAGCTTCTCTGGGGTAGGAGACTGGGCCTTCCTCTTAGCTTCACCCACCCCATAATTCTCTCCAGGAGCCCCCTGCTCCTCTCTGGGCTGCAATTCCTTTCTGTCCATGGAGAACGCAGACTAGGTGATCTATCTGTCCCCAGCCAGCTGTGACACCAGCTGTCCCATGAATTTCCCTGGAATGGACACTGGGGAAGGGTATGACAGCACCCTCTCTGGGAAGGGAGAGTCCTCTAGGCACACCCCTGGGTGGCGTGGCCTCAGGCCCCAGGATTAAGGAAGGGAAGCTAGGCTGGGCTGGGTGAGGGGATGATCGTACTGAGCCGGGGAGACTCAGCAGGTGTGGTGCAAAAACAAAGCCCCACAGTCACACCAGCAAGGCCTGGAACTTAGCCACCTCTTCCCTTAAGGTCTAACTCTGCCCTTTCCTCCAACATATACCTCATTCAATTACCCAGGCGGGGCCAGGAGGGGAATGTTGAGGAACAGTGCCTTTGCCCAGGACAGTGACACTGCAGGGAGAGGATTAGGCCAGCAGAGGGCACCACTTCCCCTGCTCTCCTGGAATCTTCTGATCCCAGTTACCCAGGCCTGGCGAATGAAGGGTGGGCTTTGTTCCTGAGCCTCTGGGGGGTAGATTTGAGAGTCCTCAGTCCTAGTCATCTCTCCAGCTCTCTGTGTGACCCTTGATTAGTCACCCACCCCCTATGGGCTTCAATTCCTCCTTGGAATAAGAACACTCTCCTCCCAATTCCCTTACCTCTTGCTGCTGGGGTAGGGGGCCCGGCCCCCCAGGGCCTCCCAGAATTGGGGAGGCTCCTGACCCTCTAGCACCGTTTCCTTGTCATTCCCGGAAATGACAGTGACCACTGTCCGTGCCATCTCACGCTGGTCACCGTTACAGCCCTGGCAAGCATAAAGCTGGGTCAAGCCCCACAGGGGGCAGGCCGTGGCCTCCAGTCCTACATCCCACTCACCCGGCCTGTGGAAAGTTGGGCCTGAGCCACAGGAGACCCAAGCTGATGGCAGGGCATGTGTGAGCAAGGAATCTATCTCCCTTCTTTCCCCTCTAAGACTCAGTTTTTCCGGCTGATCAGGGTCACATGTTCTGGATCCCCCTCTGCATCCAGAGTATGAATGGGGATTCCCAGGCTTGAGGGTGATTCATGGTTCATGCTGAAGTTCATAGAAAACTCCAGCAAACCAGAGTAGGCCTTCCCCTTTTCCCAAGAGACTTGGGATGGGCTAGGACCTCTGCTTAAGGCAGGAAGGAGGGGAGGGACCTGGGGCCAGGCCTGGCTCCAACCCATGGATTTGCACATCCACCTGTTGCTCTGTGACTTCCTCCTAGTTCCATCAGGAGTGCTGTGGCTCTTCACCCTCACCCCTGCCCTAACCTCACCCCCATTGGCCTATTTTGGGCCTGTCCCCAGGTACGAATCAAGCAGTCAGTCCTACAGGTACCTTCCCGAACCAGAGGTAGAAGACACCAGCTGTGACTAGCAAGAAGACCTCACTGGAGTTGAGGGACGAGGCTCGGGCTGGCACCTCCATGGTCCTGGTGTTGTAGCCGTCAGTGCCTTGCACGTGGAAGAGCCTGGGGACAGAGGCTGGCTGCCCCTTCCCGTGGTGCCCAATGCTCCCCTAGAAAAGTGCTAGGCCTCAGGCTCCTGGGCAGGGGGGTTGCCTCTCTGTCCCAGTAGGGACAAACTGCCCCAAGACTTAGGCCAACATTGTCTTCTGGACCCTCTGAAGGTGGAGTGTAGGGATCCATCAGTCTGGGACAGGAAAGCAAGCCCTTTGTAAGTGGACCCCTCACCCCTTCTCTGCAGAGTCAGGGCACAATGCCCGGGCCTTGAAGGTGTAACACCAGGAGCAGTTCTACCTGTGTATGACATCACTGGGTCCCTTTTGACTCGGTTTCCTTGCCTATGTTCCTGCTCCATACTTATCTGTGGGACTATGGGGTCACCCTTGGGGTTCCTGGGCCTTGGACAAGCACCAGGAAACCACATGCTGGAATGCTGGACCCCAGACCTGAAGAGGTGTTTAGCAAGTTCATGCAAGGGCTACGGCCACGTCCAGGCCTGGGGAAGCTGCCCCTGCAGCAGCAGGGTGGGCCCTACCTGGAAGATCACCAGCTGGCCTTGGAAGATGGCAAGGAAGTGGGGAGGCTCGCTGCCCATTGTCACATGCTCCTGCACCAGAGCTCCCTGGTACAGGTGGTCCAGCTCCTCAGCATTAGAGTGCAGGGCCTTGGTCTCTTCTGCTGTGGCCTGGTGTCCCTGTGGGGTTTGGGGAGACAGTGATGGCCCAAGGCAGCTCTCACATTTCCTTCTCTGGCTCTAGCTCTTAGACTTTAAGGTGTGCACCACCTCCCTCCAGCCGGTGCACCTGCCATGAGTACAAGATGTACTGGATGCGGCCCAGTTTCTGGTATGTGTAGAGGACGAGGTAGCAGTTGCTTGAGCACAACTGTCCATGACGCTTGGAATCCACGGGCTGCCTGCGTGAGTCCTGGATGCACCACATCTGAGGAGAAGGGAACCAGTGGGCAAAGGTAGCTCCTCTACCTGAACCAGCCTGCCTATCCACACCTACCCAGAAAGCTCTCTTTCATTCCTCATCTTGTGTAGGCAAGGAGCTCACCCCAGCTCTGCAACCTCCCCATGCTCTGTGCTGAATCTGCAGGTGACCCTTTTCCCCCACGGACCCCTGGAACCCATCACACCTGAGCTGATCTGCTCTCAGCCAAGACTGAGTTTGCATGTGGTACCTGAGTAAACGAGTGGCAAGGACTTCAAAGGATGTGACCTGGACCACCCTGCCCCAACCTCACCCCAAGTCCCAGCCCCGCCAGCCACAGCCCTGGTCAGGGGCAGACAGGACCTCACACAGACACTGTTCAGGCCAGGTCAGCAGAAGTCAGGCCTCGAAACATTAGGGAACATGCCCTTTTGGCTTTCAAGTGTCATTAAAACTACAACAACAACAACAACAACAACAACAAAGCCTGCTCGAAATCGGAGAGGAAAACACTTCCTCACATTTGTCAGTGTTCCCTGTTCCCCCAGGTAGCCACCCTTTGGAGCCAGGTAGACAGACCCTGGTCAAATTGCAGATCTGTGTGGTTAGCGGTGAGGCCCTCAAAGCTTTTGGTTTTCCCACTTGCAAATTGGGGATCCCAGCACCTACTTCACTTTGCCTCTACAGGCCAGGAAACAACGTCTGGGCATCCTTTACCCACATAAAGCCCAAAAGCTTCTCTGGGGGAACTTTCCTTCCAGACCAGAGGATCCAGAACCCTGCCTTTTGCAGAAGATGCTCATCTGGGCCACACACCACCCAAGAGTGGCACTTACCTGGAAACTAGGCCTCCCGTCTCAGGCCTCTCTGCCTGCTGCCCACTGCCTCCGCTCCCTGTACTTGGAGCCTGGGTCCCATACTCTCCTTCCCTTGCTCCCTTGCCTACCTATGGCTTCCCTGCCTTGCTCTCTCCCTGCTGCTCCCTCTGTCTCTCTCAATGCACCCCTTTTCCCCAACCTACCTTTTCCTTGCCCTGAACCCCCAACTCTCCCTGCTCATCCTTTACCCCATCTCTTCCTCCTCTCTCCATCTCTGCCCCACTCCCTGCCTTTCCCAGTCTCCTTACCCACCCCGCATCCCATCTTCCCCTCTGCAGGCCTTTCCCCTTCCTTTCCCCACTTGGTGCTTCTCCTCCTCTCTTTGTCTCCCACCACTCACCTCCTCTGCCCATCTCTATTAGGGCAAATGTAGGAGGCATCTTATATTCCTCTGACCTCAACCTTCCTTGAGAACTAGGACCCCTCACCAGTGGTCCCGTTTCTGTAATCTCACAGCATCCCCACATCAGCCTTGGGACCAGATGGGACCAATTTCTGCCCACACTTTATAGATTTAACAGTGGAGTCCCAAAGGATACCAAAGCCTCTGCTTGAGGGTCAGCCAGCAAATCAGTGTGCAATCGTGTGCTGCATGGAGCCTGGAAGTGGCCTTCAACACCTGCGGCTCCTAGCACACTGGTCTGAGACCAGATGAGTGGTTCACAGTTGAGGACTGTATAGGGGGCTGGGAATAGGGGGCTGAGATAGATTATGTGTGGCTGTGCATCTGTGTTGGTGTTGACCATTGTGTGACTGCTGTCATGTGTGATACAGAGTCATGCAATTTCATATTTGCACTTGTGCACCTGGCTATGATGATGCAATCACTAAGTATGAGTACCTGTGTCTGTATTGTCATAGGTATGGGCTTGTCACACATATAACTATGTATGATTAGGCTTGACTGTATCAGTCAGCTGTCAGGCAGAGTTTGTGTATGTGCATGGGTTACTGGTTGTCCCCAGTTGTGTGTGGATGTGCATCCGGGTGTCCTAGGGTCACCTGAGATAGCACCACCCGTATGGTTTACCAGTGAGCAAAGCATAGCTAGTTAAATCAGCCCCTCACCTCCACCTTCCCAGAGCCGTCGTCCACCATCCTGAGCTGGGCCGCTAGCTCTGGCTGGCTGTGCAGCTTGCCCACGTCCAGCTTTACCTGAATGGATCTACCTGAAGATGAGACAAGGGATGTCAACGGAGCTTTCTTTCGGCTCAAGTCCCAGCCTCCACCAGCCCCGCCCCACTCACTCTTCAGGGTCCCTCCTAGACTCCAGGGCCCTCCCTGGCCAGTCCGGACGCTCTGGCCACGCCCCTTCACTCTTAGTGCTGAGTTCTGTCCAGCACCCCTCGGCCAGGGCCACGCCCGCTCCCGCTCGCCCCTCACGGCGAACCACGTGTTCCTGCCAGGCCCCGCCCCTCTCCCGCCAGGCCCCGCCCCTCTCCCGCCAGGCCCCGCCCCTCCAGCCGCGTCTCCCCCGCGCACCTGTCCGGTCCAGCTTTTTCCTGCCCAGCTCGCGAGTCCACGTTCGGAAGAGCTGCTTGAACGCGGCCGACTCGGCGCCCTCGTTCACCACCTCCACGTTGGTGTAGGTCGGGTAGCCCTTGGCCTGGATGAAGCCCTGGGGCCGGGACTCCATCAGGCCTGCGGGCTTCGGGCTTCCATGGCGCTCCACCTCCCAGGGGCCGCCCCCCACTACAGCGGCAAAAGCAGCTCAGCTCTGAGACGCGTTAATTAACAAGTTTGTGACCCATTTAACAAGCCGGCACTGTCATTACCGACTTCTCTGAGGTCCCTGTGGGCAGACAGAGGTCCCCAAGTCCCAGCCTAGAGAAGAGCTGGCCATGACAACTCATGCAGACCCAGGCCAAACCACTTCTACCCCCCACCCCAGAAAGGAGGGGACACCCAGTGCAGAAGGCTCCCAGACCTCAAGGCTGGGCCATGTGCTATCTCTGTCTCTATCTCTATCTCTATCTCTATCTCTATATAGATAGATAGAACATGGCTCAGGGTGCATCTACTTTCTGGCTCCAGGTTAGGGTTTCCTCTCCTTTGGGACCCCAGGATGTGGATATTTCCCAAGTCAAAGTTCTAAGTTCCCCCTCCCTTAGATCCCCAGGGAAGGAAACCCCCTGCCAGATTTCAGGGCCAGTCTCCTCCCTAATCAGAGCCCAGAGCTGTGCTGTGTCTCTCAGACAGGGACCCAGGGCCTCACCACAGCCCTGCTGAAGGCAGCCTTTTTCTCCTCCACGTTGGACATACGTCCCTGCCATAAGTAGATCTTAAAGCCACCCTGGTCCAGGATGTAGCAATCCTAGGAGCCAGGATAGGTCTGGTTAGTAGGTGGTCCAGACAGCTGGGCTTGTGGAGTAGAGATGAATCAAGGGGCTGGGGGTTTTCTCACCTCCTCCTGCAGCAAGTCCTGGGTTAGGGGGCGGGTTGCCAATTCCTGTATCACCAAGTCCTTGCCTTTCTCATAGACACTGGGGGACAGGCATCCAGGTTATGGGCAGCCCAGTCCCTCCTTGGCCTGGCTTTACCCTGCCCCTGTTTGGAACTTCTACTTCCCCAAAGACAGAAGGCATGGGAGCTGAAGGGAGTTGTGGCCTTGCGTAGAGCCTTATACAGCTCCTTGACCTTCATGGGGCCTCATTCCCTCATCTGCACAAAGGGTTTCCCAGTAGGGTTGCCACACATCATTTGAGAGTATAGGATAAACCCAAGGTCCCACATGCCAGGTCCCAGAAATCCATCTGCTTTTACTGGAGGGCTTTCTAGAGTTGCTGTGCTATTGCAGTAATGCTGGACAAGCAGTTCTGGACTGTTCTGCCCACCCTGTCCTCCCTCAATTCTGCTCACTGGTAGAGGCGGACATTGGCCTTCTGTAGCTGGTTAATACTCCTGGTGGGCATGGCTGCATGCAGATTGCCCACTCTGCAACCCAGCACAGCCTCCATGATATGTGTGGGGTCAGTGACTTCAACTCCATCATCCACTATGCCAATCTGTGCACGACCACCACGTTCCCTGTCCCGGATGCTGCAGGTCAGAACCAGGCCCTTTGGAGAGGAAATGGCAGTCAGGCTTCCCAGGTGTGCCCTCACTCTGGCAGCCCAGCTCAGATCTTTCCTGTCACTGCTCAGCTCCCAGAGGCAGGGATGGTGGGAAGGGAAAGCTGTTGTCTCCTCCCTCTGGCATCTGGGGGGCCATCACCAGTGCAGGGGCTGAACTCAGCTTGTGCCCAGTAGGTGCTTCTGATGGAGGTGGAGAGTCCAGCCCACTTCTTGGGGTAGACAGGGGATAGAAACCTGTAGGACCAAGCCCTGAACCCCCAGTTCCTAGGGCAGACACTGACCCGAGATTTCTCAGAAATGCTGGTCTTGGACCCATTCCACTGGATCATCACCATGCCCAGGTCCAACAGGAAGATGTCTCCTTTATTAAAGCTGTTCCAGGACAGCTCCACCTGCCAGAGTCAGGAGCAACAGGGAGGAAAAAAGTGTGTCATACTAGCAGCACCCAGCCAGAGGGGAGCATAGCTGGAGTGTGTCACTTAGACACATGAAGCCCTGTGACTGTAACAACACCTAACACAATGTGTAGGCATGCATCTATGTAATCAAAAGTAACCTGGAGGGTGGCTCTCTGTGTCTGTGTACATCTCTAGGAATGCGTGCTTGTAGACAATGCTATATCCACAGGGCGAACATGACTAAGCATGACACTTTTCATTCAAAGTATGTCTAAAGCTGCACATATGTATACAGGTGGGGTGTATGCATTTATCTGTGTGTACATGTACATGTGTGGGAGTATATCAAATATGAACAAGTTTGTGTGCTCATGGTGACAGTGCACATGTGCTTGTGTGGGGACAGTGTCTATCTATGGAAATCTATCCAAATGGAAACACGTTTGAGGATAAAAGGGGGCACTCCAAATAATTATGCCAGGATAATAGTGAAACTTAATACTGTATGGTGTCCCAGCATGATCAGGGATGCATGGTCACTGGATCTGTGGGTGACAGTGCAGAGCCTGTGGAGGGCTGCCACCTATTATGCAGACTGAAGGACCTTGGTTCACATTGTTGACATTGTACTCCTGAGTGATCACTACACCACATTCCGGCCTGATGGCAGTATAATGACTTGATCTAACAAGATCAGTATCTTCCTTAAATTTCTTGACATCTGGAAGCAAGGGGTTCTCTGTGCTGATTTGCACATGGATATCATATGGACTAGAGTAGCGTTGAGGGTGTAAGGAGAGACAGTGTGGGTGCCTGTGGTTGACAGTGACAGTGTATGTGAGAGAGCCTGAGACTCTGCACTCCTTCACAAATGTGCCACCTCCCATTGTGCTGCTTACAAGGTGCACAATCTTATCTGCCTCACCTGCCCAAATTCCTAACATGCCCATGAGACACGTGAAGAAGAGGGTCCAGGGAGCCGTGGCAGAGGTGGAGCTGGAAGACTGGCTCTGCCTTCTCTTCTTATTCGAGTCAGGCCTTCTGGGAACGCTGACAGCTCATCCCCACTCCCCACATTCCCTACCAACTTCCACACTTCCTTATACTTCAGTATACTCAGTCCAAGCTGAGTCCAGAGGTCAAGTGCCTTCTTGGCGACCCTCACCTCGGTGGCAGACACGTGCTTCCTCGCTTTGATGTGCAGCAGTCGCTGGATGTTGTACATGTTGGTCTCCACATGCTTGACGTCAGAGGCTAGGCCCCCCTTCCTGTAGCTGAGAAGGGAACGGGTCCCACTTAGAAACACACACTGCCATGTGTAGGAATGAGTGAAAAAGTGAGCACATGCACACGTGCATAGGGGATGTCATGTGCCTGTTCAGTGCATGTTAGAGTAAACATGAGGCATGAATGTGTGTTTTATCCATGTGTAGAGATGTGGACATGTGTGCATCTATGTATGTGTGTATTCTTTTGGAGGTTCAGTGTATATCTATTTACCCATGTAAGTCTGGATGGGAGTACATGGAAATGGGTAACGACATAGATACGTTCAGGAGGACATGACTATTTACATGTGGGGGGTGTGCCCATCTACAGGTGGACATGCACAGGGGGTGGTGTGTGTTTCTGCATATGCATGTATACTTGAATGCATGTGTTCATGTATATACTACATGAACAAATGTAGGCCCAACTGTATGAAGCAGACATGGTCAGATATTGACAAGTTCCTATGTTCAACCTAAATATATTACAATTATTAATTTAAAAACCATTAAAGTAATTTATAGCAAAAGGCATTTCTTTACATATATATGTATACAAATACACACACACACACACACACACACACACATATATATATATAATTGTAGATGGACATAATTCCTTTATTTTATTTGTTTATTTTTATGGGGTGCTGAGGCTCGAACCCAGTGCCTCACTCATACTAGGCCAGCACCCCCCAAAAGACATTTCTACCAGCACAGCAACATAGAAGAAAACTCAAAACAATTTTGGTGTCCACTCCTAGGTATATACCCCAGAGAAATAAAAACATTTGTCCACACAAAAACTTGTATACAAATGTTCATGGTGGAAACAGCCCAAATGTCCATTAAGTGAATAAATAAAATATGGCATATTCATACAGTGGAATAGTATTTGGTAACAAAAATAAATTATTAATAATGCCTGATACAACATGGATGAACCTTGAAAACAGCATGCTAATTGAAAAAAGCCTGTTATGAAGGACCACTTATTGTAAGGGTGATAAAAACGTTCTCAAACTGCTCATGGTGCTGGTTGGGCAAGCCTGTGAAAATCACTGAATGGCATATTGAAATGGGTGCATGGTATGGTATGTGGGTCGTATCTCAACAAAGTGCGCTCTCTCTCTCTCTCTCATACACACTGTATCTCTCTCTCACACACAAATGCATGCACAAACGCACATGCACACACACTTTCCATTTAGCAAATGGGGGTAGTCATCCCAAGGCAGCCTGAGCACTGGATTCACCACCGGGGCCTCCCAGTCCCAGTTCCTCCCTACTCTGCCCCGCACTCACATGACTCCCGGATGGAAGTAGCTGTGGAAACACTCGGACTCATGGCCCTGCACTTCCCGATGTTGCACTGTCCGGTCCCCCAGCTCCTCTTGCAGGTGCTGCACAAAGGTGCTTGCAGCACCCTGAGCCTCGGTGCTTGCCTCCTTCCCGATCCAGTAGTGCAGGTTGCTGGATGCTTCCTGTGTGGCCTTTTTGCTCCGGGAGACCTAGGGTTCATGTGTTTGTGTATGTGGGGGTGGGCAGGCAGAGGAGCAGGAGCAGGGAGGAGTCCAGGCATCAAGGCCCAGGTGGAAAGGAGGTAAAGGGTGGAGGAGATGGTGGGCAGATGCTCTGTGGACAGATCGTGAAGGGGCAGCAGGGGCTAAGAGGGCTCAGGGCAGCAGCCCCCCTTGGGAGAGGTGATTCTGGGGCTCTCAGCTTGCCTCTTTCTAGGGCAGAGATAGTGTCTGCGCCTTGGAGTCTCCAGTGCTGGGCCATGTCACCCTCTGTCCCAAACACAATCCCCATGTGACTCACATGGAGGATGATATAGCAGTGTTTCTCAAAGAAGTTCCCGTAAGCCTTCTCAGGTACTGGCACCATCTTCAGGTTCTGGGAGAAAAGGGTGCCATGTGACAACTCAGAGACCCCCCTCCACCATAATCTCCACCCCTGGTGTGTGTAGGGGAGAGAGCTCTGGGTTGGGGGCAGGAGGAGCCTGGTTTCTGAAACCCCACACCTATCATGTCACCATCTGTGCCGTGTGTCAGACCTCTTACCTCAATGATCCATATTTGGAGGTCTCTGTGGCTGTCGATGGCTGGGAGGCCCTTGTTATTGTTCATCCTAAACCAGGCAGGAATGAGAGAGGACACAGGGAACAAGAGCCAGAGTTCTCAGGTAGTAGGTCCACCTCCTAGCCACCTGTTCTCCGGGCTCCAAACAAGAATTCTTCCCACCTACAGCTCTCCAAAGCACCTTCGTCATGAAGTGTGACTTTCATTAGGAGGGCTCTGTAAACACACAGACATCAGAAAACCAGGACAGGCACTGTAGCCCAGTATATGGAGACTTTGCAAACAGAGACCTGGGTGCTCTTAGAACAGGGCTGAGCTCTCTGGGCAGGGGCAGGCTTTGAAGCCAGCAACCGCTGCAAATAAGGAGTTAGAAACAGGCTATACAGACAGATGCAGGATCTGCTTTCAGGGGCACTTGCTGCAGAGAATGGTAGGTTCTACAATCAGGCAAAAGCTCTGCCAGTAGGAACAGATTCAACAGGCGGGGACAGAAGGCCAACAGGGACAGGCTCTTGAAATAGAACTCAATCCTGTAGACAAAGACAGGCTCCGCACACAATCGAGCTACAAATAGACACAGGTTTTCCAGGCAAAGTTAGGATCAGGCTATGCCAACAGCAGGGACCTACTCCGTGACAGGCTCTGTGGACAGAAAAGGGCTTGCAAACAGGCGAAGGCTTTGCAAGCAGGGACAGTTTTCTCAGACTGAAGAAAGGGTTTCAAAGTCTCCGGTTCTCTTGATGGAAATGACGGTGTGCGCGTGCAAGGATGGCCTGTGCATCAGACACAGGCACAGCCCAGGACAACTGATACAGGCTGCTCAAACCAGCATGACTGTGAACACTGACAAAGGCTTTACAAACAGTTATGGGTGTTGCAGGCATGTGGGAGTTTTGCACACTGGGAAAGGCTCTGCCAACATGGATGGGGACAAGCCTCAAGACAGGGACTCTTTGTATAAGGGACAGACTCTGCAGACATGGACAAGTTCATAGATGGGCAAGGCTCTGCAAACAGGTGTCCCATTTTTGGCCAGAGAAAGGCCTCACAGATGGAGGCAGGCTCTCTTTGGCATGAGCGTGCTCTGTATGCAGGGTAGCCTCTGCAAACAGACTCAATTCCTACTTACAGGGAGATGAGAATAGGCCAGGAAAATAATCATAAGCTCTAAAAAGAGATCAGGCTCTGAAAAAAGACTCAGGCCCTGTAAACAGAAAATCCAGAGATGTGATTTGCAGATAAGAGATTTTACAAGCCAACACAGGGTCTTCAGACAGACAGGTTCTGTAAACAGTGGTGGTTCCTCCAGAGAAGGAGGAGCTGCCGAAGGAGTGGCAGGAGTCAGCTTTGTGTGCCAGCACATCTACTCCACATGTAGACAAGACTGAAGCAGGGCTGGGTTCTGTGGAGGGCCCTAAGCCCTGTGCCCTGCAAATGGGTTGGGCTTTACAGAAGAAGATCAGTTTTGAGACAGGTAAATGTTCTGTAAACAGGTAAAGGGTCTCTAACAGGTACACATGAAAATAGGAATAGAGTTTTGCAGATAAAGGCTCTGAAGATAGGGGTGTGCTTTGCAGAAAGACACCTATGCTCCCAGACAGACAGAGCCCTCCCACCCCCCCAGCAGGGTAAACTTCATCAGAACAAATCCTACAAGAAGACAGTTTCTACCCAGGGAAATTCAGATAGGCTGGGCTAACAGGCACAAGTCCTGACAATTGCCAAAGACGCTACCCATAGACCACAGAAAGAATCCAGACCCGAAATAGTCTGAGGTCGAGACACTCACGTGGAGGGAACTGTTTCTGCTAAGGGGGACAGGTGCTGCTTGAACAGACAAAGCTTTGCAAACAGGGGCAATGTCTTTATGTACAAAAATGTGTCCCAGACAAAGGCACCAGACAAGTTCTGCAGACAGGGATGAGCTGAGCATGCACAACAGCTTCTGCAGGGAAAGCAAATCTTATGCCCAGGGAAACAGGGACCCACTGTTAAAAGAGCCCCGGAGTCTGAAAACAGAGGCTTCAGGCAAAACCAGGCTCTGCAGAGAGACAAAGTTCTATAAATCCAAGACAGAGTGCACACAAGAACTGTCTCTGAAGACTGTGACAGAGTGCAGCAAGTGACAAGCTCAGCTGGCCTAAGCGTTGGGCAAATGAGGCATAAGCACTCTTGACAGATTCTTGAAACTGGGCTGACCTCTAACACAGAGACTCTGCAAACTGACCTGAGTCACTTAGGTTTGGACTCTGTGGGTTCTGAGTGTGCAGAGGAGGGAGAGAAACATGAAGTATTGGAGGAAGGCAGGCTCTCTGTTCTGTTGATTTTCTTACATCTCAGCAGATTGCCATCGACCCCCTAGGGCTCCCCTGCACAACTCCTTCAGAAATGTGTGTGTGAGGTTTGGTCATTCTCTCCTGCATGGAAGTCTTTGTGCATTTAACTTAAACCCTGCCAGCTGCAGCTTTCTCTCCTTGTTGCTGCTTTGCTGAATAGACACCCAAGTCACTTCTTTCTGAGTCTCTCCCTTGGGCCCCTGGTGTGAGAGTGACTCTGCTACTCTGGCCCCTGCACTCCTCCCTGGCAGAGCGAGGGTGAGCGAGGGCAGAGGCACAGAGCTACTGGAAGAGTGGCTCTCACTCTACTGTGGTGTCCAGGGCCTCTGAGGGCAGCTTAGGCCCTGGTGTGCTCACAGTGCACCGTGCAAGGTGGCTGTGGGAAGGGAGATGGGGACTGCCCAGGGCTGTCAGTCAGCAGTCAGCCAGGGGGTAAGAGCTGTGTTCATCCCACACAGTCCCTCCTAGCACCCCATGGAAACCATGCATGCTGTTGGCTTTGGCCTCCCACACAGGAGAGGGGGAAGATTCCTGAAGGCAGGGGCTTGTCCTCTTATGTACCACAGAATCCCAGCTGCCTGGCGCCCAGCAGGTGCCCAACTAATGGGTGGTAAATGAATGAAGAGTGTTGCTAGTGCTGACTGAGTGAATGTGGATGCAGAAGAGAGTCACCTGTACATCCAACTGTCCCTAGATGTCCATAACCACTGTTGTAGGTGATGGCCTGTTGGTGTGACAATGACATGCGTGACAGACAGACACAGTGGCCACGAAATGGTGATTTTGAGCAACTGAAAATGTGACACTATAGTATATAGTTACGTGCAATTGTGATTCTGCAGCAGGACTCTTGAATGACAGGCAGAAATAGTGATCAGTGACAGTGACCAGGGACCTAAGCAAGCAGTAAGCAGAAGTCTAGGACCTACGGGATGTAGTTCACCTAATAGTACAGCAGCCTCGGAGGGACAGGAAGGCTACATGTGAGACAGGAAAGATAGACAAGCAGCCAGAAGATTGGGACTCGGCTGGTTTCAGGGGAGCAGGGGGCAGCATTCCCCCCAGGGTGGCTGGGAGGATGCCCAATGTGGAGTTCAGCCTGGGGAGCCAGACTCCAACCCAGGTCACCAGTGTTCACCATCTTTCAACTGGTTTCTGGGGGAGATAGGAGGAAGGGATGCTTAAGAGATGGGGGGGTTCCCTCGCTCCCCAATACCCTCTTCTTTCATCCAGCCTGTCTCTTTCTCCTTAGGGCGAGGTCCCCAGTCCCACAAGACCCCCACTCGTGTACTTCACCTCTCCCTGTACGACTCCTTTCTACCACATCCTGTGGTTGGGAACCCCCCTGCACCCCGTGTCCTCTCCTCCTTCCAGGAAGCTCCCTTCTCTTCCTGGGGTGCCCCCTCTACTCAGGGCCCTCTTTCTCTTTGGGTGCCCCATTCTTCTCTAGGGTCCCTTTCTCACCTTTCCTCCTTTCCCAAGGTGCCCTCTTCCCCCAGCGCCTCCCTGCTGGCCTCCTGTTCTCTGCCCTGGGTCACCCACCCCTACTCCTTTCCTCCTCCAGACACCCCCTTCTCCCTCACAGTGCCCCCTCCTTTCCCTGACTTCCCCTTTCTCCCTCCAGGCGCCCCCTCCCCCTCTTCCAGTGCCCTTTTCTCTCCCCCAGGTGCGTCCTTCCTTCCAGACTCTGGGGTGACTTCAAGTTCCAGGAAGGGGGAGGGGCACTGCCTGCTGGAGGAGGACAGGGGGGCCTGGCCAGGGGGAGGGAAGGGGTCTTAGGCAAACCCATGATGGGTGTCAGAGACCCCCCTCACCCACAGAATCTGCCGCTTTCTTCCCTCTGGACGGCCTGGCCACAGTTGCCCTGCCCCCTGGGTGATCTCACCTGCTGGGCTGGTGGCCGCTTCCTCAGTTCTGCTGGCCTCTGCCCTGGGACTCCATGCCCTACACCTGGGCTAGCAGCAACCCCTCTCCACCCGGTCGGTGCCCCTCGGCCCAGGCCTACCTGCTGGAAGTGCTCCCACCTTCTCCCTGCCCTTGGGCAGTGCTAGTCTGGCAAGGGGCCAGGCTCTGCCCACTGCCCCACCTCCCCCACTCGTGTACTTCACCTCTCCCTGTACGACTCAATCCCAGCTCCCGCCCTGCAGGACACACCCGACCACTCAGTCCTCAGAGGGCTGGGCATTCAAACTTAATCAGTTAGTCAGTCCACAAATATTGACCGAGTTGTCTGGGAGCCAATCCCCTCCCCAAGGCCTGGCAGACTCACCTCCTGGGTACCAGGGGCCTGAGAAAATAGGGGAATGGAGACCTAGAGCTAGACCTCAGAGCTAGGCTGAGAGGTGGAATATACTATGATTTCCTTCTCTGGAGCCCAGATGGGCTCCTCTTGGGCCAAGCCACTGAAGCAAACTTTAGAAGGAAATAGAACTTAGGCCGGGAGTGGTGGGTTAGGCTCTGTGAGATCCAGGTCACTGCGGGAGATGGGGAAGGGGGCCACAGCTCTCTCTAGGTAACTCTGTTCTCTCCACCCCCATCTCTGAATTTGGGCTGGCTGCCCGGCACAGCCCTCCCCAGGGAATCTGATACCCATCGTGGGAGAGGCCATTCCAGCCCTTGCAGAGAAGTCGGCTCTCCCATACCTCAGGCCACACCTCCCCTGCTTTCCCACTGATGGTGGGGTGCAGGAGGTGCTGGAAATAGTGCCTTCCAGAAACTCCTAAGGCACCACCTACCCTTACCTGAGGCTACAGGCCTCAGTCCCAGCCAAGGCCCCGCCAGTGTAGGCGGCCCCTTCAAGGACATGCACTGGCCCCAAGACAAGGTTTCCTGTGCCCACTCTTCATCCTACTAAGGTTCCTGTCGTAGGGGTGAGGGGATCCAGGAACTCTGGGCCAGTCTGTGCCTAGTAGGACCACATCCAGAGCAGGCCTGAGCTTAACAAACGCAGCATCCCTGGGTCCCTATGTGTGAAGGATGCCTATGCCACAGGGTGGTCCCTGTTTCTCAGTGTGTCTGTATAATACCCACATGTGACAATACGCCTGTCTGTCCCTGGACCTGACAGTGAGCTTTTGGCCCCATCTGTCCCTACCTGACTGCCTGTCTTTGGTTTTAGCAAAATTCCGTGTCCTCACTCTCCCCACTTCCTGATTCCTCCTTGATACCCCATTGGTCTCTGTTCCCACATTCCCTGGAAGTGACTTTTTTCTAGATCACCAGTGGTGGCTGGTCCTGTCACCATCGCCCCCTCCCTCTCATTCCATCTCTTTCCTTTGGGCTTCTAAATGTCAGGGGGCACAGAGTTCCAGCCGTAGCTCCTGTCTCTTTCTACTTGCAGTCCCCAGGTGGTAAGTACCACGACCACACTGGTGTCTCTCCTCTCCCCCTCCTACTCCCAGCCTCTGTCCCGTCACATCTCTCGGGCACATAGACCCCAGGCCTCTCAGACCTACCTTCGCTGAGCCTGAGGAACATGTTCGATGGACATCCAGAGGATGGTTCAGCCCCAAACCTGGAGCTGTCCCAGGGTTCTTTCCCCTCACACCCACCCACAGGGCAGCCCCTGGACAGTTGGTTGCTGGTTCTGCATGGACCCTGTTCCAGGAGCCAGCCTCCACCAATAGGTAGCACGAGCTGCCCTCTCTGTTTCTGTCCCCCCTGGCATGATGTTCATTGTCTCACAGTAGCCAGGGGGATGTTTTTTCCAGACTTATAAAAATCATGGTAAAATAAGTCATTCCTTGGTATCCACAGGAAGATTGCTCCTGGATTCAATGGGAATACCATAACCTGTGGAGGCTTAAAACCCTTAGGTAAAATGCAGTCATAGCTGCCCATAACCTGCACAGTCTTCCCATGTAATTTCCGTGTCTCTAGACTACTTATACCTCATGTAATGTCAACATCACGGAAACACTTGTTATCCTATATGGTTTACAGAATAATGACAAGAAAAAGGCCTGTACAAGTTCAGTACAAATTTTTTTTTTTCTCAATTATTTTCTATCCAGGTTTGGTTGACTCCCTAGATGAGGAATCCATGGGCTTGGACCGCCAGATGTGTGCTTAGTAAATGATTGTTGCCATGTTCCTGTGGCTTGTGTGGCCCAGTGTGTGTGTGAGTGTGCGTATGTGTGCGTGTGTGTGCGTGCGTGCACTTTGCAGCAGGGCCTACAGTTGAGTCAGAGCTGTGATGTGGAGTCTTGTCTGCAGTCGGGCTCCTGTCCCTGCCCTGGCACCTACTGGCCGAGTGACTTTGGAGACATTTCTCAGACTCTTTGAGCTATTTCCTCCTCTGAGAGGCCACAGAGACGACACCACTGCAAACCCCATTCTGGGCAGGACATCCCACCTTGCATAGTCCCAGCAGCTTAAGGAAGGCACTAGGACCTCTCCAAGTCCCCTCCCCTCAGAATTATCTGGACCCTGGCACCCAGGGGACACCGCCTGGACAGACCTACCCCATCCCAGAATCACATCAGTAGACCACCTGTGAGCCCAGCCCAAGAGAGATAGCAGGAGGCCAGAGGGCCTGGTCTTTTGTGTCTGCCCTGAGTCATCTCTGTCTCCATCACACCTTGGCACAGAGGGGAAAACTGAGACTCAGAGTAGGCTCATAAGCAGAACGAGAGGGACGGGGCCCTAGCCTCTCCCTTTTCCCTTTCCCAGAGGAAGAAGAGGGTCCTACCGCTCTTCCCCTTGCTTGCTCACCGTCCCACGGACATCCTCCCCTATCCCAACCTCCCCTATGGAAATGAACTGGCACTGAGTACCTAGTCTCCCGACCTCTTCCTGTCTATGGTGCTTAGGGATCTACCACCAACCTCACCTGGCAGGTTCCCAGAGCTACTTTGTTCCTGCCAAGTCCAACCTGCTCTGTGTCAATATTGACCCAGGTGGGGGAGTGGTCCTGGGAAAACCCACCCCTCCCAGCCTCCCTCGGGTACCCTGGGTCCCACTCCCTAGTGGTGTCCTGGTCTTATCCCAGCCCTCCCAAGGTACTTCCCCCCCAGGAGACCCTCCTGAGGGACAGGGATGGGGAGCGGGAACTGCTGACTGGGGTTCTGGAGCCGGCTGCCTGCGGATGTCCTGGGCCCTAGCTCTGCAGTGGAGCAGCAAGGGGCCCACTGGAGGGGGGCTGCACATTGTGGGAGGAGCAGTGACTCAGTCCCCAGAGCGGGACCACCAAGGAGCAAAACTGTGGGAATCCCAGGGTGTTCAGAACAGTCCAAAGGCTGGCCCTTGGCCCCTGCAAGGGGGTGTCACTCACTTGCCCATGTGACAAGGGGTGTGTGGTATTGCCTGGCAGCATACCCAACAGACAGGCTTGGGTCAGTACAGTCACCCGCCCTTGTACAGGAGGTTCCACAGCTGGGTTCTGTTCCTGGGCAGTGTGACCAGGGCTCAGATGTGCAGTGGAAATCTGCCCTGCTATCCATCTCGTGTGACGGCACAGTGTTGTCAGAACCAGGGCTCTCATCAGGCCCCTTCCTCATTCTCACTTTGGGAGCAGCTCCGGGTGCCCAGGTGAGGCTTTCTCTACTTTTCTGGATTTCCCTAATTATTAGCAATGAACATGTATGACCTTTTAGGGAAAGCAACCCAGGCCGTTCCCCATGCCCATAGATCCTTTGCCATAGCTGGGCATCAGGCCTGGAAGTTTTAGGCAACTTGCTTTTCCTCCATATCATTACTGCAACTCTGGATGCATGATCTGGTCCTCTGAGGGGCTTAAAATAAGCACAGTGCAAGTGCTGGCCCTGGCCCTCAGAAATTTGAATTTAAGTGGTTGGGATCTGAATTTTTAAGAGCTCCAGTGATTGTGTGTGTGTGTGTGTGTGTGTGTGTGTGTGTGTGTGAGAGAGAGAGAGAGAGAGAGAGAGAGAGAGAGAGAGAGAGAGAGAGAGAGAGAGAGAGATATGCTAGGGATGGAGAGAGAGAGAGAAATATGATAGAGATGGAGAGAGAGAGAGAGAGAGAGAGAGAGAGAGAGAGAGAGAGAGAGAGAGAGAGAGAGATATGCTAGGATGGAACCCACTGTCTGGCGATTCTAACATGCAGCCAGAGCTAGAGTTTTAAAGGAGGTTTGGGTGGAAAGCTCTGGGGCCCATTTCCATTTGTCCTCCATCTGACAGCTTGGGGTCCAGTCTGTTCTGAGATCAGGCTGGCTGTACCAGTGGGTGGCCCTGGGTCTCCAGCGGCCTGTTGATCCACAGCTGTCTATGGCACGGGATTTACCACACAAGCATCCCTGATGAACCTGGGAGCTCTGCCACTAGCCCCAGTGTATTACTTATCCGTAGGTTCAACAGACTGTTGCTCAGCTAACCTGATGTCACGGCTCTTTTCCATCCTCCCCGGCTTCCTCTCATTCCTTGGTCCTATTTACAGATGAGCCGTGTTTAGTCTGGAAAATTTCAGAAGGGGACATCTAGTGTGCCCCAGTGCCAAATAAGTGCCCTCTTGTGACCTTTGATGCTTACTAGGTCATGCAGCCTGGGGCTGCCACCACTCTCAGCCATTTATCTGCTTGCATGCTAAGTCATGAACCCACCCTGGGGATGGAGCTGATGGCAGAGAAGTCGAGAGGAGGGAAAGAGAAGGCTAGGGAGCAGAGTGAAGGAAAGACATAGGACAAGGGACCCAGCCAAGGAGTTGTAACCAGAAGTGACTTCTCTCTGGCTGCCCCGCTGTGAAGACTGAAGAAGGACACAGCACAGACTAGCAGTGGGATATTTGCCGTAGTCTCTAGGAACATATTGGATTGTCTCCTGGACCTGACACACACTGGTATGGTCTAGATCTGGATGTCCTCAAAGGCTCATGTGTTGAGGGCTTGGTCCCCAGTGCAGCAGTGTGCAGTGGTGGATCGTGAGGGCTCCTACTTCCTCCATGGATTAACCCAGTGAGGGACTCATAATGGGAATGGACTACTGGGAGGTAGTGGAAACTGCAGAAGGTGGAAGGGAGGGAGTTGAACCTAGGGAGTGCTCTTGGGGACTGTATCTTGTCCCCAGCTCCTTCATCTCTGCTTCCTTGTATGGGGTAAGCAGCCTTTCCTCTGCCAAAGCCCTCTGGCCATGATGTTCTGCCTCCATTCAGCCCAAAGCAATGAAGACAGTGACCACAGAATGAAACCACTGAAACCATGAGCCAAAATAATTTTTTTTCTCCTTTCTTTTTTCTCAGGTACTCTGTTCCAGAGAGAGAAAGCTGACCAACACACATACTGTGCCTGGGTTGTCAGGGATGAAGAGAGCCATCTCTCTGTATCTGCAGGGGATTGGTATTAGGACTCCCCTTGGGTACCCAAATCAAGCCCCTTAAATAAAGTGGAATTTTTGCAAGTAACCTATGCACATCCTTGTGTATACTTTAAATCATCCCTTGATTACACCTAATATAAATGCTATGTAAATAGTTGTTATTTAGGAAATCATGAGACCTGTACAAGTTCCATACTGGTGCAGTTTTCTGAATCTTTCTGATGTCTGGTCGGCTGAACGAGGATACAACAGCCCATGGTTGTGAGGGCTGACTGGATGTGTCTGGCAGAACCTAGTATCCTGTGACAGAGCAGAGACTGCCGAGCTTTGTCTCAGTGGCTTATCTGATGAGATGGTGGACACTGGTGTTGTTTTCTGAATTAAATATCATTATGAAGAAACAAGGTCCTGAGAGTGATGAGGCCATACCAGGAGTCCTGAGAGAGAGAGAGGCCCTTGCTGCTTCTCTCACCTTCACACAGAGAAGGGCTGAGCTGAGGGTAAATCTGCAGGATGTCTCACTGTGAGCAAATTGTCTGCTACATCCCTGCTTTTCTGACTCCTCGCCATTCTTCTTCTAGTAAGCACAGTATCTCAGCTAGTGTCCTCGAGGAGTATGTGTCTGTGTATATATACAACGCCTGTGGCTCTTATGGCACAGGGGGTGGGGGACTACAAATCTCTCATGTTGTATCTAGAAGCCTCTTGGTGGTGCTGGAGTCCTTGTGGGAGGATGGTGAGCCAGACTGCTTCCATCTGGGGAGAGGAAGCCAGGAGGCCAAACAGCTGTCACTTTTTGGATGACAGGCAATTTGGTTTTCTAGCTTCCCCTGGGGTCAAGGCCTGTGGTTCCCTGGGGTCTTGCAGCCTGGCTCCCATCCACCCTGCTCTCCAGTAAGTAGCGACACTAGGAGACTAAGGCACTGGCATGAGGCTGTGCAGGGGGCAGCATGGAGGGAGGAGAGGCGCTGCCACTGGAGAAGGAGTCCATCCACAAGAGAGTGTAGTTTCACATGTTTATTTTTGGCAGGAAGGAAATCATTGCAAACCTCTTGATTGACAACACTCGCCCCTGGAAACGTGCACAGTCCAAAGTAATGCTGGATTGTTCATCACGTTCAAATGTCCATCAGAAACCCATGACTACCCAGACACCAACATCTCTGCTGCTTGCGGGGGTGGGGGGTTAGTCTGCAGAGAAGCTCCTGGGAGAATGGACCTGGAACAGACACCATCAGATTTACAGTAAAATAGGAACAGAGGCAGCCAGTCCATTTTGTACAGGTAACTGCAAATGCATCAAGCCATCTGTTCTTCTCAACCCCTGGCATGCCAACTGTCCAGCACAGCACCTTTAGAAGCAGAGGCATAAACATCACGAGTGTTTGACCATAGGGCTGTGTGTTTCTGGATTTTATTAGAAAGCCATCTTTAAAATACAGGGTTGTAAATTGTTGCCAACACATAGACTTACAGACTTCTCCTTTACACCCAAAGTTCAAATGCTGCAACCGTGACAAGTCAGTGTCATTGGGGCACCATGTCCCCAAAGTCGTCTCATCAAAATTGCACCATGTCAAAGGAGATTCCCCACCAATCATCAACCATGACAGGTGGTGTTTATTATTAGTATACAAATGCATTGTTTAAAAACAGCTAGTGTGTGAAACCACAGACCAACACATAGGATTCCAGAGCAATGGAAGACGGAGCCTTAACGTTATCAGGAGTGCCTGGGCACCCCCAGCTCTAGGCCTGGCCAGAGATGTCGTAACATCACAGTGGGCGGGAGTCCACAAACCCAAGGAATCCTGTCCCAGATCTTAATGTAAAAAATACTTGCCCAGGAGGCTACATTGTAATCTGGTACTGAGAGGACCATGGAAACTGGAGGTCAGACTTCATTGTAGCTAAAAAAAGTCTGAGCATTTGGTAACGTGGGAAATATATGGCACAGAGAAGTAGATAATAGATTTCATTAAGTTTTAAAGCCCACAATTTAATAAAAGGTAATAATTAAAAACAATACCCGTATTTACCTTTAAAAACCATAAACCCCATTTGCCTCATTTCTTGGCCTTGTTAGAATTCTATTGCTTCATTTACATGTAGATGATTAAAAATATATATATATAGATATAGATAATTTGATTATGTACACAGAGCAGAATCAAGGATTAAAATAAAAACGGAATTTTGGAGTGTGGTCAAATAAGGTGCACAGATTCCAGAACCCTCAGAGGTTTTGGTCGCCCTCTCATGACATTCTGGGTCTGTGGTGGCAGGAACTGGGCTCCCTTCCCAATAGCTCCACACTGGATTAGTGCAACGGCATGAACTGCCCTCCCAGGTGCAGGAGCTGGGAGGTGAAGGGTTTGGCTCAAGCCTGACATGTGTTTAACTCCACTTGCCAGAAGGGGAGCACTCCCCTGAAATATTCTGGAATTTTAATCCTCTCTGCCCCTCTTCTAAGTGAGGCCCTGTGCTGCCAACATGGAAGGGGGCATGGTGGAGGGCTAAGGCTCCTTAGGGCCTAGTTCTGGGTGGATATCAACACCTGACAGACACTTGACTGGAACATTCAAGACATTTAAGGCAGTGGGGTCATTTAATGACTGTTTTTCTAAATGAAGGTTTATGACATGGACAGATCTGCCATGTAACTGTCATTATCTGTGGCAATGTCTAGCAAGGGGCTGTTTCTATTTTAATTGGCATATGGATTACTGGGTTTGGAACACTTTGAATGTCAGGAGACCCGGTTGCCCCTGAATATTCTCTCCTGAATGCACAGCACTCAACAGACCAAAGTGCTGTGGGGAGGATATGACTGGCAGCTGGCTTCATTATTTTCTGAGTGGAAAGCACAAGAAGAATCTTACTCAGACCCCTAGTTTTGCGCCTTGCTAGAGCCAGTCACTCCCACCAGCACTCTGGCTGAGGACAACCCACAGAGGACTAAGGCAATGGTGCCAAAACAAAAGGGTTCTTTTTAATTATTTTGAAAAGCAATACTTTATAGACTATCTTGTTGTCAAACAAGGAACATGGCACTGCTTAAACACCAAACTGGGAGAGGCTGAGAAGAGAACCTGGCTCAGAGGAGGAGCCCTTCTTCTCCCTGGTTTGGAGTGGGTCTCCCAGCTAGACAGGCTTCCCCACTTTTGGCTCAAAATAGCTGTGCTTCCAAGGAGACCAAGAGATGGACTCGGGCCATATAAAACTGGTGGCTGGTTGAGGCCACTGGTTCTCCAGTGAAAACAGTCAGCTCATCAGAGGACCTGATGTTGACTGCAGTTCAAAGTTAAATGTTACAGCTGTGTGGTGCTCTGGCCCTTGTGCCTCTGTACACTTCTGTATTCCTGGCGGCCAGTGCCAGGGAAGGGACACAGTTGGTGCAGTCTGCCATGGGGTGGGACACCCGTTTTTGACCCTGTCCAAGTTTGCAGCTTAGCAGTGAGCATGTTCTGAGCATAGGCACAGTGGCAAAGAACAGTGTAACAGCCGCTGGTCAATTCCATTTGGTGGCAGCACGGTAGCAGCAAAGAAAATTCCCAAACAGCTCCATGTATATCCAGCTTTTAGAAAGGAAAGGAATTAAAATTCAATAAACAGGCTTTTTTTTTTGTATCCAAGGGTTTCAGAGTTTCTCGTAACTGTTCTACCAAAACCAATAACAGCAGAACAGCAAAAAACACACAGAAGATATGGCAGTAGTGTAAAAGCAGAAGTGACGTGATGTCACTTTTCAAGGGTGTGATGTCACTTTTCAATGGGAAAATGTAACCTCGAGACAAAATTTGTCATCATCAGAAATCATAATATAAAAGAATATTGTTTCCTAAAATGTTGAGCCACACAATTGCAGATACATTTCAAACTGGGTCAGAAATGAGTGGAGACAATGACATAATCACAAAAAACTCCTGTCAATGGGAGCCTGACCCTGCAGCATGCCACGGGTCATCAGAGCAAAGTCACACCTGTTGGGAAACAGGCATCAATGACTCTCCCTCCCTCACCCCCCACCCCATTATACACACACTACCAGGTTCTAGAAAATCGTCATGTTCATCTTCTCAAAGTATCTAAGACAATAAAAGGCTAAAAGATGTCTGGAAATATGTTTGTGTAGAAAAATTAACTCTCAGCTTAAAATAACATTCAAAAAGGCACTTCATCCTGTAGGAAAGAGATTCTGAGTTGGGTCAGCTGCTCTGAGCTGGGACAGAAGGGGACAGGTTGTCTGTTTGGAGGGGAGAATAGTTGAAAGGAAGTCTGATAGATATCAAGCTTTTTTACCCCCCATTTTTTTTTTCCTTTTTGGTATGTTTTAAGAAAAGCAAATCCAGTAAAATGCATGTCGCTTTATGAAATTTGTTAAAAGAGTTCTTTTTAAAATAGTTGTTTCTGTTCTTAAAAAACAAACAGGTAGGCGTGGCCATATTCACCCTGTGGCCTGGAGCATGGAGTCTCCTCACTTTCAGCTCCAGGGAGCTGAGGCCAGGCAGGTCCCCTGAGGCCAGAGGTTCCAGAGTGCAGAGGCAGGAGGCTGGCTGAGGCCGGGGCTACCTATTGCAGAGCCTCTGCAGCATGCTGTACACGTCGTCCTCACGGCTCAGGCCCTCGAAGAAGGGGATGAGGTCCAGCAGCTCCGTGTCCGTCATGTCATCGAACCAGGACTGCACAGGCACCTGGAAGACAGTGGGTGGGGCAGGTAGCACAACTGTACCCAGGGGCTGGGGCTGCTCCCAACCCGACTGGGTCCCTAGACTTTTATCATATTTTTTGGTAAAGAGGATTAGTATCTAGAAATCATCATCATCAACTTCATGACCATCATTCTGCTTGTTCCCCTGTTCAAGGTCGTCCAGAGCTATGTGGCTTCAGGATCACTCAAGAGGCAAAGTGTACCCAGTCCGTGTGCGTTTGCCTGTTTTATTCTCCTGCCACAGGAGAGGCAGCCAAAGCACTAGGCTTGCTACTTGCAGTTTCATAAAGCTCTTTATATGGCACCAAGTCAGCTCCTTGCACCTGGGAGCAAGCGGATCCAGAGGTGATGTGCCAATTCCTGAAACCAGGAGGCGCTGTCCAAGCACAGGAGGCTTCTACTTGAAGTTGTGTTGTGCTGCATGGCAAAGACAAGGGTGCATTTCCCCCATGCTTAGCAATGAAAAGGTAAAAGTGGAAGCATAAGATTCCAGGGCATTCTGAAGGATGGGCAAAGGCAGGATTTCTCCTTAATTTTAGGCTGAGAAGTAGAGGGGGGTGGTGGTTGGTGGCAGCCAGGGGTGTAGAGAAAAGATTTAAAAAGAAATTTAAGAAAACTGAAAAGGTGTACAAGCCACATTTTGACCTTTTTACAAATCAAATTTTATAAACAGAAACATAAAAATTCATGTAATTTTGAAAAAAACAATATAAGAATAGAAAAATGAACACTTCTAGGAGGAAGAGAGAGAATGGAGGAGGGCAGAAAAAACGACTTCTCTAAATGGAAGATTCTCTAGATCTTCACTGATAGTTTTGATGACAGAATCATGTAAATGTGTTACATAATTAAAAGAAAATCAAACCATTAGGAGAAAGGCAATTAACAAATGAACCTAAGTTATATAAGGCTAGTGGGTGACATGATCACACAGAGAATTACTTCAAGTGATTTTTTTTGTTCCCCAAGTGCTGGGGATCAACTGCAGAGCCTTGTAGATGCCAGGAGAGTGTCCTACTACTGAGTATATCCCAGTGATTTCAAACATGGTGTCTGACTGTACATCTCTCCCAAAACCCCTAAGCTGCATTCAATTTTTACTATCCGTAATTAATATCAGAACTGCTATTTTGACTTAAATATATAGTATAGAAAAAATCAAACACGTAATTATGTTAATATCCTTAGAAATCAAGCATTTCAGCATGAGAGAGATTCACATACAAAAACAAAGAAGTAAAATAAAAGTTCTGTAATCTTAATGTTGAATTGGAAAAACCAGTATGAATTTATAATTTATTTTTCTTTCTAAGAAATAAGTATTTTGGTTCTTTTTTTTTTTTAAAGCTCTGATTTGTAGTATGATTAAAAGTAAAGGACATGCCATCCCAATTGTGACCTCTAAACACCATTTCCACTAACGGGGACCAAGATTCACAGAAAACTGGCTGATTTCAAGACTGAACTAAGAAATGTTCAAGAACAGCCTGGAACGTCTCTTCTTCTTTTTGTGCTGGGGATGGAACCCAGAGCCTTGTGAATGTTAAGTACACAATCTACTAAGGAACTACACTCCCAGTCCCTGGCCTGGAATATCTGGTATCAGAAAGCAAAGCAGGCTATCAAATATTATTGTTATTTGGAGGAGTCTCCGTTGGTCAAAGGCAAAAATGTGAGCATCCAAAATAATAATAAACAGATTGGACTGAAACAATAAAAAAAAATCTATGAGCACATATAATACTAAAATTCACTGGCTACTTCTGGAGATTATTAGAGCTCATTACTCTAATACATACACACGTGTGTGTGTGCACATACACACATAAACTTATTAGCCTAAAACTGCAAAATTAAAGGAGAAAAACTAAGGCTTTATACTGCTTTCCCTATTCAAACATTCAAACTGTATTTTAGGGAAAGCAAACAGACAACATGGCCAGTTCTATTTTATTTTTTTAGAAGATGTCTGGCCAAAAAAGGCATAAGGAATGATAAGATTTAGAAATCAAACATTTTGCAATTCTTAATGAAATAGTGGATTTACACAACAACTGCTATGATTATGAGGTGAAAGATTAATAGGGAACTTTATAATGGATGAACCCAATGACCAACTTTAAATCTTTAGGGGCAATCTGACATTATATGCCTCCTGGTATGATTTCATAGGAAGTATGCAATATCACCTATGATGTATTTGTATTTGTAGACAAAAAAAAAAAAAGAGAGAGAGAAAAGAAATGAGCCTGAATCTAACCAAATAGTATACAGAGATCTATCTTCTTGTTTAAAGGATATAGGGCAGCTGGGAAAATATACTTAACACCACCAAACCACAGCAAATAGGCAGACTCAGAATGTAGAAAATTTCTATAAGAAAAATAACCAAACCTTCAACAAACCAATGGCATAGAAGAATGAGACAGAAAGGAAGAGATGTTCAAATTACAAAAGAATTAACCAATGCAATGCATGGGCCTTTTTTGGATCCTGATTCAAACAATTCAGATGAAATAAAACATTTTGTGATGATGGGACACAATGAATATAGTGTGAATAGTAGATAATGTAAGAAGCTACTGTGTTGGATCACAAGTTGAAGGCCAGACTGGGAAACTTAGCAAGACACTGCCTCAAAATAAAAATAAAAAGGAAGGGCTAGAGAAGCAGCTCTGTCCATCCCCAGTACTAAAGAAGAAAAAAAAATGCCTTTTTAAAAAATCTTATCTATTATCTCTTTTCAAAATCTATCTTTTATCCCTTATCTGACATATCCAAATGTACTATGTTGAATTTGATTTACTTGTTAAAGTATTATATGTAAAACAATACATTTTGAGTAAGTATTCAAACAACAATATCACACCAACTAAGTGAATCATTTGAATTTTTTTTTTGTTACTAAGTGTGGCTAGAGTTCTGGACCTGAGGAGGGGACCTCTGTAAGCCTGGATGAGTCTGAGAGGCGTGTGTGTGTGTATGTGTGTGTGTGTGTGTGTGTGTGTGTGTGTAGATTCCCCAGGGGAATCACCGGAGCAGAAGGGCTGGTTGTTGCAGGCACTGCTGAGAGGCCTGCAGTGGCTGATTTCTGTTCCTCTGGAAGAGCACTGGGCAGGTGAAGGGAGGCTGTCCCCTACTGAGGAGGCACTGGGAGCTGCTGTGCTCCAGGGGGTTTATGTAAGAACTGTTCCCACGGGGTGCTTCTCAGACATCATTATGAGGTATAAGCCGACAGTCTTATCTGAAGACCTTATTGAAGTGTTTTATTCATTCTTGTTTAAGGTATACTTGTGCTTTAGGGGTCACCCAGCCTGTTGAATCTGCTGCAGAGGTCACGAAGTGCCGGGCAGCAGCCAGCTGCATGAGGTTAACAGCAGACAACCCTCCACAAGTACCCTCCCCGGAGTACTAAGGAGAAACGGGTAGGTGGAGAGCTTACCAGGGCAAGCCCTGCTCTAGCCACTGCGTTTCACCTACTGCCCACCAAATCCCCTATCAACCCTACAAGATTGGCATTCCCAGAATTCCCACTTGACAGGTGATGCAACTGAGGCTCAGTGAGGTGAGATAACTTGACTGATGTCCTGCAACTGCTAAGAGGCTGAGCTGGGATTTAACTAAGAAAAGGCTCCCAGACCTTCTCGTGGGGGTGCTCGCCTGCCAAGACAGCTCAGATGCAGCCCTGCCATCTTGTTCTCTAGGGCTACTTACTGCATTCTCAGGATGGAAGATGTAGGAGGCAGGAGAATTGTCCACGATGATCACTTTGCTCAGCTCCCGACCCAGGCGACTCAGGTCCTTCACGTAGTTCCCACGATGGAAAACACAGGACTCTCTGAAGAGCCGGGCCCGGAACACACCCCAGCGGTCTAGGAGGTCAGCCACAGGGTCTGCATACTAGAAAGAAGGTGTCGCGAATTAAGGCTGGGTGCCCAGAAGAGCCAGAGACCCTGGCCTACTGCAGCAATACCCTATTTTTTTTAAAAGATGATTTAATAACTGGAAGTGTTTTAGGATCCCGGTTATTTTTCTCTCCATGTATTAAGATGCATTGGACTCTTCCATTTCTTATATCTAATCCACAGAATATCTTTAGCAGTTTTACCTTCAAAAATATCAGGACTCCACCTGCATCTCTCTAGTTTTACTGCTACCACCCTAGGCCAGGCTCTACTCTCTGGCCTGGGAGATGTTTTTCCTGCTGGACCTCCCTTCCTAGCCCATTTACCTCAAAGCTGTTAGAATAGTCAATGGAAAACATACTTCCCATCACATCAGCCCCTTGCTTAGCATTCTTCACTTTCTATTGCTGCATCTCCTGGAGTGAGGCCCATGTCCTCTAGGATGATGTGAGGACAGGCCTCACCATCAAGACCAAAGTGAGGGCACAGCCAGGCATTGCTGGGGATCTGTAACTTTGCCAGGGACACTGGAGTACATGCAGCTGTTGGGAAGGCCAGCAGTGAGATGCATAGCATGTGAGTCCATGGGCAAGTCTTTTCCTCTCCAAGAGGAGGCAGAGTCCAGGAACAGCTCTATCTCTTACTAACCAAGTGGGATGAGAGTTCAGCGCATTGTTCCAAAGCGGCCAAACAAGCATCAGTGGGTGGACTACTAGGGGTTGGCTCTGGATGGGAAAAGATGGTTAACTGCCTCATAATCATTGCTGCTGATGGTGTTGGCACTCATCTTTCAGGGAAGTGAATGAATCCAGGGACCACAGGCCTGAGAGATGAATGTGAAGAATGTAGGTCTCAGGAGGTCAGGGACTGTGTCTCCTTGTTCTTTGCTACATTCACAGTGCCTAGTACTGTTTGGCATACAATAAGTACTGAGTATATATGCTCTGGGGGAATAAATGGTTGTGTGACAAGGATGCGGGTCCTAGAGGGCACTGACAGCCAGTGGGGGGCCTCTGAGGCTGTACACCAATGCTTCCAGCAGGGAGCTGAACTGAGCCCAGAGCCCAGAGCTGAAGCAATGACCACCATAGTGGAACTTGGACATCAGGGAGGAAAGGAGCTGTAAGGATGCCCTTGGGAACTGATTCCGCTCAGGCAGCCTGGAGTAGCAGCGACAAAAGGACTGGAGAGACAGATGGAGGGGCAGGAAGAGAAGCCCAACAAGGATGTTTAAGCAAATACTGGGGACAATGCCAAGGAAATGTTTTCAATTTTGCCAAAGAAAAAAACAACTCCTGGTCTAGGGCATTGGTGCAAGCTTCCTGTTTGTTATTTCTGTGGTTATTACTTCAGGTTCCTCAGCACCCCAGAGCACTGTCAGAAGAGCCATCGAAGCTGCAGATGCAATTAGTCTTGGTACCTCTCATCTGAAAGATTACCCACTAGGGAAGACTTTGCCTTCCCCGAGGCCTCGCTCTCTTCTTGGTATGCAAAACTAAAGCCCACGTTTTAGATTCCCTCTCCAGAGGTGCAGGCTCTGTGCTGAGATGAGACTGGCAGAATGCTGTGCAGGTGGGGCTCTCTCTCACCTCACTCAGCACAGAGATGGATCTGGCCAGGAATGCCTAGGCTGGCAAAGCAGAGTGCCCAGGATCTGGAGTCAGAAGCTCCAACACACAGAGCAGGAGCATGGGCACCAGGGTACGGGGAGCCATCCAGAGGCTGGCCACATTGGGGCAAGCTACTGTGTGTGTTTCCCTGGAGCAGGTCTGCACACAGGCAGATGGCTAACCTAGGCCCCACAAAATGCATCTTAGGGGACACTCAAGAGTCCCCAGGAAGACACTGGTAGTGCCACCAAGTGGATGGCACTGGTCTCACGAGAATCAGGGTTTGAAAGATGGTCACGGTAAGGACCTTGGAGGAGGAGCAAGGGCCCACCCTGCCTGCCCTAGAAACAGCACAGCACCTTGTTTCATCTGTGAAGGGGGAATTGAAACCTGACCGGGGGTCTTGAGAACCCATTTAATTCCTTAAATAGTGGAAGAGGACAAAGAAACCTCTTTGGTCAGATGAAGGTAGCTGATGGGTAAGAGATTCAAACTAAGTTGTAAGATCAAAATATGTCTGAATGATTTTATCACCATTAACACTTAAGATGCTAAATACTGACCATCAGGAGCACCACACTGTGACAATGACCAGCATAGTACGTGGAGCCCAGCCAAGTGCTTGCTGAGTACTTGCCCAGCATGTCAGGTGCCCTGCTAAGCCCTTTACACAGGCAGTTTAATTTAATCCTCCCTATGAGGCAGAAGGAATTATCCCCACTTATAGAGGAGAAAACCAAGATGCCAAAAGTGAAGTGACTTACCTGAGATCACACAGCAACTTAGGGCAGAGCCAGAACTTTCACCAGCCCATGTCTCTGGGTGACTGTCCACATGTCTCTCTCATTTGTCCCTCTCCTAAGCCAGTGTAACCCAAACTCAAGGTGTGGGTTCTCTATCATTTGGATGCCAGTCAGTGGACGAGAAGGCACCAATGTGCCTGCAGCAGGCGGCCATCCTTTCACAGCCACACTGGACATTTGTGATTTTCTCATCCGTGGACAACCAGCTTCAGGCGGCTGTGTACAGCAACTTCATGGAGCATTTGTTCTAAGTGCTCCCTGTTACCATGGTAACCAGAAGCCTTTCAGCCTGGCGGTGTGCACATGGCCTGTGTCTGTCCCATCTGGGTGGGAACCTGTCACCATAAAAACAGCTTTCCCCACCTTAACAAAGGCTTGTGACAGATCAGAGTTAGAGGTGGGGGAGGGGAGTGGAAAGCTAGGGCTGGGAGTTGGGTGAGGAATAGGACGCACCTTGGCCAAGCTGGCAGTAAAGAGCACACACTCAAAGAGCTGCCCCATCCTCTGGAGGAATTCGTCCACATGTGGCCGCTTCAGCACGTACACCTGCAACGGCAGGAAGCAGCAAGCTGGTCAGTCATGGCAGCTGCTGGGATGCCTGGGCCCAAGCGCCCACTGTAGGAAGAACTGCCTCAAGGGTGTCTGCCTCCCATCACCATGTCCATGTGTGGCCTGCAGAGGCCCAGACTACAGCATCAGAGGGCACACTCCCCAGGTGGGGGTCTAGGTCTAAGTTCATTGTAGATGACCCTCTTAAGGGGGAAAGGGAAGCTGACCATAGAATGGAGGGGCTTGGGGATTTTTCAGAGCCAGTGAGTAGAATGCAGGTCCCATGTCTGTGTAAACCACTCATTCATTTCACATGTGTTTCTTGGCACCTGTTGTGGGATAGGCCCCATGTGGATAAAGGCCATGGTCTGGGTGCTGTCCTTTTGGAAACGAATGGCAGATCTAGGATTGCTCCAGCTGCCACCTTACTCTGAACAGAACCCTTCCCCTCAATAGAAGGTGAGGGGCAAAAAGGGTCTTCCTTATCAGCATGCGAGCTGCCTACTTGAAACTACAGGGTTGCTCTGCTGGGCGTGATATAGAAATACATTTTGGGAGATGTGAAGCCAGCTTCAGGGACTCATAAACAAGCCACTTTGGGGGCCTCTGAGTAAAGAGTAGCCTTTTCTAGAATGGCTGGGCTCTGGGCAGCCTTTTGGCCAGGCAGGCTGGGTGGGGCTGCACAGCAGCGAGGCTTCAGCTCACACATGAGCTCTGGACTAGGGAGCTTGAAGAAATCAGAAGAAATTGGGAGATGGGAGAGAAGGCCAAGCTGGTGAGAGGACAAAGGAAATGGAGGAACCCATTAAAACCTGAATAAATTTCTTTTGAAATTAGCCACTTCACTAAATAAATCAAACTCTTCAAAATTCAATTCAACATATTTACCGAGCTGCAGCTCTGTGCTCAGCTTGATGTGGTTACAAAGACGAATCAAACACAGGCCTTGCCCTTGAAGGGCTCACAGTCTACAGCAGATGCATGCAAAAGTATGAAAGAAAAATGGCATAATGAAAGTCACAGCAGGGGGATAAATTAGAGAGAGTTAACTCCCCATTCCGGGGAGGGAATCACAGAAGGCAACATTTGGCCCAGATCCTAAAGGATGAATATGCATTCACCAGGCCTGTAAGAATGAGAAGAAGCAAGTTTTCAGGCAGAGGAAAGTATAAGCCAGAGACCTGAAATACTTAATGTGTCAGATGATGCCCAGCTCAGCGAGGTTATGAGAGAAGACGGGGAAGTGGGCAGGAGGTGGCTGAAGACTGAGAGGCAGGTCACAGCACATGTAAGGCCTTAAATGACAGATGGAACAGGGTGGATAAACTGCAGATGTAGCAGAAGTGAGGCAGGGGGCTCTGTACTCCACGTTGGACACACTGCTGGCAAGGAATTCTACCTAGAACCGAGTAACTTTCAATATGCCAGATACAGGGACTGGGGAGGACCAGGACTTGATGGGAAACTCATGACTAACACAGTAGGGTGGACACGGGTCTGTGGCTCAGGGTCACAGCAGGGCACAGAGGAACAGGGTGGCCTAGACACAGGGTGCCAACACAGCTCTGAGGAGCTGGGAGGCTGGGGTGGGGAGTTGAGAACAGGGCTTGTGGCTGTAGTGATCCATGCCCCACAGTGCCCAGGAGATTCCTTGGTACCAGTGCCAGCGACAGACTGCAGCCTGTGGTTCTGTGTCCTTGGGAGTACTGCTTGAACAGCAAGCTGTATTACATGCAAAGGATTGATTTGGGAACTCTGGCGTTGGTGCCTCTGGCAGAGAGGAGGGTCCTGGGCCTGGATGCCGGCGTCCAGGCTCGCGTCCCCGTGCAAGTAACCAAGAATAGGCCCATTGGGACCTGCACAGCCTATCCTGGATTACTTGAACGAGGCCACGGCCTTCGCCAAGGCCTTGGTCCTCCTGCTCTTGGCGCCTGTGGCTTCCTTCCCTCAGGAGAGTTTCTGACCCCAGCCCAGGGACCCTGGGGTGTCTACTGCCAAGCAAGTCAAAGCACGGACAGGAGGGAGGCTAGGGGTGGCTCCTGTAGGTCAGGCATGCTCACAGTCACATGGTGTGAAGGATTAATTCCTCTCCTAAAGCTTGCATGCCATTGGGCAGCTCTCCTTTGTCTTATCACGAGCACTCTGCAACACGAGCCAAGATGCAGAAGTCTTAACTGCTTCTAAGATGCTGAGTTAATTCAGTTGATTTTTTTTTGCAAATGTTAAATGCCCAGGTGCTTGCAGTTTTGGCCCCATGATGACTTTTACAAGCATGAAGTGTAGAGGCAGTCCCTATCCACCCTTCCCAGGGATTGTTTCCTGGCAGGATCTCCTGGAGAACAGGCCAGAAAGCAAGGAGTGGGTGGGGAGGGGAGGGGAACCCGAGTATGAGGCAAGAACCCTGGGCCAGGAGGCAGGAGACTGGAATTCTCATTTTAGTTCTTCCCATTGCATATAACCTTGAACCAACATTCTCCTTGGCTAAATCTCAATCTCCCCATCTGGGCAATGAGGTGGCTGGGCCAGCTGGTTTCCAAGGCTGCAACAGTTTTAATACCTGCACTTGAGAGCCGGAGAGCACTGACATTGTTAAGGAAAGACATCCTGTTGTGGCCTGTGGCCCAGGTACCAAGAGAGATTTTCCTTCCTGCAATACGAGGCCAGAAACTCTCCCTTTAAGACCCTGGAGCTCGCAAGGAAGATGGTCAGATCATCCCTGTAGAAAACCTGACAAAAGTCACCCCCTTCAACCTTCAAGGCCAGTTTTCCTGCAATGTTTCCAATATGTTCACAAATGAAGCTATTTCCGGAAGAGCTTTATGCAGATAAGGGAAAAAATTACAAAGAATGAAGATGACATGCATGCCAACTGACTATGGCATCTTTATTCATAGCAGCCTGCTGATCCAAAAACCTTCTCCCTTTTTCTTTAGGGTTGGGTATTTGCTAAAGATCCACTGGAGAATGCAGGAGTGACAAGATCAGTCTGGAGCAGCTGGTATTGGAAAAGAACACCTTTCCCCAAGAATTCACTGTCAGTGGGTACCTGGTGATTTTCCTGTTGCCTGCTAGGAGAGTAGCCAAAAGCAATTACATGAGGAAGTTAATTAGATTATCAAGCTAGGCCAGTGGGGGAGATGGAAACTTCTGAAAGTCTGCATCAAATCAAAGAACTATTTGAACTTGCAGGCACATCAAATATTTATGAAATAGATATAGTTTTCCTTATAAAATCGGTACAAACAAATTCAAGTGAGTAGGAAAGAAAAGCAGAAAAATCATTGTATTTATTATTCAAAGTCTGTTTGTTTTGTATTGAATAATATTATCACTGAAATAGAAATTAAGAAATAAAGTTCATAGGGAATATAATTAAAAGAAATGCTCACTGAAACTCAAATTTAGCTTTGATTTTCTTACCTGATGTATAGTTCCATCGATTTCAACCGGAACAATAAAATCAGCATTACTAATAGGCTAGAGAGAAAAGAGACTATAATTAATATATCTGAAAGAACAAGATAAAATTGGAAATTTTAGCAAGAAAAAAGCTTGCCTGGACCAACGTTTTGATAATTGGAAAAAACAGTTCAGGAGAAGGATGTTGAAGCATGCCTTGGTTCCTTGAAATAAGCACAAGCAGGAAAGCACATTCTTTTCTGTTCTGAATGTCGTGACGTTTCCAGCATCCTGGTCCAACCTCTGGATCACCTGCCTGGCCTCAACCACAAAGGGTGGCACAGCCTGGCGAGAGAATGGGGTTCCTCAGACACTCCAGCCCTTACCCAGAGCCCTGCCAGGATGAGGGGACCACTGATGGCCACCAGGGGGAGAAGATGAGAGCCCGACGGCCAGTAGCCAGGGCCACCAGGGAAACAACTTGGACTTAAGACCCACAGTGCTGAGTGGCTAGACAGGAGATGTTCAGCACACAGACCCACAACAGGGCCAGGGACATGCGGGGCAAAGTCAGAGGCCACAAACCACAACCTTGGGCAGGTTCTTCCCCTCTCTGGACTTCAGTGTCTCCTCTCTTCCATAGCTATAGTGACAGGTTTGATGAATAACTGAGGCTCCATCCAGTCCTGAGAATCAGTGATCTCAGGCCCTGCCTGGTAGTCTGGCACAGTCTCCTGTCCTGGGGGTAGAAGTGAGGGCAGCCCTCCCTCAGTTGTTCTAAGGAACACAATACCCAGCATATCCACAAACTTCTAGATATTTAATATAACTCTTGGACAATACTAATGACACTTAAAAATCAAATACAACTCTTCAGCAGTCATTACATTCTCAATGACGAACTTATACACAGTTCTAAATGGAATTCCACAAACTAGGTAGAAATGAAGAGGCCAAAAGAATCCTCAGCCAACAGACTCTTAGGACAAGACGAGACAGAGGGAAGGGGAAGGTGTATGGGGTGGTTGCTGGATGGGGTGCAGGGTATGAAGACTCTCATAGAGCCTGAACTGAGGTCTGCCTTTAAGTCCATCACTGTACACATAAACATTTTGATTTGTAAATTGAAAAAAAAAAATGTGAAAAATGCTTGGTTGTAGCACCATTAATAAGCATGCAGTTGTTCAGAGTGCTACTGAAACTTAAGATCACAGTTTACTCCCGGTTACAAGGCCAAGGATGAGCATGGTATTTTATAATTTCACAACTGAAGTACAGAATTATACTAAAACACCAAAAAGACAAGGAAAAAACTCTCACAAGGAATTGGATGTGAAAGCCTATTTCATAGAACATATAAAAATGAGGCAACCCATTCCCAGCCCCCACAAGCATGGTCCTTAATCTCTAAGCACTGGTGTAAAGGGAGCCATAAAGCCAGGGCTCTTATCTGGGGTCCAGAGTCTGTGTGTCACATTTTCTATTGTTGTCTATTTTCTAGGGAGGGGCTCACAGCTTTCAGATTCTAAAAAAGTCTCTGATCCACCCAGAATGTTAAAAACTTTATGCTAAAGAACATGCTGCTTGCAAATAAAAAGGCAGGACTGAGGAGGAAGAACCAGGAAATGCTGACTACAGCTGGTGGTTATCAAAGCCCTCTGGGCAAGCTCTGGGGACGCCAGGGGCTGCCAAGGCTCTGCCTCTGGAGCCCAGAACCCTCAGGAACCTGCGGCAGTCTGATCAGTGTTACCCCACTCCCAGAGCTGCTTGGGAAGATGCTCTCTGTGGTGCCACAGTAACTGACCCCTGCTCTGAAGGACTTTTCCCCAGAGGGACTGAAAAGTCCTGAACATGCCCACAGGGGAGAAAATGCTTCCACTGATGTTCAGAGCACAGCTGGGACACAAGGCCATGGTGGCCCCAGAACCAACCCAGGCCCCAGCCCTCAGGGTGCTGTAGAATGAGGAGGTCCCTGCATGTGCCACTTGCCAGAAGGAGGCCATTTCTCACTGCTAGAAGCCAGTGTGGTCCTTCCTCCACTCTCTGAAGGACTCAAAGACAACCTTCTGGCCTTGTCCTATCTATCACATTAGAAACAGGCAGAAGGATGAATGTTTCTGGCAGGAAGATGTTCAGGCAAAATTTGATGGCTCTTCTGCTTGCCATGCAACCAGCCAGGACCAACAACAGTTCATGTGAGATATGAAGCCTCTCGTAGATGCTGCCTTTCATATCTCTCAGCAAAGTAAAGGGAGTCCCAGGCTGGGGGCAAGAAGAGAAATGGAGTAGCACTGGCCAGCAAAAGAGCAGTTCCTTTGCCAGAAATAACCCAAGGCAAAAAGGACCATAACTTTAAAGACCTGCTGTTTCTTCTCAACACATCAACTTCTTGCTTCACTTTTTTCATCATTTGCCTCTTTTTAAAAACAATTTATTCCATTTAAAAAATGGTTAATTATCTTTTTTTTTTTTTAAATATAAGGGATTGAACTAGGGGTACTTAACCACTGAGCCACATCCCCCAGTCCTTCTTGAGACTGGGTCTTGCTAAGTTTCTCATGGCCTTACTAAGTTGCTGAGGCTGGCCTTGAACTTTCAATCCTCCTGCCTCAGCCTCCTAAGTCAATGAGATTACACTATGTGCCACCATGCCTGGCTGGGTATCTCATTTCTTAATAGGGTAGTCACTAGTATCCTGCATAGAGGCCTTTTGGTGAACTGTCATTTTTGCTGGGGAGATGGAGAGTGAGAAAGATAACAAGAAAGACTTTCTGCACTCCATTTTGATATCACTGCAGCTCTGCACCCTTCATGAGGGTGGGTGCTCATTTATTTAGCCCACCCTCCAAATCCTAGCAACCTCCTGCCATGAAAATGGTCAGAATAAATGGCTGAATTTGTTCAGAGGCTGTTAACTTTAAAAGAGCTTCTTCAGAGTTGGATATCTTTCAAGAATGGATCCAGGAGCATTCTAGGAGAGCAAGGTGCCTGACAGCTTGCAAGAGTGCCTCCCACATCCCTCCCAATACGACACAGAGCGCTCGCTTGGTTACCTTGAGGAGTCTAGAATCCTGGGGCATAACGCGCTGACTGCCTGTGCCACCTTAAAGTACTCTTGCAGGGGTTAGTGTTGGAAAACTCCAACCTCCTAAGTACAAGGAGGCCTTGGTGGTGTTGGCAACCCAGTGCTTTCTTTTCCTAACTGATGTTAATATTCAACTACTTTAGCTAATGTTTACCTGAGTTAGTGAGCAGCTGTTGGGATTTCTGGAGAAAGAATAAAGTCATACACTAACAACCACGAGCTTCCATTCTCTTTATTTTTCCTTTCCAATACAATTGTGTCTAAATCACAAAGACCATAAAAGGTTTTTTATGTTGATTTACCTTAAATGAACTGTGCACCAAGGTTTCATCTAAATCAATGACCACACATTTCTTTCCATAGTCAAGCACCGTCACCTCTGGAAGGAGGTATTTAGCTGGTGGCTAAAGGGAAAACAAAAATTGCAATTATTACTTTTATGTAAGAGAAAAGTCAATTCCCTTATTCTTGCAGTATACTTTGTTAATGAGGGCATAAGTGAAGGCAAATATTTATATGTCTGGTCAAGTATATCATTTAATTTTATTAAGAACAACAGTAATAAGAAGTCCACAAGGTGAGTTTTACCAAACCCAACTGCCATGATATGACTAACTACTGTAAGGCTTTGGCACCAGAAAACTCTGGGTCTAAACATCAAGGAACTTTCTTGGCCATAAGTTTGGATAATAATACTTATGTGAAAGGCTGCTGTCATTGTTATAAAGGCAGTGAAATGCCCAACATTTTGACTGCAAGTGTAATGTGGCTACTGTTGTTATTAACACAGATTACACAAGAATGAGTATTTAATTAAAACAGCTACTCCGACTACACGTATTTTGCCTGAAATTTACTGTGGCATTTAAGACCTGTGTTGAATCCAGTTTTTTTTTTTTCTCCTCCTTCTTTTTTTTTTTTTTTTTTTTTGTGTGTGTGACTGACATTTTCATATATATGAAGAGAATTACCAGCAAAATTCAACCTAAAGTTACCTTTAAGACAAGGAAACAAATAAAACTGGTCCAAATACAGTGCCTGCCCCACTGTGGTATAATATTGAGCAAATGTGACATTTTTTGCCCCTTGGGGTCTTAGAGAAAGAGAAAGTTACATTTCAACCCACAGGCTATGCATTCACCAGAATCGGTTTAGATATCACTGTAGTAGCTGTCTTGTAATAAAGAAGCCATAGAGTGTTAATAAAATCTGGGTATCTTCAGCCAACCCCGCACAGTTTGGAGTACATATTTTTTTGGGCCTTGCCTCATTCCAGAAATTATTTGAAGTATTTCAGTCTACTTGGTGGCATTTTCGGTGTCCAATGTTAAATGGTTAATTTTCTGTCCTGCAGGGTCAAACTCTGTTTAATATTTGATGCAAAACAAAACACAAGAAAATATACCTAATCACTGAAGAGTGGAGAAATTACCAAGTAAGAAAACATGAAATCAAGAGGTATTCTCTTTTAAGTGGCTGGTCCCTCCCCCCTTTTTTTTTTTTTGGTTTAAATGAACATTAGTCAATGATCAAGAGCTTATTTTGAACTTTGGCTGGTTCAATAGTGAATGTAAACAGGCAGTCAACAGGGCAGGTGAATTTGCAAGAAAGTGGCTACCTGTGGGGACCAAGCACTGCAGTATCCTTTTCCAAAATCACCCAGAGGAAAAAGTCTTTAATGTTTCTCATTCTCTTGACTCTAAGTAAAACCAGGAAAGCAGTCCTTCCTGATCTTGGCAATACTGGAAAGAAAGGTGGCATGTGCCTTAGAGACTGGCATGAAATTTGGGGACCTAGAAAGGACTCCCTCACTATACATTAGTGAGTCAGTAGGTTATTTTTTAAAAATGAAACTTGCAAGAAGTTTTTAATCAAAAAGTGTTTTAAAAAGGCTGGGTATAATCTTTCTAAAGCTCTGCAAGTGACCACAACAGAGAGGGCTAGAATTATTTGTTTTCTGGGCAACAGCAAAAAGCATGTGCATGACCAGCGCAAAATTTATTTTAATTTTTATTACACAATTAAGTTAGAAAAACACATTCTCGCTGTAAAGAATACAGACACAAGACAGTAAAACACAATTATTCTCTTGTTTGTGTCCTTTCTTTTTTAGTCTAGCATTTATCCATCCAGTTCCTCCCCCATGTATTTATGTTCTACCAAAACAACATTTTAACTTAGTAATTTAATTGCTAGCATGGAAAATAAGGACGTAGAAATTCTATCCCTGGTATATCTGAAAACATCAAAGATTTGCTAAAAGATGTTCAGTTTTTTTCCTAGCCCAAGAATAAAAATTACTTTCTTAGCATATTTAACCCACACTTTACTAGCATTCTTTGAGTTAAATGTAAGTAAAAGACATCCCTAACTGTACTGTCCAACAGAGAAAAGATCAGAAAGCAAGAGACTCCTATTAGGCAAGCTATTGATTTTGCGTTTGTGCTGCAGAGAACAGGCCAGGCTGGAGGGCAATGGGCAAGGAGTTTTCTATTAATCCTCTGCCCATTTCCAAAATGCACACAGCTTTTCTGAGAGCCAGATGTTAGATAAACACAAATTCCTCAGTCCACTGGTGAGAGTTCTGAACAGCAAGGATGTCTTCAGCCAAATTTTCTCTGAGGCCATCATGAGGCTCAAGAATGAAAAATACAAGTTTTATTAAGAAGGGTCTTTTCTATACAAAGTTGCTTGGCAAATGCATGTAGGGAGCATGGCCAGCGGGTTGGGGGGCAGAAATCTATGGTGTGTGTGGGTTGGGGAGAGGAAGGTACCATGGCTTACCACCCAAGGTTTGGGAATGGTGTTCATTCCAGTTCTCTTTCTGGGAGTAAATCTGAAATTTCCTCTCCCTGGTGATAACCTAGCAGCCATAAATAGTTAACACTGAGGTTATTTCCTGGGGAGTACCTGCCCCACAAATCCTCATAAACCTTCCAGAGTTAGTACCTCTTCTTAGTACATTAGATATTGTTTTCTTACTGAAGATTTCTTTGACTCAGGGTCTGCACACTGCTCCCCAAGCCACAGAGTTCTGTGCAGAGATCTCAGGGCCTGAGGCAGAGGGGAAAGCCCAGGCTGGTTTTAACCAGCACAGTCACCCTCCTGATATGTTCTTCATAATGTTTGGTGGAAAACAGTGTACTCCCACTTTATTAAAAGCCTTAGGCAAATAGCTCAGGAACCTGTTAAAATAAATTCTGCTCTCCCCTCCCTTCTCAGAACTTTCATGGCTCAGCTATATTGCCAACCCTGAGTTTGTGAGCATCATGTGATGTGTGACTTAGGCAAGTGTGGGAACAGTAGGACTCAGGCTGCAGCTCCTACAGCACTTCTTACTGATAATGCCATCTTTTGTGCACTCACCTCAAGACATGACTATTCAAACTTCAGTAATGTTGACACTTTCTATCCCTCTGCCTCATTTCCTTACCCTTCAATACCTGACTTTAACCAAACACCTCCTGAAGCTTTCCCATGAGGAAGGTTCTAAATCCCAGCCTATAGCTGGAACTTTCAATAGTCCAGGTAAAGAGGTCACCTCCAACAGGTGAGTCAAAGATGATTACTTAATAAATAAATGGTGCTGGGACATTGGAGTAACCACTTGGAAAATAAATAAGTTGGACTGCTACTCCATGTCTTCCATGAATATTTATTTCAAAAGGATTAAAGATCTAAGTGTAATGATGAAAAACATCAATATATAGAAGAAAATATGGGTCACAGAGAATGGGGAGACCATTTTAAGCTTAAAATCCAGGAGCCATGAAGAATGAGATCAATACATTCACCCTGTATAAAATTAAAACTTATTTTTGGCCAAAATAATTACAAACAAGGCCAAAAGATATATCATAAAGTGGGGTGAAAGCACTGCTTTCCTTAAACTTAAAAAAATAATAAAGAAATTACTAGGGCAGAGGAAAGACATATGGCCACTGAACTTGTGAAAAGCTGTTCATTCTCATTCACAAAGAAATGCAAATCAACGCAATAAACCTGCATCATTCTTTACTTTTGGATCAGCAAAGGTTAAAATATTTGGTAACCATTTCAGGAGAGGAACTGGGTAATTATGAGGACTCTTTCTGGGAATATAAATTAGCATGGGCTTTTGGAAGAAGATTTGTCTTTAATGTTCTCACAACATAGAACTAGCCCTTGACCTAGCAATTCCAGTTAGAAGCGATCATACAAGATTAGCACAAAAGTCCACATATGCACAGGTTCAAGGATATTCTTTTTTTCTTTAAATATTTTTTTAATTTTTTAGGTGCAGGTGGACACAACACAATGTCTTTATTTTTATGTGGTGCTGAGGATCGAACCCGGGTTCTGTCCATACTAGGTGAGTGTTCTACCGCTAAGCCACAATCCCAGCCCTCAAGGATATTCTTAAGAGGAGTGTTTGTTATAGCACAGAAGTGGAAACAAAGTAAATGCCATCTATAATGTGTAAAACAATGAGGTAGATATATACATACTAATATTTGGAAATTCAAGGTGTCTTGTTAAAAGCAGCAAGCAATTTGCAGAATGGTGGGTACAACACAATTTCATTTGTGTAAATAGTAAATATGCTTATGTTTGTCTGGAGAATTTCTGGAAGGATACATAACAAATATTAAAAGTGGTTATTCAATGTAGTGGGATTGAGAGGGAGGTATTTTCTCTTTCTAATCTTTCACCTTTTAAAAAAAAACATTGAACTTGAATTATTATTTAGCAAAAGATTTAAGATAAAACCCCACGTTCCTAGGTTTGTGAATGAATTAAAAAAGAGGTATGAAGTAAGAAGCAGAGATGGGGGACTCTGGCTTGAGCTGTGTTGGGCACTCACAATTTCCAAGGCAGCCTTCATCTTCGGGGCCTGAGAAAGCAATCAGGAGGCTCGGGAATCTGGTGTGGAGACTCAGCACCAACCTGACTGGATTTCCAATCCCATGGTATAGAGCTGAAGTTCTTGGGTGTTCCCACACTGACCAGGTCCCACTCTGGTCCAGAAAGGCTGGGATCATTCTGCTCATGTGATCTGGGGCCTTGGCAGGTGGGTGCAGATCTTGCTGGAGACCCTAAGACTTGAATCCCAGGGCTGAGCTGTTACTAGATGGACTTCAGCTCAGTCCTGCATGCGAAGCAGGCAGTGGAGATCATATGTGCCTGTCAGCAGAACTGCTTTCTGCAGGTTATCATTCAATGATGTAAGTTACTTTTAGCAAGGCTCTGCTTTTCTGCAAGACAGTTCTAGGATTTATATAGCCTGACCCGGTGTCTCACATTTAGGAGATGGTAGTAGTTTATGGATCTAACACTGAGATAATTACACAAGGAACCTTCTTTCTCCTTGTCTGTTTTATTTTGGAACTGTGGGAAAAGGGCCAGTTTCTTTAGTGGGGTTTGAACTAGCTGGCAACTGCTTTCATGTAGCACTTAATTTTATAGATGCCCTTGAATTAACACTGAGAAAAGACAATAGTGACAGTGAAGGCAGGGATGAGGGATGATGCATACAATCTCCTTAATGGAGGCACTTTTTCAGGAAAAATATATGAAATTACTATGTCAAAGAAAGTCCTCTGGTATTAACCCCACTAGATATCTCCCGCAAACACTTGGGTGAGATAATGCAGTGCCTGATCAATCTTTTTGAGCAAAGCCAGTTTCTCTAACAAAGACCAACCCCCAGGCATGCTGGCATAATCACTCCACAAATTCTTACAACTTGTTAGTTTATGGAGAATTAAAGGTCTTTGTTTTGTTTTGGGGGAGGTACTGGGGATTTAAAACAGGGGCACTCAATCACTGAGCCATGTCCCCAACCCTATTTTGTATTTTATTTAGAGATAGGGTCTCACTGAGTTGCTTAGCACCTTGAGGCTGGCTTTAAACTCACAATACTCTTGCCTCAGCCTCCCAGGCTGCTGGGATTACAGGCGTGTGCCACTGAGAATTAAAGTTTTGAGAAAAAAATTATCAAATGCTTTTTGAGCCAGTTGTAAGTGGCTAAATGTAATGCACTACCTAAGCTTCTGGTCAACTGACACTCACAAAATCCACTCCGTACAGTGTAGGAGTATGTGTCTCTTGGATGTTCCAAAGTCCAAGCAGAAAGAGATGGACAGATTTGAGCCAGGTAATCTGAACCAGATAATCTTCACAAAGTAAAATAGCCATTTATGGACCTATCTAAAAACCTAACTCCTCCCCTGAGGATACAGAATCTTTTGAAAGGTCTTTGATAGGGATATTTCTACTCAAGTTCCTCTGGGAGTCAGGCCCAGCAGCTACTGGATGCACGGCCTCTGGCTGGATGCTCTGCTGGCTGAGCAGCGGGGAGAAGACTCAGCTGGGTCAGTGGCTGGCTGAGAATACTGGCACAGTTTCTCTCCCAAATTCCAGGGCTGAAAACAGAACTGGGGTGGCCCTCAAGTGCCTGACGGAGGCAGAGTAGCAGCTCAACTGGTCTGTGGGGTGGGGCCAGTCCTTCAAATTCAGGAAGTCTAAGTAGCAAAATTTCTCTGATACCAGAGCAACTGCCAAGCTACCAACGCTATCAAACGAGGTAGAACAGTATGGTGGCCTAGGAATCTCCACAATTTATGGGGTTAGAGCTACAAGAGGGGGATGCTCCGGGCTACCTCAGGTTATAAAGGCCTAGAGGCCCTTTCCAGAGAGAAAGGAAGGTGAGAATTTAGTTAGTACAGAAGGCTGCTTGTGGTTCCCAAGAAAGAAAACTGTCTCTGTACACAACTTCCTACTCACAGTTTTAAAGTATAGCTTCATTTTCCTTCTTCCTTTGTTTTTTTTTTTTTTTTTTTTGGTAAAAGGAATTGAACCTGGGGCACTCAACCATTAAGCCACATCCCCATCCCTTTTTTATTTTTAGACAAGGTCTTACTAAGTTGCTTAGCGCCTTGCTATATTGCTAAGACTGGCTTTGAACTTGCAATCCTCCTGCCTCAGCCTCCTGAACTGCTGGGATTATAGGGTTGCTCCATAGGACCTGGATTCATTTTTCTTAACAGAACCAAGTTGTTTATACCACATGATAAAACTCAACAATATAAGAATAGTTATTTTTTTTTAATATTACTAGGCCCAAAGCCCCAAGAATCTACCAATGTTTCAATAAAATTGGATAAATATACATACACTTGGTATGGGAATGACCTGCCTCTGGTCACCCTGAGGAAAAAGGAAAAAAAAAATCATTGTCAGGTTTGAAAAGAAAGAGATCACATTATCAAAAGAAACTTCCAAACACTCAAGTACAGCTTCCCACTCTCCATACCTTGGTGGTATTTAAGGAACCCAAGGACCTTTCACAGAGTGGGCACCAGGCCCCATGCTACCAACCAGACGCTCCTCCCCCACAACAGAGTCTCCTTGTATATTTAAATAGTGCCTCCTTTATTCCCAGGAAATTAACCACTAACTTAAACATAAAAATGAAAACTCATACTTTACTTTGATTCTTGATTTCCTCTAATAATTAGTTTGTTTCGTGTTTTAAGCAAGTTTTCCCCTAAAAAGACTAAGTCAATATAACATGCAAGGAAAGGGAGACAACTTCACAGCTGACAGGGAACTTCCTGGTTACTCGGGTCCTCCTCTAGGGGGTAGACCGGGAGAGGGGACAAAGTAAAGTACAAGAAGTGTCCTCCCAGGCCATATGCACATACAATTCCTCCTTCAAAACAGGGAACAGAAACGGTATTCATGGAGAGTGTTAAGGAAGTTCAGGGGAGGGCCTCAGATATTCCTCAGCCAGGCATGCCTGCCATTTCAAACCTGGTTCACAGAAACACCTCATTTTAGACTAGCAATGCTCATAAAAGAACAAATTTATTTTCATGAAGCATTTCTACTTTCTGTGTTGCTTCTTTTTCAGATGGTCTTATAGGGAGATGTTCTGCTTCACGCCATGACATTGAGGATTTGTGAAAAGATGTGTCCATTGCTACTGAGGTGGGGTCACCAGTGATAGGGTCTTACATCAACCTTGATGGTCAGCAATGGCAGGTGGCTGGCTAAGAACCACTGAGCACCTTCCTGGGCCTCTACTCACTTGATGCCAATAGCACTGCCCAGGGCTGTGACAATCAAGTTTCCAGAGGGAAAAATCATCCTCAGTTAAGGAGTACTGCTTCATTTATTTATTTATTTATTTAATTTGGTCTTTTTAAATATACATGACAGAATATTGTATTTATAGTGTATTTTGCCACATTATACATGCATGGAGTTTCACTGTTGGTATATTCATTTATGAACATGGGAAAGTTATGTCCAATTCATTCTACTGTTTTTCCTATTTCCATCCTCCCTCCCTTCCCTTCATTTCCTTTTGTTTAATTCACTGAACTTCTACTCTTCCTTTTCCCACCCTTCTTGTGTTGCATTTGCATTTCAGAGAGAACATGTGACCTTTGATTTTTTGGGATTGGCTTAATTTCACTTAGCATGATTGTCTCTAGTTCCATCCATTTATCAGCAAGTCATAAAGTCATTCTTTTTTATGGCTGAGTAATATTCCATTGTGTATATATGCCACATTTTCTTCATTCATCTGTTAAGAGGCACCTAGGTTGATTCCATAGTTTAGCTATTGTGAATTGAGCTGCTATAAACATTGATGTGGCTGCATGCTGATATTGAGTCATTTGGTTATATACCAAGGAGTGGGATAACTGGGTCAAATGGTGGTTCCATTCCAAGTTTTCTGAGGAATCTCCATACTGCTTTCCAGAGTGGCTGTACCAATTTGCAGTCCCACCAACAATATATGAGTGTACCTTTTCCCCCATATCCTCAACAACCTTATTATTACTTGTATTCTTGACAACTGCCATTCTGACTGGAGTGAGATGAAATAGCAGTGTAATTTTAATTAGCATTTCTCTAACTGCTAGAGACGTTAAATATTTTTTCATATATTTATTTATCATTCATATTTCTTCTGTGAAGTACCTGTTCAGTTTCTCAGCCCATTTATTGATTAGGTTATTATTTTTTGGTGTTATATTTTTTGAATTCTTTATATATTCTGGAGATTAATGCTCTATCTGAGGTGCTCGTAGCAAAGGTTTTCTTCCATTCTTTAGGTTCTCTCTTCACACTCTTGATTGCTTCCTTTGATGTGAAGAAGTTTTCAGTTTGATACCATCCTATTTATTGATTCTTGAATTTTTGTGCTTTAGGAGTCTTGTGGAGGAAGTCAATTCCTAAGTTGACATGACAGAAAGTCGGGCCTGCATTTTCTTCTATTAGGTGCAGGGAGAAAGTACAGCTTTAGTGGGAGACCACAGATACTTCCTAAGAGGTGCAGCAGCTTCAGAACCACATTTCTGATGAGATGAGCAAACCAGTGATGAGAGAGACCACAAGAACACATCTGAGAGGCAAGACAAAATGATAAGCAGGCACGGTGCTGATGGAGATAGGTTCTTGGGCTTGGAGATTCCCTGAGAGGCTGGCATGCCATGCACATATGTGTGTGTGTCCATCAGGTATGCACACACTTGTGAGCACAGAAATCCATTTTTCTCTGTCCTGGCCTTCCTTATGGTCTCTGCTATTGGCATCTTCTGGGTAAGGACTCCTTTAAGCCTTTAGAGGCTACTAGTCTGCAAGTCCGGGATGCAGCAGTAATGGTAGCAAAGGTTGCTGCTTTCAAACTGCAGAAGCAATTTGAAACCAGAAGGTCCAAATCTTCATCTCTCCAAGGCTAAGTAAATGGGCAGGGTGCCTGGGTCCCTTGAGGTCACCTGTCCCATTCTGCCCATGGCCTTCCCTCTTCCTCTCGCATGCTGAGTTCCAAGAGGCAAAGATGCCTGGGGATGTGATGTAGCAGTACAGTCAGGCCTAGAATTTCTTCCACATCTATTGGGCCTGGGCTTTGTGTTCTCTGGGTGCTGATCAGGCTGAGTGCAAGGGCAGAGGGTCCTTCTCTGGGGTTTAGTTGCCCCTCTGACATGATGGTTCTTTGGGGCCTGTTCTCACAGAGGGGCTTGTTGAATGTTATGCAAATAATGGATCCCCCCCCTTTTCAGATTTAACTGTTAACTGAAATTAACTTAATTCTTTAAAAAGCCCTTTTTGACAAATGTTAATAGAAGGAAGTCATGACTGAACACTAAGCCCAAGTGAACTCAGCTCTGCCAAAGGAAGTCCCTTTAAAAGTGTTTATCCCTGATGGAGACAGCTGGCTACTCCAGGAAACTTTGGGGTGCAACATCATTTCCTCATGTCATTTCATCTAGACAATATTACTTTTTAATTAATTTTTACCATGACAGCAGAATTCTTCTCTTGTTTTCATTCTTCTACAGTCTATCTCCCCTTCACTATGGGCAATCTCTACCCTGATAATTTTTAAGTTGAGGGGGGATTTGTGGAGAGCACACTCAGAGGAGATCCCAGAATCTGGGTCTGGGGCACAGGTCACCCTGCATACCCCACTGATATATTTGTCCACATGTATGTACAGTAAAGCTTAATGTCTGTCCAGGCAGGCAAGTTGTCTCATGGTTTTCTTTCCCAAACTTTCTCAGTTGGTCTTTGCATTCTTCTTCTTTATGAACTTAGTTTCTCTATTCAGAAGCATAGCAAGTTTCTCTGTATACAAAAGCTTCTATATCAAAATCTTTTAATGATTCTAAATAGTTTTTTGTAGACCCTTTTAGGTTTTCTATGTAAATAACCATGTCATCTGCAAATATGTTTTCCATAGTTATACCAATTGTTTCAGCTTTTGGTTTTATTCCATTAGCCAAAAAGCTACCAATGATTTTCCTATGCTGTTATTTTAGACAAACCTTTTTATTTCATTTAAGCAGTTTTCTTCTTGTATCTGGCTGCACTGTTGATTATACACAAAGGCTTATGGATTATTACATACTTCATGTATTACACTGTTTATCATTTAAAATGTCCCTTTTTGTTTAATGCTTCCAACCTTTAATTGTGCTCAGACTGGTATTAATATTGCCTTGATATTAAAAGCTATTGCTTGCTTTCTGATTGATTTGTTTTACACATTGTGCCTATCTCTTCATTTTCTTCCTTCCTTTATCATGGTATCTCAGAGGCTGTGTTGGAAGTTATCAGTCACCTACCATAATAGCTATGAGTACTATTTCTAAATAATTGCAGTTTTCCTTCTGGACTTATTACATGGTAGGATTACACTTCTGTGCTTTTGAAGTTAGATATAATCATGTGGGTTGCTCTGGCCAATAAAATAATTTGAAATGAGGTGTGTTACTTCTGGGTGAAAACTTTAATAAGAGCTTTTGTGATTCATCATATACCTTTTATCCCATTGAGACAATCATGGAAGCAAAGAAATTGGGCTTTTCTCAGTCTGGGTCCATGAATAAGGATGGGTTATGCTGGCCAATACAGTAGCTCCTAGCTACACATGGCTGCTGAGCACATGAGATGTGGCAAGTCCAAATTAAGACATGGTGTAGGTGCATAATACACATCTGATTTTGATGAACTAATAAAAATAATGTAAATTATTTCAATAAGTTTTAATATTGATTACATGTTAAAACAATATTTTGGATATATCAGATTAAATAAAACACTATTAAAATTAATTTCATTTATTGAAAAAAATTTTTAAATATGGCTAATAGAAAAGTTTAAATATTACATTAAATATTACATATGTGATTCATGTTATGTTTCTACTGGATAGTGTCATAGAAAGCTGAGCCAGCCCATGATAATTAAGTAGCAGATGGGGAAAAAAACTTAAATTGTTTTAAGCCTCTTAGATTTTGAGGTTGTTACTGCAACATAACTAAATCTGTACTGACTATCACTTCTACTCATTAGTCATTCCTCTTTATTCCTTTGTGAAAGAGCTCTGATTTTGTTAAGAGCAGGAATATGCTGGGCTAGATTCTTCCCTTCCAGGGCCCCCTTGCTGCTGTTGTGTAGCCATGTGACAGAGTTCTGGCAAAAAGACAAAAGCAAAAGTCTCCTGGGGTTTCTGAAAAAGCACTGACTTTCCATAAAAGGGACACACACACACACCTATCCCCCTTTTGTTCCGATGGCTATGGATCTGATGTCTGAAGCTTGCAATTTTGAGAGAATACACAACAAGCTTGAGGATGAAGGTACGCATGTTAAGGTTAGAGAAGCAGAAAGACTCGAAGACAGAAAAAACAGGAAGAGTCTGGGTCCTGATGGCATCTTCAACTAGCCCCAACTCCTGCCTAGCTCAGGCCTTTAATGTGGGAAAATAATCCTGTTTGATGTAAGCTACTGTTTATCAGGTTTTTTTTTTTAATTTGCTCCCCAAATCATTCCTGAATGCAGGTATATTCTTAGAAATAGCATATAGCAGAATTTTTCAGACCAATCTCTGATATAGTCTTTATCTTTGGTAGCAGAAACTGGTTTGTTAAACTTGGTCTTATGTCTATTCTTTATGTTATGTTTACTATTTATCTGTTATTTGTTCTTCCCTGTCCTCAATTTTGACAACTTATCCACATTTCTGTTTATTTCTCCTGTGAATTCTGAGGATCTATTTTCCAATTGTGCTACCTGTTACAGTTCTAGTCCCAATAATTATATTTATTCCTATACTTTCTATAATTTTATGATAACTGAATATCAGTCTCATCCAGATTTTAATTTTCTGGCCTCTCTCTGAATTATGACATGTCTGACAACATACTTTTTTTTGCCTCAATAGATAAAGACTAGCTTGGTCACATAGGGGATTTTTGCTTTGTAATTTTTTTTCTCTCAGTGGCCTGCAAACATTTTTCAAAATCTTTTGGCCTTTAGTGTCACTGATGAGAAATCTGATACTAATCTAATGGTTTTCTCAAATTAATTTGTTCTGGTAGCTTGTAAAATTTTTTTCTCTATATTGCAGAATTTCAGTAGTGTATGTCTAGGCATGCACTCCATGTCCTGCCCACTCTGATCCTGGTATGGACTTGGTAGCCGCCTTCAATCTGTAGATTCAAACATTCTTTTTCAGCTCAGGAAAAAACTTCTTCTATTATTTTTTTCTTGTTCTGGAGCTCCTTCTATTTGCATGTTAGGTCTCCTAGACACCTTTCTCCTCCCCTCACAATTTCCATCTTTGTTTCTGGTCTGAATTCTAAGATACTTCTTCCATTTGCTTTTCCAGAACATTAATTCAGTTCTCAGAAGGGGCTATTCTTGTTCTCCTTTTCAAGTTTGTTTACTGAATTTTTATATTTAGAAACCTTAAGTCTTTTAAGTTCCAAAAGTAACTCATAACTGATGTCCTCTACTGTCTGTTAAACTCTCCTCTATTTCTTCTGTTTCTTGTTCCCCAGGAGGAATCTGATTCTAGTTCTTCAACTTGGACTTTCTAATTTGAGGCAACATTCTTCCTTCATTGTACAAGGCTGTGTGTTCCGCGAGTGTCCGGTCAGGTCAGTCCACTGGGATCTCTGGGAGGCAGCAGATGGGGGAAGGTGGCAAAGCCCAGCAAGGAGTGGTTTCCATAGACCAGCAGAGGCCACGCTAACAAACCACAAAGAGATGAAGAAAGCCTCAGACTACTGGCTCATCCAGGGCACAGAAAATGAAAGCCACCTGTTCACAGGTGCAGCCCTTCAGGGCCATGCACAGCAGGCTGGCAATGGAGGCCTTTTTCAAGGGGATCCATAGGCTCCTGCTGGCTGGCTGACCTCAGGGACTGTCCATTTCCAGTCCCTGTCCTAGGACTCTAGTGGAGGGCAAGCATTTTCCTCTGCTAGTGATTCCTGGCTTCTCACTGAATACCAGGAATCAATCCTGTGCCAGCTCTTTCCCCTGGGACGTCAGGAAATGTGGGGGTCTTAATGCACTTTCCAGGCTCCACCAGCAAGACCACCTGGGTCTATGCTGAGAGGGAATTTTAATGATCAAAGCCATGTTCATAGGCTGGCATTTTCCCAGAATTCCCTTTCTTACATCCAGATGTACTTTAAAACTAAATTTACTTTATAAAAAAAAGTGATTTAAGATTATTTTATGAAAATTGTGGGGAAACAAAGGAAAAGGAGAAAATCCTATATCTAATCTCACCTCTTCATATTTTGGCATACATCCTTCTAGGTTTAGAATGCTTGTGTGAGGAAGCAAGAGAGATGATATATGCTCTGAAAATATACCCCTTTGCCATATTTTAGCCTGCTTTTTAACTAAATGATACATTTAGTTAATGCAAAAACATTTCTCTATGTCAATGATATTTAAGACATGCCATTTTTTTGGCTATGTGATTTTTAATGGCTACATATTATTTGTATGGTGATTCTGAGAGTCTTTTAACCAACTGTTTATTCTCAAACATCAGATTGCTTGCAATTACACAGTATTAAAATCTATGTTGGATAGTCTCTTTTTTTATATATATATTTGTATATTGATACACATGTACACACAAAAGCACACACACACATACACAGATATACTCCTGAGATGCTTCTTCATTTCATGTTTTTTTTAATTGGTTGTTCAAAACATTACAAAGCTCCTGACATATCATATTTCATACATTAGATTCAAGTGAGTTATGAACTTCCATTTTTACCCCAAATACAGATTGCAGAATCACATCGGTTACACATCCACATTTTTACACAATGCCATATTAGTAACTGTTGTATTCTGCTACCTTTCCTATCCTCTATTATCCCCCCTCCCCTCCCCTCCCATCTTCTCTCTCTACCCCATCTACTGTAATTCATTTCTCTCCTTGTTTTTTTTCCCATTCCCCTCACAACCTCTTGAATGTAATTTTGTATAACAATGAGGGTCTCCTTCCATTTCCATGCAATTTCCCTTTTCTCTCCCTTTCCCTCCCACCTCATGTCTCTGTTTAATGTTAATCTTTTCCTCTAGCTCTTCCTCCCTGTTCTGTTCTTAGTTGCTCTCATTATATCAAAGAAGACATTTGGCATTTGTTTTTTTTTAGGGATTGGCTAGCTTCACTTAGCATAATCTGCTCTAGTGCCATCCATTTCCCTGCAAAATCCATGATTTTGTCATTTTTTGGTGCTGCGTAGTACTCCATTGTGTATAAATGCCACATTTTTTAATCCATTCATCTATTGAAGGGCATCTGGGTTGGTTCCACAGTCTAGCTATTATGAATTGTGCTGCTATGAACATCGATGTGGCAGTATCCCTGTAGTACACTCTTTTAAGGTCTTCAGGGAATAGTCCGAGAAGGGCAATAGCTGGGTCAAATGGTGGTTCCATTCCCAGCTTTCCCAGGAATCTCCATACTGCTTTCCAAATTGGCCGCACCAATTTGCAGTCCCACCAGCAATGTACAAGAGTACCCTTTTCCCCACATCCTTGCCAGCACTTGTTGTTGTTTGACTTCAGAATGGCTGCCAATCTTACTGGAGTGAGACGGTATCTTAGGGTGGTTTTGATTTGCATTTCTCTGACTGCTAGAGATGGTGAGCATTTTTTCATGTACTTGTTGATTGATTGTATGTCCTCCTCTGAGAAGTGTCTGTTCAGGTCCTTGGCCCATTTGTTGATTGGGTTATTTGTTATCTTATTGTCTAATTTTTTGAGTACTTTGTATACTCTGGATATTAAGGCTCTATCTGAAGTGTGAGGAGTAAAAATTTGTTTCCATGATGTAGGCTCCCTATTTACCTCTCTTATTGTTTCTCTTGCTGAGAAAAAACCTTTTTAGTTTAAGTAAGTCCCATTTGTTGAGTCTTGTTATTAACTCTTGTGCTATGGGTGTCCTATTAAGGAATTTGGAGCTCGACCCCACCATATGTAGATCGGAGCCAACTTTTTCTTCTATCAGATGCAGAGTCTCTGATTTGATATCAAGCTCCTTGATCCATTTTGAGTTAACTTTTGTGCATGGCGATAGGAGGGGATTCAGTTTCATTTTGTTGCATATGGATTTCCAGTTTTCCCAGCACCATTTGTTGAAGATGCTATCCTTCCTCAACTGCATGCTTTTAGCCCCTTTATCATATATAAGATAGTTGTAACTTTGTGGATTAATCTCTGTGTCCTCTATTCTGTACCATTAGTCCACCCGCCTGTTTTGGTACCAGTACCATGCTGTTTTTGTTACTATTGCTCTGTAATATAGTTTGAAATCTGGTATTGCTATACTGCCTGATTCACACTTCCTGCTTAGAGTTGCTTTTGCTATTCTGGGTCTTTTATTTTTCCATATGAATTTCATGATTGCTTTATCTATTTCTACAAGAAATGCTGTTGGGATTTTGATTGGCATTGCATTAAACCTATAGAGAACTTTTGGTAATATCGCCATATTGATGATGTTAGTTCTGCCTATCCATGAACAGGGTATATTTTTCCATCTTCTAAGATCTTCTTCTATTTCTCTCTTTAGGGTTCTGTAGTTTTCATTGTATAATCTTTCACCTCTTTTGTTAGGTTGATTCCCAAGTATGGATAGTCTCTTATGGTTAAATTTTTACATGTTTATCATTATTAATTTCACTATAAAGTAAAATTGCTTTTGTCAACAAAATGACATTTTTTCTTAGATTTCAGCATATTAAAATGTCATATTTTTAAGACTGTAGGATAATACTGCCAAATGCTCCTATAGAAAGGTGTAATAATTCATATTCTCACCAATAATCAATATAATTCCTCTACTTTCCTTAAAGACACCTTCCTCCCTACCACCCCATGACAAAGCCAAATATTATCTTTGAAGATACCTTCGACAATTTGTTAGAAAGGGACATGTCATTGTTTTAAAAATTATTATTATTTAAAAATTATTATCATTTAACATGTTGAACATTTTTCTCCAAGTATTTTGAATTTTTTCCATGTTTGACATACTGTATTTCTTAAATTGTAAATTATGTGTTCATGTCCTCTGTTCATGATAATGGGGAAATAAAGTTTTATGACTTTTGAATTCTCAATCTTTACTCTGTCTCTTTTGGTGATTTTTACCTAAAAATTCTGTTTTGACTGAGATGAATACTGTAACTTTTTTTTTCTTTTTGGTATTGGGAATTAACATGAGGCACTTAACCACTGAGTCACATCATCAGCCCTTTTTTACTTTATTTTTTAATTTTGAGACAGAGTCTTGCTAAGTTCCTGAGGCTGGCTTTGAATATGTGATCTCCTGCCTCAGCTTCCTGAGCTTCTGGGATTATAAGTATGAGCCACCATGCCTGGCATAACCTCTGTTTTTGCCTGTATTCGATGTCTCTTTGCTTATCCTTCTAACTTGTTTCAGATGTGTCTGTTAGACCTTATTTGGGTGGATTTTGGCTCCTGACCTATTGTGACAATATGACATTTAAACTTATAAAAGAATATATAAAGCATATTGTCTATTATTAAACAAGGTAGTTAACTCATTTATACTTATTGCCAGCTCTTTTTCATGTCTCTCTCACCTTTTGTCTTTGTATTTCTGTGTCTGCTACTGGTTCTTTAACTCTCTATTTCATGCATTCAATTTCCCAAGATAGAATGTCATAAAAATGGGAAGTGACTCTTAGAACTCCTATCAAATATGTTCTATAGTTGCTAAACTGGCATGCCTGAGATAGCCTTTATCAATAAAGATGTGTGTGTATATATATGTATTATATATACAACATACATATGTAATATATATATATGTATATATACATATGTATATATGTATATATATATATATATATATATATAAAATCTTAAAGTAAATGGCTGAACACATACTCTTACTAAGGCTATCTGTCAAGGATAGGATAGATATGCCACCAATGAAGTTTTATTGCACATGCAGTTCCCCAACAGTACTGACCTTCTGAAGCCCACCATTCTCCTCCACCAGTGGCGGAAGCACACTGGGACTGCTGGATGGAGGGGCCTCCACATTATAATCACGGAAGCAACAGAAAAAGGAGCTAAGGATGCTGCGGTTCCTCTGCTTCTTTAAGCTGACATTGCACTGGGAAGCTGGAAAGAGAAATAGAGCACACTGTGGCCAACTGCAACACATACTGATGAGATGTGAATACTGGAATTGTGGTTGCCCCCCAGGACCCTGATTACAGGGGTTCTGCTCAGGATAAGGAGATGAGGGGCCCCTGCAGTCCAATCCCACTGACTGACAAAATCCTTCTGACCCTAGCCCAGTAGGAGCTGCTTGCTCATTAGCTGGACCATCTGCAGGGTCACTGCCATCTGAATTCCTGAGCCCAGCAGATGAAGTATTCTCACTATACATTAAGTATTACTTCAAAATAAATGTCTTTTAAGATACACATTAGACTTGACATTTCCTGAGAAATATCTCTTCATTACCAGAAACAAAAGTGTCAACTTTGAAACTAGCTTCTTGGACACTCCCTGCTCACTATGGAAATGATCAACTTCATGGATTAAGAAATATAACATCATGTGGTGGTGCACACCTGTCATCCCAGCAACCTGGGAGGCTGAGACAAGAAGATCACAAGTTGGAGGCCAGCCTGAGGAACATAGGGAGACCCTGCCTCAAAATAATAAAAAAATTTTTTAAAAAGGGCTGGAGGGGATGGGGTTGTAGATCAGAGGTAGAGCATTGCCTCACACATATGAGGCACAGGGTTTGATCCTAAGCACAACATAAAAATTAATAAAAAAACAAAGATATTGTGTCCATCTACAACTAAGTATTAAAAAAAAAAAAGGGTTGGAGATGTAGCACAGTAGTAGAGTATGAGGCCCTGAGTTTGAACCTTAGTACCACAGGAGGAACAAAAGAAAAATATGTAAGGGCTCAAAGGAATTCCCTTCTTAAACTCAGCCATTTGTCAGAAGTTGTTGGGGGCCTGGACCCACCAAGCTCAGGGCTGAAGATTTCCATTATCTTTAATACAAAGTCAGCATAGACAATGTGTGCTTTGGTTGAACAGGATAAAGCCCATCTTTGTGAGATCCAGGGCAATAATGTGCCCTGGTCTGTCCTGGACTGAAACACCAGAGGGAGTGATGGATGCTTTCAGTTTATCCAGGGATCCAGACAAGCAGCCACAAGTCAGAAATGGAGGAGATGGAAAACACACCTCAGGGCAGGGGACTGACAACTTGGAGGGACAGGAGCATTCTGCAGGGGAATGCAGCCAGGGCCGTCCCACTGCATACCATGGTTGGGTGGGTCAGCAGAGCTCTGAGTGAGGCACAGGCAAGGGACCATGTTGAGGGTTAATGAGAAAACTGACAATGCAGGAAATGATTTGAGTCCACAAGATAACTCTTGAGGCTTATCTCTACCAAAAAACAATTGTGGCATGATTCCTTTTTTTGTGCACTTATGAGTGATTTGTGCAGTACCTTTCCTCCCAAGAGACCACAAAATCTCTGATATAAGTTTTGGGGGCTCTTGCTAGCATCAAAACCAAAAGTGCTTAGGTAGGAATTCTGAAAAATTGTTTTTTTAAGCAACTCCACAAATATGGGTGGTCTCTATCCAGGGTTTGGCCAAAGGGTCCAGGAAGTTTGAATTTAAGATCCCCCTGAAGATGTGCTTTAGTACCCTCAATCTTTGGGAAAGCTGGCTGTTTCTATTTTCCACATGAATCCTTGGGTACGTATCACAGAGTGCTAGTGGTCTCATTTTAGGATACAAACGTTTGGCCAAGCCATGGGAACCACCAGACAGGATGGTCTTTCAGGAAGCAGTGGTGAAGAGATAATGACTGCTGCTGACCAAGGGCCAACCCTCTAGGTAACAATACAAACCTCATCTCACACAATCTTCTGGCTACCCAAGGAGATGCTTACATCTCACTGGAGTAGAAGTCACTGCTTACATCTCACTGCTGAGAAAACTTTACAGTGACTGCTAATGCCAGGTTTCCAACCCAAGTGGGCCTGCTTCCAAAATGTGTGATTTCCCTGCATGTTATACTGAAGGCATTTTTTTTGTACTGGGGATTGAACTAAGGGGTGAGTTCAATGGGCTACATTTCTAGCTCTTTTTGTTTTTAATTTTGAGACAGAATCTAAGTTGCTGAGACTGGCCTCAAACTTTTGGTCCTCCTTTTTTGGCTTCCCTAGCTGCTGGGATTACAGGCATGCACCACTGTGCCCAATTCTGCTGAAAACAATCATGGAACAATTTGGATCAGATTAAGGAGGAAGCATAACAAATGGAGAGAAAAGCACTGGCATAAACTCATATTTAATATAAATGAATGGTAAATTGTTTCATTGTTACTTTGAGTGTTTTAATTTTTGTACCACACTCACATAATTTAGCCAGGGGCAAAGAATGACTTTTCCCTAGCTGAGAGCACGTTTCTCTGCAAGCAAACACACTGTTCATGTCTTGGAGATACTGAACAGTCTGAAAAAAGCACCTTCCATGATCATCATTCTTGGATAACACAATCTTCCCCATAACTAACTAATTAACAAACTAACATATACTAAAAAAAAAAAAAATTCTGAACTCAGAACCAGTAAGCAACTTAAAATTTCCACTACATGATCCAGTACTGTATAGAAGGTACAAACAGAGCTTCAGGAGTCAATAAGTGAGTTCAAGTCACGTGGAGGCCACCATGCCCTGACAGGCAAAGAGCAGCCCATGCACATTCCTCCTCCTTTGTATGAAGAAGTGAAGCCTTAGTGGTCTCCCTTCCACAACTGTGGGAGGTGCATAGACTCTTTCTGTTAAATAAGTCTAGATCTACAGTGTGGGCACCTCCAGGAGGCAAGGGCCAAATTTCTGATCATTCTTGGGCTGGTCTACCACTGGACATTAGACTAGGTGGGAAAATGGAAGGGCTCCTCAGGACCCACACAAGACCCCCACACCCTCAGCATTCACTTGTTCCTAGGGCTCGAGATAGACCGCCAGGGTCCAGAATCCCACTGCCTTCTACCTTGCTGTTACCTCTCATCCAGCTGTAATCCAGAAAGGCCTGGATTTGCTCATAAACTGGTAAAAGGGTTTTGGCTGATAATTGAAACTAAAATCTGTAGTTTTAGGCAGCTGTTTATAACATTAGCTTAAAAAAATTAGCCTTGCCTAACGTGTAAGAGCCACTGGCACCACATAAAAATAAAAACAAATAAAATAAAGGCATTGTGTCCACTACAACTAAAAAATTATTAAAAAAAATAACTAGCCTTATAATTATATAAGTATTGGATTTAGTCATAATCACACAAAACAAGCTAAAAAAGATTATAATCAGGAAAAATTAACAGTGGTTATCAGACTATGGGTGTTTTACATTTCTTCTTTCTATACTTCCCAAATGTTTTATGGTAATTGTGTAATTGGTCATAAACAATGGGGGAAATAGTAAACAGTCTTATTAAACTTCTTTTCTAGCAACTCTGAGCAGCTCAGGAAAAAACACATACTACTTTTAAACCTAAACCTTCACCTTCAGACTTATCCTGTGCTTTTCCAGCCCAAGTCTATGAGGCAAACAAACCAGGCAAGAAGTGTTTTGAGCCTTGTAAGAAGTCCATGTGGCCTGCATCAACTGCTGGTCTATGACACCAACAAAACAGAGCATAATGAGCAGCTCAAGACCAGAGAAGGCCACATGACAAGCAGTTACCACAGAAGTGTCCTTTTACCAGTAGAATGCACCCTGCCCATGCCCTCCCCGTACCCACACAAATGGGTCCCACTGCTTCTGTTTTTAAGAATCTGCCTTTTTGCCACCTTTCCCTGGGCACCCCTTTAAGTGATTCCACTAGTAAGATGTGTCTGAGAGGTGTTCGGTTGGCCCAGGTATTTAGGAACAAGGTCTTTCAGGATATTAGAGACTAATGAAGCATGAGGCTCCCTGTTTCATTGGCTTTAAGAATTATTTTAGAGGAAGAAAAGAATAGCAACTCTGAACATTAGTCTAAATCATCTCATAAAGACTTTCATCTTTATCAGACTTAGAAATCACCACCAAAAATCATTTCAAAGCTTTCTGTCACTATGCCTGACAACCTTCCTGTTCCTATCCACACCCAGCACCCGCCCACCTCACTCCAGCTTCCTCCATGCAGATTCCTCATCCTCAGCACACTAACCTCCCTCCTTCCACATGTCCACTTCCTGGAGCATCCCTGCTATGCAGCGGTAGAATCAAAGATAACCTCTCCAGTGGAAGTGATTTGTTCCTCAGCCACTGAACTCCCAAATGCGTGTTCTGGGTGATCCCTGAGCTCATACCTCCTTCCTACCTTTCAGGCCAGGTTATTTCCTGTGTGCCTCCCCCTTGGCGTGCCTAAATGGGACTCAACATCTTCCTCTTCACCCAGGGGAAGCACCAACCTCCTAGTCAAAACACCTCACCCTCTCTCTAAGATGCTGGGTATGATATGCTAAGTGGCTCTTCAATCTTTCCTCAGCAACTCCTTGCCCCTGCCCTATCCATACTGAGGCCCTCACCACTTTGTCCCGGGACCACTGCAATATCTTCCTGACTTGTCTCTCTTGCCCATTTTGTATCCCACAATGAATTCTCAACAAGACACTGATAAAGGCTGCACAAAGTTACCAGACTGCGGTGGTTGTAGATGTCTTCTCAGGAACCCAGCCTGTAAGAGGTGAAGGCTGGCTCAACCAGAAACAGTATGGGACCTGGATAAGTTAGGCGACCTCTCTGAGTCTCAGTTTCCTTATTTTTAAACTGAGGACAAAAGAGACAGCCACGTCTTACAAGTCTGTTGTGAGAATTATCTAATTATCTAATTACTCAGAACAGTGCCTCATACAGGATAAGCAGTCCATAAATGTTAGTTCTTATTATCATTAGTCTCTTAAAAGCTTCTGCTTGGTAAAGGAATAGGGGTTCTGTGGGCAAATCCTGGATCAGAGATGAATTCTATGGGCACAGATTTTTTTTTTCTCCTAGCATATGACACTGGAAGTCATATTTACCATAACAGATTTTAGTTATATAAACTGTAATTTAAAAGCAAAAAAAACTAGAAAAATATTAGGAAATAATTCCACTCAATTGCTCTAAAAATTGGATGCAGAGATGGGGAAGGAGAAGAGAGGGGTCAAGAGCCAAATGAGCTCTGCTGGATGCTGCTTTACTTAGGAAAAGAACAATGCTCTTGGCCCAGGAGAGAGAGAGGCATCCAAGCTCCGCCAACCCCTTACTCACTCCCCTCTGGGGCTACACTTAGCTCTCCTCTGCTGGGCTCTGCTCAGGTCTCAGGCATTCCTAGCCCTAAGGTGTGTGTCAGGAAAGAGCACCAAGGAGGCTGGCTGACCCAGGGTCTCCTGGCCAGTTCCCTTACTGGGCCTTTATATGAGGCCTGACAGGACCTGCTTTTTCTTCCTTAGCCCTGCCAATAAAGACATGCCCATGGCTGGTTCCAGTAGATGCCCTTTTCTCCATACAGATGGTTGGGCCATGGGCCTAAATACCCCGCAGGGTGAGTAAATGGATGAGATCATTGACAGAGGCAGATGAAGTGATAGAAAGGCTTAACTTTCTCCATTTCCCTGAATAGACCTGGGTGGAGCAGAAATTCTGGGGATGATTGTGAACACCTGGAGATGTTAGACAAAGACTGACCTGTGGTCCTTGTGTGCACAGGAAGGACAGTGTGACACTGAGGGAAAACTGGCAGTGGCTGTTTTCCTAGGTGTGCCTGGAGATAATGCTTCTACCTAGGTTCCTGGACCTGGTGTTACCCCAGTCCTGCAAATACAGACCATTTCCTACTCCTGTGTACATCCCTCTTTTTCTTACTCCAGGGCTAGGGACTTCCTATCTCCCAGCACTGGGCTTATGAAGAGTCTATGAACAACACATTGATGACTGCCTTCTTCTCAGAATAAATCAGTCCTGGATCCTAAAGACACTAGGGGAAATACCTCCCTGATCCTATGGGCAGAATGTTGACCCAGTAGCAGAAGCCTGCATCTTTAGAGCACCAATTGCAGATAGGGAATAAAGTATATATAAGACATTTCTGCTGCCAAATCCTATTACCCTTTCTGGCAAAAGTTCCTCAATTTTCCTCTGGGGAATCACTCTCACCCACTGACTTTCGGCTTACTACCAAGGCTTGGCCATGTGATTCAACTTGGGCCAAGGAGAGTCAGCCCTGGGATTCACTGGAGGACGTGGAGATGTCCTCTTTTTGCTAGGTTTTCTAAAGTGGTAGGGTGTGAGACTAGGGCCAGCAGTGGCCACCTTTGCCATCCAATGGTAAGCAACTACCTGAGAAAGAGCCAAAGCAGAGAAAGAAGCAGCTGCAATAGAGAGGGTTTTTAGACCAGAACTTTTTGGAATTTTTTGTTCTGTAAAACCACAAATTCTCTTTGTAGGCTCCAACGCTCGGCAGAGCAGAACACAGGCATGACCCCACTGCATGAGGCCCATGTCTGGAGGAACAGACATTAGAAACGTGTAATCTGGAGAGGAAATGAATCTTGTTTTGAGGGGGTTGTGCCTGGCCCTGTTGAGGCCCAAAGAAGAGCACATGGTCCTCACTGGGGTTCAGAAGGTACAGGCATGGCTTCCTGGAAGATGAGTCTGTCCAGTGGGTGGGGCTGTAGGGAGAGTAGGAAAGTAGAGAACCAGCCACATGTAAAGGGTCTGATGCGAAAAAAAGCATGAAATAATTTGAGAAATCAAAGCAGTGACAAGAAGGGTGAGATGGGAGTGACTGACAGCAAGGGCCTTGTGAACCACTCCAAAGAATTTGGATTTGATCTTATGAAAATGGGAGTGACAGAATAAGATTTGTACCACAAATCATTGTTTCCTCCTATGATTGCAACTACTGAGATTAATTTTTTTTTTTTTGTACCAAGGATTGAACCCTGGGGGTGCTTTACCACTGAGCTACATCTCAGCCCTTTATTTTATTTATTTTGAACAGGGTCTTGCTGAGTTACTTAGGACATTGCTAAATTGCTGAGATGGCCTTGAATTCATGATCCTCCTGCCTCAGCCTCCTGAGTTGCTGGGATTACAGGCATGTGCCACCATTCCCAATTTGAGATTAAATTTTAAATCATGACTGATTCAGGTTATTAACATGTAGCAAGATGCAGGATATTTGCAAATAAGACCTGTGAGTCATTTATGAGCCTAGAATGGAACTTCTTATTTAGAAAACTACTTTAAAAGTACTTATAAATTACATGGAAAGAAAACGGGCTTTGGGATTACACTTGTGTTCAGGTTCCAGTCCTGACACTTGTTAGCTGGTATGAGGTGGCAATAGTAACATGGGAATAATAACACATATCCCACTGGATAATTGTATGGATGGAGCAAAAACACATATGTTGTGTAAGAGAGAACATACAGGCATCTTAAAATATAATAACAAAAAATTATAATCAGTTTAGATACAGTGCAGTGTCTCTAAATTCTCTGGGAACACTGAGAATTTAGCTTGTATCCAGACAACCATCTTCACAGAAATGCTTCTTTCTAGGTTCAGCCTGCCTTTAGGAGAACACATGCAGGCACACCCATTTGGGTTTGGTTATGTGAATCCTAAACTTAGAACATTGAGTAGCTCTTTCCAACTTTACCTTCTATCCAGTGAAGGTTTCTCCATGTAACAATAATAACAATGATACAAACTAAACCAATAAAACACAGCCTCACATGTGAGATTTAAACCCTAAGGATCAGGCCTCTTCTAGGAAATCTTGTATTAAATATGGTTAGAAAGGAAGTATTGTAACCACAAAGCACCCACAGCCAAGTCCACCAAGGCCGACAGCGGAGTTCGGTCCTTCAGTGGCCCAAGAGGACCAGTCTAAGAGCACATGATCAGAGCTCCTAGACATGCTGATGCCAGCAGATGGAAGCCACAATGGAGTGGCACATGCATAGGGGGGCGGGTGCATTTTTGGTCATCCTGTTGTACTTCCTGACTTTACTACTTTCTTTCAGCATTCAGAAATTGAATGTTATCCCTAAACAGCCAATGTTGCTTAACTAGTGTGATACTGCCCATGCCACATAACCAGTGACCTTTTACATTCTCTTGTTCTGACCTGGTTTAGAGTCAAGATAATAGAGGCTCTGGAACCATTCTAAACCTCTGGGGTCTGCCATGATTCCAAGCTCATCTTCCTGAGCATGCCCCCCACCTCCACTCCCCAGCACTTTCTTCTGTCCTCTGGTCTCAGTCCTTTTCCCAGGGTTCCACAGCTCTGTGTAATCCAGAAGTAACTCAGGACGAAGATCAGATTGTCTGGAACATAGGTGGAATGTTTTCTCCTCACTGTAAATCCATCTCTAATCATTCAAATTCCTCGCCAAGTGAAGAAATTGCCCCTTAACTTTACAGAAGACAAAAGTTTGCCTTCTATAAAAATTTGCCTTTCCATGGTACAAAGTGAACTTCTCACTAGCACAGGAGCCAGATCACCAAAGACTCAGTACAGTATGATTTTTAGGATATTGACGAACACCTTTTGCTTAACCAAACTTCAGTTGGGCTCCAGAACCTTCTCTTAGGTGTACCTATATACTTCCTTATAGAATCCAAATTCTAAATTCTAGGACTCTAGACCATCTGGGTTAGTTTAGCAAGAATCCCCATTCTCTTTATTCAATCACTCCTGATATGGCTGGGTCTTCACTTTCCCTCTTCCCCCAGGTAATGCCTCATCACACTGGCCTGAATTCACCAAGACCCTGTTTGGGCAGTTTATCCAGAACAGCCTCTTATTCCTGATGTTTCCTCCCATCAAGTTTCTATCCATTGACCTCCAACATGCTCCTTGGCTATAAATGCCCACTTGTCCATGATGTATTCAGAATTGAGCCAGATTCTAGACTGAGGTATCTTTTCCTCTATTGTAATAGTCTCGAATAAAATCCTTTTTTTGCTGTTTTCACTACTGTCCAGCACTGGTTTCCTTCAACAATGCATCAAGTCTACTGGCAATTTGTCAAAGCTCCAAAAACCTTCCCTCAAAATTCACTTCTTTCTTGTCACAAAAGCAAAATTTTAAAAGTATTCTATAGCAGATTTACACTGTTTAAGTACTTACAGCAGAACATCAAAAACATATCCTGTACATAGCATCAATGGGGACATCAACACCATTAAGACTATAAAATAGAACAATAAAATTGCCTCAGTGCATTACAACCCTAAAGAGAACATACAGCTGAATTCATAACTATATGATTATGGAAAAAGCTAAACACCTTCTTAAAAAAGAGGGGCAAAGGGGTGTTCTTCCCAGAGGCAAACATTTAAATGAATGCACCATTTCTTCTCTTCTAGAGTTGGGCTCCTATCTCTGGAATGTATCCCAGGGCAGTGGTTTGGAATGGGTGTCTAACAGGAAATTCTGGGCGGTCTATGCATACATTACATTCCTTTCCCACCCTGAAAGAGTGGTCAACAAACACAACTTTCCTCTGTTCGAATAAGAGGGGAGTGTTGGGTGTAGGGAGAAGCCAGGGCATAGACCGCACAGAGTTCAAAAACAGACGTGGCTGCTGAGAATCCAAACAACTTCTTTGCCTAGAAAAAAGACTTAGTTACTAAGAGTCACCTTTTGAGATATCCAATCAGTCCCTATTTCATTTCCATGCAATAAAATTCCCCAGGAACTCTATGGGGCATTCTGAAAGCAATGACCCCTTGAAAGCTCATATGCCCTGCAGTTTGGCAGGAGCGGCTCCAGCAGGGCAGAGAATGGCTGGAGCAAGGCTGCGGAAGGCTGGGCAGGAGGAATGCGATCTCTTCCTTCCAGGGTTACCCTTGTCTACTGTTGGTTCCTAACAGTCCACATCTGTTGAGTGTCTCGTTTGTGTGAGGCCCTTAATGTAAATCATCTCTGGTTTCCACAGTGTGCAGTGCTAACATGACCACCCCACTTTCCCATGAGAAAACAGACTCTGTATGTACATCCTCCTGCAGTCACACAGGGTGCTGGGCTTCAAAGTCAGAGCAGCTGACTCTGCTTTATTGCCATCTTCCCTGCGGGGCTCTGCGCGGCACTCTTCGGGTTTAGGTCTCATTTCCAGGGAGAATCCTGGAATCTGAGGTTCTGTGCCACCTGCCTTCACTCCAAATGCCACACATTTGAAAATCCAGAATGAACAGGTAATACTCAAGGGCAATCTCACCATGCAGCCACACAGTGGGTTGAACCACTGCACTTTGCATGTTTCGGGGCCACAGGCCTCTCAGTGACAGCTTCCCAGGACAGCCCCTCTGCTGGGAATGCCCTTCCTTTCCTCAGCACTCTCTCAGCCCAGTGGCCAAGGTCACAGAGCTCCTAAGTAGCAGGGCTGGATACAAACCATGTCTGTATGAGTCTAGAGTCCAAGAGCTCTAAACCATCACTACTAAGTCCGTTTTTCACACCAAGAGTCAAAATAAGAAATGGAAAAAAGGATTCAAACAGATAATGCATTGCAGAGGAAGTAAAGGTTAAAGTACAACAGTAACCAAATAAATGACTGTTTAAACAACAAAGCCCAGTTTCGTACCCATTTGGTGAACACAAATGATAAAAACATACAGCCAATGGTGGTTAGGCTTCGATGACACAGGTTATTCATTCATATGTTTCTGGTCAACCTAAACCAGAACAAGTCATTTGAAAAAAGGCAATCAAATGTCAAAGACCATGAAGTGTTCACATAAACAATCTGAAAGTCCAATAGAATAGGAATGGTTTATAAAATTAATGCATAGCAACAGACAGGGTACTATGCACACAGGAGGAGCCATCTTTATAAAGACATACAGGGCAGTATCTGTAGTCTGTATTAGATGAAGCATCTCACAAATTATGGAAGCTGGGCTCCTAAGAGATTTTACCTATCTTGTTCATGTCTGTGTCCCTGGACCTATAAACATGTGTGCACAACACAGATCTAACATAATAGATGTTTAATGAATAAATGAGCAGAGAGAAACTCTGAACAGTGAAAATGACTAATTTAACCAGTCTAGCTCCTGCAATCCCTGAAGACAGAGTTTGGACAAACTGCACCCCTTGAACCCCTCTTGTCCCTCGTAAACCTTCCTTCTCCAAGTAGTTTTAACCTGTGCCACCCACATAGGGTCAGTTTTTCCTCTGCAGAACCAACTCATAGCTCCTGATACTTTTAGCAAAGATGATTAACTGCCACTTCCTGTAAAATAACTAGTGCCAGTTTTTAGAAGGAGAGATTATGTAAAATACATCAACCTGTTCAGTGTGGCTATCTCTAGACTGTAGGATCTATTTCACACTTATTATGGAGAAAATCTAGAGAATTCTATTAAAAATGTTAGTTTCTACTTCATAAATATATATGAACATTTTCACCTATCATTAGACATCCTTCTACAACCTGATTTTGATAGTTTATACATTGTGTTCCACTGTACAAATATGCACTGTGCCATAATTGAATTACTGATGTTTACACTGTGTCCTTCAAAAATATGTGTCATAAGAAACACTGTACTTTGTTTATATTAGCAATGCTGCAAACAACATAGTTGTATATCAATATGGGACTGATCATACAAAGCAGAATATATATTCATAGCCTGGAATATTATACAGGTCCTAAAATGAAAGTTGAAGCTCCACATGTATTCCTAATAGCTAACACTCAGGTAAGATGTGCCAGGTACTGTTTTATATACTTTGCACATAGTGATGCATTTAACACAGTAATCCTATGAGGTAGGGACTATTATTTTACCCATTTTCTAGATGGAGAAACTAAGACAGAGAAGTTAAGAAATTTGCCCAGGATGACATAGGTAATAAATAGTAATTTGCTCAAACCCAGGTAGTCTGTGTTCTCAGCCTTGCTTTGCATTGCTTACTGAAAATGGAGCAAAGCAAGGGAAAAAAGTGAGAAAAGCAAGGTGTAAGTGATGCATATAGCATGCTGCAATTCATTTCTAAACCAAAAATTAAGTACATAAATAAAAAGCACATGCATGTGTGTTCTTATATACACAAAGAGTATCTCTGGAAGGATTTATAAATAACTAGATGCCTTCTGGGAGAGAACCTGGGGGAATAGAGGACAGAACTGGGATGGGTAATGATTTTTCACTCTATTCTCTTTCGTATCTTTTGAATTTTGTATCATGTATTAACAAACTATAGAAATGATCCCTAGAAAGCATAGTATTGCATCATGCTAAAATAATAATTCTGTATCAGGTGTCATACATTATACCAAGTGAAAATTCAAAATGCCAAAAATAACACTACAATGAGCATTAGTGCATTTCAGATTATTTCAGATTATCAGTGCATGTCAGATTATCTCTTTAAAAAAGAAATTCCTAGAGTACAAGGGCTGGGACCAAAGTCTTTGAATAAAAGGTCAAGTCTCTTGATGCCTTTGGGCAACGTTCCACCCAGACAGGCAGTACCAATGCATACTCCTCCCAGAGGCAACCCAATGGGAGCACTGGTACCCATGCAGAGATCAGACAGCCTCTACAAATCCAAAGGTGAACCTGGTGGCTCACTGTGGGTGTTTTTTTGTTTTTTTTTTTTTGTACCAAGGATTGAACTCGGGGGCACTCGACCATTAAGTCACATCCCCATTCCTATTTTGTATTTTACTTAGAGACAGGGTCTCGCTGATTTGCTTAGTGCCTTGCCTTTGCTGATGCTGGTTTTGAACTCATGATCCTCCTATCTCAGCTTCAGATTACAGGTGTGTGTGCCACTGTGCCTGGCTCACTGTGGTTTTAATTTACATTTCTTTGATTGCCATCCAATTTCTACAATCTCTTGTGGCTTTTTTTGGCCATTTCTACTTCTTTTGAGAACTGTGCTTATATCTTTTTTTTTTCTCTTTTTTAATTTGTTCTACTTGTTGTACATGACAGCAGAATGCATTTTAATTCATCGTATACAAATGGAGTGCAACATTTCAATTATCTGGTTGGACATGATGTAGAGACGCACCATTAGTGCAATCATACATGTACCTAGGGTAATGATGACTATCTCATTCCACCATCTTTCCTACCTTCATAACCCCTCTCCACTTTCCTCTTTGCTCAATCCAAAGTTCCTCCATTCTTCCCATGCACTTCCTCCACCATGGATCGGCACCCACTAATCAGAGAAAACATTCGGCCTTTAGTTTTTTTGGGATTGGCTTACTTCGCTTAGCATAATATTCTCCAACTCCATCCATTTACCTGCAAATCCCATAATTATATTTCTTTTAATGCTGACCTTTTTGCCTATTTTTCCCATTGATGGTGAGGGTTCCCTTGTCATGTATTAGAGGCATAATCCCTTGACTGTTCTGTACACTGGGAATAGTATCTATTTTAGGCTTTTAATTTTGTTTAGAGTGGTTATGGATGTACAAAAGCTTGAAGTTTTTAGGGAGTCAAATCTAACAATCTTTTAAAAATGGTTTTTTTTCTATCCTAATATACTTATATTTTCTTTTGGTAAATATCTTTAATGTGAATATTTTATGTTTGGGATTTGTTCTGGTACACAAATTACCATTTTTTTTTCTCCAAAAGATTAATCCTAGTATTTACTGAGCAACTCACCCTCACACACTGATTTTGGCATTCCATCTACTCTACACTATTCTATTCTATTCTCTGCTTGTGCCAGTAAAATAAAGCTTTGCTACTATAGATACTGTTTTATACTTCATATCTCTAGTCCCCCTTTATTATTTTTTTTCAAAAATTTCTTGGCTAGTCTAATCCTCCAGAATGTTAAAGGTACTTCATTAAGTTCTTTAATACCACTGGGATTTAGCTGCATCAAACTCATAAAATATATATCTTCTAATGATAGTTCTATTTAAAATAATTAAATGAAGGTGAAAGTGAAAAAGTTTAAAAAGTCTATTTGTTGTACCTTATGCTTAAAAAGATGATGAGTGGCCTTGTATATCAACCTAAAATAGGTGATTATTACTGTAAAACGTTTTATTTAATCCCCATACTAATCACACATAGAAGATAAATGAAAGAAAATGAGAGAAATTAAATCATGTCATCACACACACACAAAAATCAATCAAACACAAGACAGAAAAAGAGGCAACAGGAACAAAAGAGCTGTAAGATAGATAAAAAACGATTAACAACATGGCAATAGTAAGTCTTTTTCTTCCAATAATTACATTAAGCATAAATGGATTAAACTCCCCAGTCAAAACACATTTGAATGGCTAAATGGAGGGAAAACAAGATCCAATTATCCACAGGAGACTTGCTTTAGACATAAGGGAACACATATGCTGAAAACAAAAGAATGGGAAAAGGTATTCCATGCAAAAAGTTCCAAACCAGAGTAGGGTGACAACACAGATTTGACAATGGACATTATATGATGATAAAAGGACAAATTCACTGGGAGGATATAACCATTATATTTGCACCTAACAAATACAGAAGTGAAGAGAGAAGTAGCAACACAATAATAGATTTCAAAACCTCACTTTTGATAATGGAAAGAACATTCAGACAGAACATAAATAAGGAAACAAAGACATGAACAATATTTACAGACACACACAGGACATTCCAACCAATACTGATTATGCATTCTTCTCGGATGCATGCAGAACATTCTCCAGGACAGATCACATGTCATCACAAAATAAGCCGTAAAGAATTTAAGAATGAAAACACACCAAGTATCTTTTTTGACCATAATAGAATGAAACTAGTAACCCACAGCAAAAACAAAACCAAACCTGGAAAATTCATAAATATGTGGAAATTAAATAACACATTCTTGAACAACCAGTCAAAGAAAAAAATAAAAATAACTCTAAAATATCCTAAAAGAGTAACACAAGGCCACAACACACTGAAAGTTATGGGACGCAGCAAAACCACTACTGGGGGGAATTTTATAGCCATAAGTGCCTGCGTCAAACTAGAAGATTTCAAATAAACAACCTAACTGCATTTCTAGGAAGCAGAAAAAGGACAACCTAAGCCCAGAGATAGCAGAAGGAAGAAAGTAATAAAGCCTTAGGAAGCTGGGGGTGGAGCTCAGTGGTAGAGGTGTGCTTAGCATGTGTGGTGGGTTCAATACTTGGCATCAAAATAAACATCAGAGTAGAAACAAATGAAACAGAGAAAACAGAACAATAGGAAAAAAATCAATAAAACTAGGCTTTTTTGAAAAGATCATCAAAATTGAAAACCTCTATCTCAACTAGAGAGTGCAGAGAGACTTTAACAAACAAAATCAGGAAAGATGAGATATTACAATTTGTAACACAGAACCTAACAGGAACCAACTGTATACCAAGAAACTGGGCACTCTACTTCCATTTTGCACCATGATAAAAATACAGCCATTAGCATGTTCTGCTCTCTATCTGGTCCAAAAATTGTTTCGGAACTGAAAAAAGGAATAGCTGCCTCAAATAATGTCTCAAAAATCCTCAATAAATCCTCCTCAAAGACTGACATCTCCTAGGCCAAAAATAAAATTAATTCTTTAATTGATGGTTTGTTTGCACTGTCATGGGGTCCATGGTGGGGGTAGGAGTGAAAAAATTCACAGAGGTCCTTGTGAGGCCTGGAACCCTATGATCTTATCCACCAGAGCTGCTGCTCAGGTTCCCTGGTGTGGCTTAGGTTAAGGGCTCGAACTTGCTCAGCTGCTCTGCTCATTTGGGCTCTCCTAGTTTAGCCTTCACTTGTATGGTGACTTTCAATTTCCCCTTGTCAGCCAGCCTGCTATCTCCTCTGTGACTTTTCCATGGTCTCACAGACCCCTCCCCAGCTACCACTGTCCCTCCTTTAGTCACCTCAATTGGCAGGACTTTCCTTCCCACAGAGCAGAGAAGTCTTCCAGTGCTTGTTTATCTAGGGTTTACTGTGTGTCAGGGAGTGTTCTCAGTACTGGGGATCAGGGTACTGAACAAGCAAACAAATATCCCTGTCCTCACCAAGCTCACATTCCACTGAAGCGAAATGATAAATAAAAACATAAAATGTTATGAGAGTATGTTATATGGTGCTAAGTTTGGATCAAAGGATAGCAGGAAAGAGGTTCTAGCATGTGTATGTGTGTTGTTTTAAATAGGGTGTTCAGGGAAAACCACACTGACAAGTGACATCTCAGGAAAGGCCGGAAGGAGGACAGGGTGGGTTGTCTGGGGAAGGGTGACCCAGGCTGAGAGGAAGCTGATGCATATGCCCTGTGTGGGGCTTTCCTGCTGTGTTCAAGACCAGCAAGGGGGCTGGTATGGCTGCAGCAGAATAATCAAGGGACAGTGATAGCAGAAGAGGACAGCAGCAGCAGGTCAGATAAGACCTTCAGGCCACTGGAAAGACTTGGCTTTTCTCCTAAGTGACACAAGATTGTTGGAATAGTGCTGTAAGGCAGGATTATGATGGCAGGCATGGCTGATTAGGGCTAAACTCAGGTCCTGTGCAGTCACCACCCCTGAGGAACCTCCCCTCCCAGCAGCTTTCAGTACAAGAAAACTGTTCCCCCTGCAAGGAACGTGCTTCACTACAGGTGCATCCCCTCCATGTCTTCTCTGAGGCTGCTGCTCACTCCCCATTGGTCTCCACATGTACTTCACCCAGCATCCCTTCTGTGACATTTCTCACCCCTCCACCAGCACCTTCTCTGTTCCCAGGACTGAGTGTTTCATTTGTGGGATTCAGCATGAATGAAAATGTAGGTCCAAAAAGGTAGGGAGAATTTCAGGACAGTAGAAGCAGAGTATTAAACCAAGGGTGGGACCCTGTGTAAAGCACAAATGGCATGCCCACACAGCCAGCCCTGCTTGTTCCTACTTCACCTGGGAAGGCAGGTGAAGGCCAGGCCCTGTGTGTGCAGGCACCACTTCCTCCAACCAGTCCCAGTGGGAGATTGAGGCTATCAGCTGCTATTGCCCCATTCTACAGAGGGCTGCATGATCTGAGTAGAGGAAAAGGCCAAGTCCAAGAACCAATGCTGGGAGGGCATGTGGACAAGAACCTGATGCTGAAAGGGAAATGTCTCCTAGGCACCTTGCTTGTGCTGGGCATTGAGGGAAAACAACAGATGGACAGTGCAAATATTCAGACTGGCTTCCCTTGGGCTGGGCACTCTCCCCAGGGAAATGGGACTACAGCTGAGCCTGGAAGGATTGTCAGAAGGGATAGGGAAGGATGTTATGTAGGGAAAAATTGAAAGTTACATTGTGTTTAGGAGACAATGAGGAGGCCACTTTGGCAAGTGGTGTACCACCCAGGGAGATCACAGCAGTGAGAAACTTTGGCTTGAAGGTGGCAATAGGGGGACGTAGTCAGTGAATTCTTTGAGGAGGAACAGCAATAGGATGAGAGTTGTACTCTTGGAAGTCAGCATCTGAAGGCAGATGGTGGGCTCAGCTCATCATCTGGTGAGGGCAGGGGTGGAAGCCTACCAGAGTTACCCAGGCAGAGTCTTCCCAGTAGCAGCAGCAGGTCTGCACCAATGAGCAGACACAGAGGGGGTTCAGCTGCACATTTCCAAGCAACAACAACAACAAGGAAGAGAGCTGCACATCTCTGAGACAAAGTTCTGCGGCAGGATGCCCCAAGCCACGTGCATCCCGCAGCATTTCTAATTTTAGAAACCAGACTGGAACTTATCTGACCAAAATAAACCTGGCCCCAAATATTTACTTTTGTCATTATTTTCCAGTTGTAGAAGCAGGAAGATCAACATGAACTGCAGGGTACTTCATGTGTTACCCACCAGGATTACTTCTTATGGTCTCCTCTTGCACATCCTTGTTGGGAAAGCTGGCAATTACTGTTTTCCAGGCTCTCAAATATCAACCACCTCTGGACTCCACAAACCTCTTAATTTCCTCTTTTACATGGATAAACAAGTCTTCCAATCATGGGACAGTAACCAAAATGGACAAAGGAGCAAATGACAAGCTTAGAGACATTTATTTTCATCATATAAACAGGACACACAGTACTCTTTTCTGTTTAGGACAAATTATAGAAACAGCCTTACTAAGAATATAATGAATTCTGAATTCTTAAAGCAAGAATTTTAAGACAAATAAAATCCCATTTGGGGATTAAGGATGCAGCTCAGTGGTACCCACTTGCCTACCATGCACCAGGCCCTAGGTTCAATCTCCAGAATAGAGGTGGAGGGAATCCCACCTTGAAATAGTTTGAATGCTCTAAGACAGGAGGCCTGTTGTCTTTATTCCCAGTTTTGAAACACAGAAACACTTCCCTGTTTTTTTTTTTTTTTTTTGAGAGAGAGAGAGAGAGAGAGAGAGAGAGAGAGAGAATTTTAATATTTATTTTTTAGTTTTCGGCAGACATAACATCTTTGTTTGTATGTGGTGCTGAGGATCGAACCCAAGCCGCACGCATGCCAGGCGAGCGTGCTACCACTTGGGCCACGTCTCCAGCCCCCCCCCATTATGTTTTGTTTCAACAAGAGTAGAAGAGTTTATTCTAATTCAGATAGACATCACCTCTTTTGAATATGCATAGATATTTGCAAAGATGTTAATTTTGAAAATGTCATCGGATTATGTCTTTGTGTTCTTTTCTTCCTGCTATCACAGTTTTCTGACAGACTAAATGAGTGATTTCCTATTATTTGGATATTTGTGGCATTGGTTTACAAGTATGTTGTTTTATTTTAAAAAACAGAAAAAGTATTCTAAGACATACTTAGAAGGCTTACATCAACTAGCTAACAGGCTAATAATTCAGATGGAAATATGCATTAAAATGTCACCAACAGCCTATAGTTTTTAATCTGTATAATTTGGATTCTCATAAGAGTATGACATTTTAAGAAATGCTATAAAGTCATTTGTTTCTTAAGCAGGAATTTTCTAGGAAGTAATACTTTTATAAATGGAAAAATATATTAACAAATGACCCCAAGAAACCTCTCTAGATAAAATTGCATAAACCACATATTTCAAAATAGATACCACACGTTGGGACCAAACATGGCATAAGAAGTACCACGTGATTCTTCCTACACAGAGCCCCACTCTGCCAAGGAGATCAGATATTTTAAGAACACACTTGAACTATCGGTTGGGATGGCAGTTCTCTGGAAGTCTTCAAAGCATTTGCAGGATTTTCCAAAAGAAGAGCTCAAGATTCCTCTCTCCAGCTGACAACTTCAATGTCACTCCAAGAACACTGAGTGTGGATGCCACCTCAGCTTTTCCTCCTGCATCCCCAGCAGCCAGCCACCAGGCCAAGGCTCTGTTCCCAGTCTGCTCTATGGTATCCTGGCCCATGCTGCAGTCCCTCCCTCCCTGGGATCTTTTCAACAGTCTGATTGCAGGTCCCTCCACTCTTCTAAGGCAATGTTTTCTGAAGAGCAAATGTGGCTGGCTCCCTTAACAGATTTCAACTCCTTGGTTTGGCCTGGGCTGTTGTCATGGGACCATATAGGGTGGGAAAGGATGGTTAGTGACCTTACCCTTTACTGTACATGGTGGCAATGCTGCCCTGGCCTGTCAAATATCCAGAGGCCTGATTATCCCTGCCAGGCGTGTAAGCCCAGGCGGAGTCGGGCTGAAGCCTTGCAGGCAGCCCTCATAGAGAAACACATACTTAGCACTGCAGGCTGAGTAGGATGTGTTCATAAGCCTTGCTTGCCAACCACTTGTTTGCAACCTGGAATGCTATTTCCCATAAATACCATGCGATAAAGAGTAATGAGGTGCCATGCTGGCCCAGAGGGGCTGATTAACCCATAACTCAACAGAGCCATATTTGCAAGGAGAAGAAACAGCAATCTCTTCAGTAAAGACTAATCTTGCACCTGCTGCACGTAAACCTTGCTAGCTCCTTTAATAAAATAATGCTCCCATCTTCCCACCATGGGCAGAGGACAGAGCATGTCCCCTGAGGTAGAGCAGGAGAAGGTCTTGGTCATTCACCATTCCTTAAGGAATCTTACTATCACTGTTGTCTCTGCTTTCAGGGCTTCAGACCACCATTTCCCAGACTATTCAGGCCAGATCTGGCAATAGGCCCTACAGGCTCTATAGCACTTCAAGCCTTTAGGTGAAGGACAGAATCCAGGAGTCAAACTCAGAGAGTAACTTATGGGGGCTGCTAGACATGTGGACCTCTCCTCCCCACAGCAGAAGCCTTCATTCCCATGACCTGGGACAAAGTCCTCAAGCAAAATTGTGGAGGCAAGGGCCAAGAAAACAGGACCCAGGGAAAGCAGTCTGTGTCCTTGTCCCAAGATGACCAGCATTGGTAATAACCTTCCCTATAGGAGGTCTGCTCCTTACCATAGGGGTTAGGACTCATACACCTTAAAAAGTCACAAAAGGTCAGCATCAGCACAGAAGCTGCTCACACTGATTGTGTATAAGCAGGGTGGTAGGGCTGAGGATTCTCACACCTACTATGTTCCAGGTGTTGACCTAGGCACTGAGAGATTAAAAACAGTAAACACCCTAGCATGGCCCCAAAATAGTGAAAGGAGACTGACACACATCCAAGGACCTATGATAGCCTCTCACTTGGGGGTGTTAACCATGATGTGGGTTGAAGAAGTCTGGCAGCGCAGGTACTGTGCCCTATGCTATGAAAGTCACTAGGCCCAGCTAGAGGTGCCCCCTCTTCAGATGGGAATAGGGGAAGAAACTGGACAGCATGTACTCTCCAGCATCCTTTTCCTCAGGCAAGTCGCTGAGTCGGTCAGAGGCTAACCTGTCACCTGGTGGAGAAAAGACCATGGGCTGCCCACCTCCAGAAGATGGAAGAAAATGGTAAGACAATGGGTAAGAAAGTCCTAGGACAGCTATAATGGGCATGGGTGGAGGAGGATGGCAGCTCTGCTCTTTCTCTCCTGGCTGCCCCTGCCCCATGCTGTCCTGAGGGCACTGGCTTGCTGAGGCTCACACAGGCCCTGGAGCCAATGGTTCAACATCATGGCTGGCACAGAGGACTCAGCATGGCCAGACTCTGGCCCTCAGGGCTGAGGAAGTGCCCAGAGAAGTAGGTCTCACAGGTGGTTTGGAGGCAGGGAAGAACTGTGTTATTAGATCAGCTTACACTTAAGTGAACTAAAAAGACTAAACCATTTGTTTGCTCACTCCCTACAACCAGTGGAATGCACCCACCTTAAATCCCCTAGAGTTTCTGAAAGTTCTGCAGTAAAAGGGTCAAAGCGCATATAACATGTTAAACCAGATGCTATTCTTCCCTAACAGAAGGTCACTTTTTGAGAATACTCTTCTTTAAGATGATGTTTCAAATTGAAAATGCCCTTAGGACCTGGCTGTTCACCATCCATAGCCCAGGTGGGAAAGCAAGGGATTCCCTCACACCTCCTGCAGGGCACCTGGCAGGAGTCTCCAGCCCCCTCCTGGTATGAAACCATCAGGGCAGCTGTTGCACAGCCTGGAGAAATATGGTTAGTTGGAGCAGAAGCAGACCTATAGAACAACCCGAGCTGTCAATTAAAGGAGGAGAATAGTTTCCTTTTTAAGCAGCTCTAGCAGCTCACACCCCTGCTCCCTGCCCCAGGCAAGCCAGTTGTGAAGGGAGCTGCACCCACATGCTCAGCCTTACCAAGACTTGGTATATACCACAGAATAGTCCATCAGCTGGAAGGAAGGTCTGGAGACCAATGGCAACAGGCCAGCTCAGTCTCCAAGACAGCGCACCCTAGCATGGCCTCAAAGAGCTCAAGCAGACATCATGAATCCCTCTTTCATCTACAAATTTTTACTTTGAACAGTTTTAGGAGACTAAACCCCTCTGTCAGATGGTAGGCTGAGTAACACTTCCTCTCAAAGACAGCTACATCCTGATCCCCAGAACCTGTGAGTGTTGCTGTCTATGGCAAACAGAACTTAGAGATTTGGTTAAGGATTCTGAGAGGGGGAGATTATTCTGGATTAGCTAAGTGGGCCCTAAATGTAATCACAAGGGTTCTTGTAAATGGGAACCAAGGTCAAAAAGGGAAGTAGGAGATGTGAGATGGAAGTAAAAGGGTGAAGTGATGGGAGGAAGGCCATGAGCCAAAGAATGCAGGCAGCCTCCAGACCTGAGTAAAAGGTAAGGAAATAAAATTCTTCTGGAGTCTCCAGAAAGAGCTGGTCCTGCCCATATCTCAGTTTTAACTCAGTAAGGCTGCTTCGACTTTGAGCCTCTAGAACTGTAAGATAAATTTATGCTTTTTTAAGTCACTGAGTTTGTGGTGGTCTTTTCTAATAGCCAGAGGAAATTTAAGGCCCCAGGGAGAGAGAAGACTCACCCACAGGGCTTCCATAATTTCCCATTCTCTTAAATTAGTTTCTGGACCTCTGATTGCTCCAGCTAGCCCCCTTCTCCCACTGAGCTGCAGGCATGGGGTTCATGCTTGCAAACCAAACATCCTTCTCTGTCTCCCCCAGGGCTCTGCCAAGCACTGTTCTTGGAACCCAAGAGAGGCCCCAGAAACAGAGTAAGGGGAGCCCTAGCTCCCTTTCCCATTTCACCCCTGCTCATCCTTCTTCATCTACAGGCTCTGACCTGCTAATTAATTCTCCAACTCTTGCAACCACTGCTCCCACCAATTCCTCGACTTCTCTAGGACCTAGCTTTGTATTAGAAACAGTCTCCTTAAATAATCTGTCCAGAAACAGCTCCCAACACCTGCCCCACCTAGTTCCTATTCCGGTTTCTATCTCACACTTGAATTTTTAAAAAAGATGGAGGTGAAAATATATTCAGAAAATCTATCCTGTCATGTTGTATTAATTATCAGTTTGAGGCAAAATTCTAATACTGTTTTCCCAGAGAAGAGAAAGCTTAAATTCTATGTTGGGGAAATCATTCTGTATGTCCAGAAATGAGGGCTCTCAACTCAGAACAGCCCCTGGGAAGCAGGTTCCTCTGCTCACAAGATCCCTAAAGGCCATTTCCCAAGGAAATCCACAGCAAAGTGTCTGCAATAGGAAAGAAGTTTTCAAACTTTACATGTAATCTTTTTAATGGTAAATAATCCCATTTCTGCAAATTCTAGTATAGTTGGAGGCCTCTGCTACTTCCCAAAATGTCCCTTATATTTTCTTCTTCTTTTTTTTTTCTAAATTTATTTTTAGTTGTAGATGAACACAATACCCTTATTTTATTTATTTTTATGTGGTGCTGAGGATCAAACTTAGTGCATTGCACGTGCTAGGTGAGCACTCTATCACTGAGCTACAACCCCAGACCCCCTTACTGTTCTTTTCTTATCATCCTATGGGGTCCAACTCCCTGGGTAAAGCAGGAAAAACTCCCTTGGGGCAGGGAATGGTGTCTGCTTCACTGACTGACCTAACTATGAACAGAGAACCCAGATCACAGACAGTTCTTAATGTTTATTGGCGAATGAATCGATTTGTTTCCAAGCTGCAGCCACTGTCCTTTATTTAAGCCTATGTTAAATGCAAACAAACAAAAACCAACCCCCCACAGGGTATGGTGGTACACACCTGTAATACTACCCAATACCGACTAAGGAGGTTGAGGCAGGGAGAACACAAGTTCAAGGACAACCTGAGCAACTCTGTGAGACCCTATCCCGAATCCAATGACTTAGAGTTACTGTAAGGCAGTGTAAGAGAACCATTAAGAGAACTGACTGACACTAAAACAATGTGACTGGAAGGACAGAATGAAAGGGGAGTGTCTCTAATAATGTCAGTCCAGATGACAATCCTAAAGACAGATAACATTTGTAGGCTCCAGGGCTCCAGGAAATATACTAAATGCAAGAAGACTTGGAAATATCTCACATGAGGCCAGAAGGACCCCAGCTATCTGGAGCAGATAGAGGGTCTTATGAAGGTGACAAAGGCCTTGACTGATGGCAACGGGGGCAGACTGGACCAGGGCAGAAGGAGTTCCAATAAATTACTCTTTGAGGCATTTTCTGATGCCAGGTGGATTTTTGAGTTCCTTAATAAAGGCACAGACAAACAAAGAAAGCTGCCCTGTATCAGAGCTGATCAGAGGCAGACAGTCGAGTATAACTTGGATCCAGGTACTGAAGCACGTTTCTTTATTCAATGAGCAAGAATTCATGTAACTGAGTACATCAGCATCTGTTCCCCCTGGAGCACTCTTCTGTATACTTCTGGGTTCTTCCATGACTCTACATCTGCTCCCCTTCTCCCCTCAATTAGCACCCCCAGGCCTCCCTGGATCCCCCACCTGTTCTTCCCTCTTAAGAATTAGTGCTATGAAACTTGGAAATTTCTCCCTGAAAACCCCACCCCATGCTTCTCTTCCCGTTTCTATTATGCCCTTGGGCCCTTGGCTCATCCAGCTCTTTTCTTGAATATCTGCTGTCAAACACAACAGCAATGAATTTCATACTTTACTCATTCATGTATTATTCAACACTGTATCTCCAGTGCTTAGATGCTTAAATTAAGGTTGAATGAATTAAAGAATGAAGGCTTCATTGCTTACAGTTTGTCAGGCTAAGGGGAGAAACTGCCTTTACACCCCTCTGGAAGTTCTAAATAAAAATTTGATGACTGAGTGACACTATGCACTAAATGGAAACATTTAATAGTAAAATTATATCATTTGCTGGTAAGGCTACATTTTCAATTTAGATGACATCAACTTCATAAGGTCTAAATTTATTCATCTATATTGGGCTACAATTTAGAACATCAGATCAGCAGATAATTTTCCAAAAAATTACAATGAAAGTGTCTCTAACACTTTAGGGCAAAATATGTGCCATAAATATTAAACAGATATATAAATACTTTCTTACTTTTCATTTGTATATAAACCATAGGAAAAATCACTTTATATTTAGAAGGTTGTTCATACTCTGCTAAATTCTAACTTAAAAGCTAAAGTATTATGTCTCAGTGGTACAGAAAGAAGCAAGACATCCAGACTTTGCCAGCTCATGGCACCAGAGTGTTGAAGCCTCCTCTCTGAGCCTCTGTTTTTCTCTCTTTTTGGTACTGGGAAGTGAACCCAAGGGTACTCTACAACTATATTCCCAGCCTTTTTTATTTTGAGATAGGGTCTCACTAAGTTGCCTGGGCTGGCCTTGAACAATCCTGCCTTAGCCCCCTAAATCACTGAGATTACAGGCATGTGCCACCGTACCTGGCTATTTCTCTAACTCCGATCTCACCCAGCACTCCCTGCCCTCTTGCTTTCCTGCCAGAATATTTGTGCAGAACAAACAAAGTGGTCTATGAGAAAGTACTTTGTACACTAAGAAGCACTGTATTAATTTCCTAGGTTTGCCAAGCAAAGAACCACAAGATGAGTGACTTAAATTTACTGTCTGACAGTAGTTCTAAAGGATATAAGTCTGCAATCAAGCTGTTGGTAGGGTCAGGCCTCTTCCTCGTCTCTCCAAACCTCTGGTGTTTGTCTGCCATCCTTGCCATTCCTTGGCTTATAGGCACTTCACTCTAATCTCTGCCTCCATCACCAAAGGGCCATTTTTCCCCCTGTGTGTCTCTGTTTCTGTGCCTCTTCTCTTCTTTTTGTAGTGACTGAAAAGTCACCTGGGATTGAGGACTCATCTTATTTCCAAATGATCCTACCTTAACCACTTTCATCTGCAACAAACCTATTTTCAGACAAGGCCACCTTTTAAAGGACTTCTACATATCTTCTTGGAGGACACAGTTCAATCCACAAGTAGCATGGAATAAAAGCACCATATTTAAACCCTACTGAGAAAATGTTAGCCAAGGTAATTCAGACTAATCCTACTGGGAAGGAGAACAGCTAAAAAAAAAAAAATTAAAACTCTGCTTGAAGTTATAAAGAATTAACAGGTAGTAAGGAATAATGGGGCCAAGATTAAGGAGAAGAGAGAAATCCAGAGACATGAGTCTGATATTTGGAGATACTGTTCCCATGTGAATGCCTGACACTTCTGGAAGGAATGGCTGAGTCTAAGAAGCTGAACGGCATTTCAAACAACTTGTGAAGTCAGGCAGACTAAAACTGGAGTCTTATTCCCAAAGGACTATACCCTAAGCAGACTGGTTCTCACAGGTACAGAAGCCCTCTCAATCCCTAGATTGAAAGGCTAGATTATAGCCATACCAGTTTACTGGTACCCTAGGTGCCTGCCAGAAGAAAGTATAAATTCTGCTTAAAGGAAGATAACCTCATCAAGGCCTCAGGTTATGTCTATAAATTGTAATCTATGATATCTGGCACTTAATCAAAAATTACTAAATATATGAGGATATAGAACAATACAAATGTACTCTAAGTAAAACAACAGGTAATAGAAACAGCTCATAAGGGCTACAAATAAATGTGATCAGATGCTAAATTAAGGGGAAAAAAGAGTTTGAAGAGGTAAAAAATAAAATTAATATGTTTCTCAGGCAACTAGAGTCAGAACAGAACAAAAAGAACATACAACAATTCTAGAGCTTAAAAAAAACTAAAATTAAGAATTCAATAGGTTTAATAGCAGTTTCAGTACAATTACAAGAGTAAATTAGTGAACTAAATGATAGAAATAAAGAAAATATATGGTTTGAAACTCAGAGAGACAGAAGGACAGAAAATAAAGAAGAGAGGTTAAGAGATACAGAGGACACAGTGAGAAGGAGTGACAGATATGCAATTACAGTCAAAAGAGAGAAAAGACAACTGGGCAGAAGAAACAGCAGCCAAGAATTTTAAAAATTGAATAATACCACCAAGCACAGATTCAAGATTTAAGTGAGTGAATCCCACATAGAATAAATAGAAATAAAACTAAATCTAGGCCCATCATGGCAAACTGCTTAGAAACAAAGACAAAGAAAAAATGTTAAAAGAAGTGTGTGTATATGGGATTAACAATAAGATCAACAAATTATTTCTTAATCAAAATACTAAAAGTCAGAAGGTACTGAAATATTACCAAAATATAAAGAAAATATCCAAACATTTAAAGAATATTACCAATGATAAACAAATTCTTTAGAAAGAAGTAATGAATTTTATACAAACTCTTCCAGAAAACAAAATAGAAGGTACTTTCCAACTCATTTTCTGACTTAAAGCTATGATCTAAAAACATAGCAAGGACATTACACAAAAGTAAAATTATAATAAAAAATCCTTTTCATGAGTAAAATACAACATATTAGGAAACTGAATCCAGAATATATAAAAATGATAATATATCGTTAATAAATCCGTTTTGTTGCAGGAATGGTAGTTATTATATTAACAGAATGAGGGGGGAATCAAATGATCATATTCATAGATTCAGGGAAAATATTTTATGAAATTCAACATCCATTTATAACTTCTTGCAAAGCAGGACTAGATAGGAGCTTCCTGAATCTGATAAACGGTATTTATAAATAACTCCTACACTCATCATACTTGGTGAAATAGTGAAGGCTTCCTACTGAGATCAAGAACAAGACAAGGAAGACTGCCTTGCCTGTTTTCAACAGCATGCTGGAGAAAAAGAGGTATAAAAGAGTCGAGGAAACCACACATACATAGATGTTTTCATACTGCACATTGAAAGTCTGAAAGAGTCTTTATATGAATTTCTAGAATCAGGGCCTGGAGTTGTAGCTCAGTGGTTGTAGCTCAGTGGTAGAGCACTTTTCTGGCATATGTGAGGCCCTAAGTTTGATCCTTAGGACCATATATAAACAAATAAAACAAAAGATCCATTGACAACTAAAAAATCTTAAAAAAAATTTTTCTAGAATCAACCATCAGTTGGGAGCTATGAGATTAGTTTGAAAATATAATAAATATCTAGACAAGGAAAACATTTTAAAGTTGTAATATACACGAATGTCAAAATATAAAATATGTAGAATGGAAGCAAACGATATGCAAGACCTCTTACATAGAAAAACTTTAAATGTTACTTGGAGAAGTTTTAAAAATCTATAAACAAATGAAGGGGTATAAATTTGAAGATTCAAAATTATAAAGAAGTTCATGAATTTGAAGATTCAATATTATAAAGAAGTCTATTCTTCCCCCTACACTGGTCTACAGTTTCTATATAATCTCAATGAAAATTCTAACAGTTTTTGTTTGTTCATTTTTCTGGAACCTGGGGCAGACAAACTGATTTTAAAATATATGTGGAAATAAGCACAAAAGACCAATAATAGACTTATTCCAGTGTCTAATAAAACTCACCACAGAGCCACAGTAATTACAACACTGTTGTTTTGGCAAAATAACTGACAAATAGAGCAACAGAATGAACAGAACAGAAAGCCCAGAAACTGACTCAGGTACAAGTTGTTTGCTACTGGAGCAACACTTCAATTCTCTACAAAATCCCAGGCAAGGTTCTTCCCTCCTCTGGACCTTGGTTTCTTCATCTCTACTGTGAGGCACTTGAATTAGCTCACCAAAATTCTGATTATAAATCAGAATTAAACAGATTAATAAACATGTATAGATTGCAAGTTCTCTCCATTTTTCACTTTCACCCCAAAGCAAGATAGTCTTCTAGGAAATCAATCAATGTTCCCTATTTTCCAGGAAAAAAAGAAAAGTAGGAATTTTGGCCCTGTGTCCTGCCATGTACAGATCTTAGCCCAAAATATTGCAGGTAGCCTAAGTCTAGAGGGTCTACCTGCAGAGTCTTGCCTTGGTTGTCCATTTGGAAGGCATGTGAGGCAGAGATGAATCAGATAGCCCCAGGTTTTCAAATACTGGTTTTCAAATACTGTTTTTCATTTACACGTTTAGCATGTTTCTAACCAAATTACATGAGCTAAGTCTCAGTTTCCTTATCTGTAAGAGGAAAGTTACTGTGAAGATTAAATGGAACAATGCTTACAAGGCACTTAGGACAGTATCAGGCACATAGTAATTATTTAATACCTGGAAGCCATTATGGACAACATAATGGGGCTGAATGTGGGGCTACAGTGAAGAGGAAGACAGGATAATGGGAATAATGAACTAGACTTATTGGATTTATTGCATAGTGACTAATGTGTGGTTGAGGCTTTAATAAATATTTGTGGAATGGAAAGTTGTCAATTCACCACGCACTCTCTAATAGAGTCAAGGTCCCCTTGTTTCAAGTGTTAGACTATCTTCAAAATGATAACTGGATCCCTAATATATATTTACTCTCCATTATTACTAAAGAGAGAGATTACTCCCATGTCCCTGCCACTGCATGCACACCCCCCACTGGCCCCAACTAACATCCTTTCCCTCCCTTCCCACCTGTCTCTTGTTGTCATATGCAGCTGGGCGAAGCCCTAGTTGGTTTGATGAGCCTGACTCCTTAACGCAAAATTGCCTATAAAGAAATGATCTCAAAACCAAGAGGCTTGATTCTACAAAACCTATTCTAAACCTTATGCATTAGGTCTAAAACACCTGTGTGGAATAAAGATGGTGGCCAGGGATTTCTGCAGGAAGGCGCTGGCTTCCTCCCTTCCAGTAAGAGAGACACACCACTCTCAATCACCCCCTACTGGGACAGTGGAGTCACTTCAGAACTCTATCAAGGGGGGCTGATTAAGGAGGTTAGGTCCCCACACCCCCTCTGAAGACACCATAAATCAAGATGCTTTTGAAGTCACAGATGAATATGCTAAACTGTAATTAACTGAAGAGGTTTTCCCGTACAGTTTTTGGCTTGTAAGCACATCAGAATCCTGCCCCTCCCTCTCTCTGTAGAGAAGGTTACAGCCTTCAAGAAGGTGCTGGGCTGCCTCCTGATTCTTGATACTACTCCTGTCTTCCTCATCCAGGTAAGAAATCTGAAACCTGTCTTAGAAATTCATTACCATGTAAAGCCAACAAAACAAACATTTTTCTCCCACAAATCTCTTGGGTTTTTTTGCCTACATGTCTTCCTGTTGGGTGTTCAGAGGAATCAGAAGTAGCTAAAGTGCACTCTGGAGACAGTCTTCTATCATTCCCTCATCTCTCAGTCTTCCAAGTTCAATCAACACTGCGACTTTACTTCAGCAAGGTTCTTTCCTCCCAGATCTTGCTGGCCCTGCTCTGAATCCTCTCCCTGTTTTCAGAGTAACAAAAGGGAAGTCATCCCTTTGCAGCTTCAACTTAGTTCTTAAGTTTCAAAAACAAACTGCTACTTAATGTTGTGAACTTCCCCAGTCTGTAAAATCTACAGAATACTATCCTATGATGCACTATTCAGTCACCTTGGCCAACTGCGCCATACAGAAGTGAACACAGCAGCCACTATAACTGCACCCAGGGCTCACCCCTGCTTTGACTTCCTGAGCACAGCAGTAAACCCAATCAATCTTCTGTGAGAAAGAATTCTGAAGGAAGCCAGGGCATGAAGTGATTTCAATGATGGTGCCTGCTCTCTCTAAGCTCTGAATCTCCGCTAGCATCCTTGAAAGACATGGGACAACCATTTCATCCAGCAAACATGTTCAGTTATGAACTAAGCCCATAGTCTGATTTGCCACAGCAGGGCAGGAGCCTCAACTCTGAGACCAGCCAGAACTTGAGAAGAGCTGTCACCTGTCAAATGTCACTCCCTCAGAGAGCAAGGACCACATTCACGTGTGGTGAGCTCACAACCTTGTGTCCTCATCCCTGGACCCCACCCTGTGGAATGGAGTAAGTCAGCTTCTATGTACTTCCTTGGGACAAAGGGACATTTATTTTACCAGTAAGCCAACTTTTCCCCTGAATTTTAAAAACTAAAGCAGACAGAAATATTATTTTATATTTTAAAACTACCTTTTTAGAAATTCATCTAATAAGCTCTTGCAGATTCAATAACTGTGTACTTCTCATGAGCTGAGAATTTCATCCAATTATCTTTAAAATCAATTTCCAGATATCTGATCCAAAAAAGGCAGGTTAGCCTCTGAAAGCCATGGATTTGAATGGAGTTTATCAAGTAAAACCTTGGAGTGCATGCTAACAATTGTGTGGTTGGTTACTATGGGGCTCAAAACTTTGTTAATACTTACTCATATTATCTTGTTTAATCCTCACAATAACCCTGTGAGGGAGTTACTATTATTCTCTCCATTTCACAGATAAGAAAACTGAAGCATGAAATGTTTAAAGTCACTTGCTCAAAGTCACTTATCTAATAAGTGGTGGGGGTGGTAATTGAACCCAGGCAGTCTATAACCCCATTGTAACTACTCTTTCAAGAACATGAAAAGAACAGAAATGACTGATATATTGACTTTGTGGGAAATAAAAGTTTAATGTTTAATCAGCATTATGTTTAAATACCATCAGTGTTAGTTCATGGGCACCACTAGTTTTGAATTGCAAGCAATGATGATGTGCTGTCCCTTCACTCCCTCCCCATGTGCGGGACCTGGCGTTGTAGCCCTGCTCAAGGTCACAGAACCCCTTAACTGCAGAGTCCCTGGTAGAAAGGGGCAGACTTTCTTGCAGTGGGAGGATTAGGGAACGGAGGCTGCCCATGCAGGACTGTTTCTCTCCCTCCTGCTGCTGATTAAAAGAACACCACCACACCAGGAAAAACAGGAAGCTGGTTTCCAGATAGGCCCAAACAACAGCTCCACTGTTCGGAGCTACTGGCAGGAGGCACAGTCACTGCCTGTCCCTGGGCCTCCTGCCTGGAAGGAAATGGTCAGCCTCAGGGCAGCATTGGGAAGGCCACAGGCAGGAGGGGTGAGCACTGCTGCCTGCTTCTCCTATCCAGCCACTAAGTCACCCCGCTTAGCCGGAGGCTGGAGAAGGCAAGGAGCCTCCAGGTTACTGAAAACCCACTAAAGTCAGTGTCTGCTCATGGTCCCAGTCCCACACCTGGATATTGGGTATCTTAACTTTCATGGTACAAATGCAGACAGCAAGGCTCAGAGCACTTACATGATCTGCTCAGTGAAGACATCACAGCAGCAGGGAGTAGAACTTGGCTATGTCTACCTCCAAAGCCCCTAATTTTGATGCATTTTTCATTATGCAACACTGTAAAATTTCTTTCTTGAATTTATCCAAAGGGATATCTTGATTTTTATTTTGCTAACAAAATAGACACTCCAATGAATTGGTATCTGTTTCACCATAAAGAAAAACTCAATGTAAATTTTCAAAAATTCTTAAAGAAATAAAGTAGTTGTATCAGTTATGACAAAAACAAAATGTCAATACTGGATAAAGTCTGCATATAAATTGCAAAGAAAAACCAATAGTAATCCCTCTAATAGTAATTTCAACAGAAATACTAATCTCTAACAAATGTGGAAAAAATTTCCACTTCATTTTAAATCAAAGAAATGCAAAAAATAATCTCATATATATGTTAGAGTCTAAAGAAGTTGATCTCATGGAAGCTGAGAGCAGAATGGAGGCTGCCAGAGGCTGGGGAGAGTGAGGGCATGTGCAGGGATGGGGAAAGGAGATCAGTGGGTACTAAGTGACAGATAGACAGGAATAAGAAGTTCTGGTGTGCTAACACAGCAGGGTCACTACAGATCACAATAATGTCCTGTATATTCCAAAACCTAGAAGGATTTTGAAAGTTTTCATCATAAAAAAAAAATGGATGAATGTTTGAGAAGATAAGCTTCATCTGATATAAACATTATAGAAGGTATACATGTACTGAGACATAAAATGGCTTCCATTAATATGCATAAATTTTTATGTTTTCATATATTAGAGAGAAATTTAAAAAATTTTAAAAACCCAAACAAGTGCAAAAATACTATTAACATCCATTAGCTAGTATAATGACAAGAACTTATAAAACAAAACATTGGTACAAGAGCAGATTACTAGTGGAAGTTTAAATTGCTACTATTCTTTTGAGAAGCAATTTAGTAATCTGTACCAAGAGTCAGAGATGCTTTTATATATTTCTTTACCTAGTAGTTCAATTTCCTGAGTATCCTAAGGGATTAATTTAAAATATGAAGAAGCTGTATGTAGCATGGGGACCTTCCTCTGTGCATTACTTATTCTGTAAGCAGGATAAGCAGAAAGCAGTCTAAATGTCATACAGAGAGAGCATGGCTAATAAATGCGGGCATATTATTCAGACATTAAAAATGATGGTGGTAGAATCTACAAAGCAAAACAAAAAACAAAAAGGCAGTTTGCTGCAACATTGGGAAGGAATAATTGGGATAAGGGTGTAGAAATGTGGTTTGTGATGTAGTGTAGACATGTGATTTATTTAAAAAATTACACGACAAGAAACTAGAAAAAAATACACAAAAGAGAGAAAAGAGAGTATATCATTCAATATATTGTACACAGTCTCTTCTTGTAGGTTTACAAACATTTGCCATAGCTTCCACTTTTATCAGGCAGTTTTTTGTTTTGTTTTGTTTTTTTTTTAACAAAAGAGAACTGCATTTGGAATACTCTCTGCTGTGATGGACATTCGCCCACTTGGAGGGTGCTCCCAGGTGGTGAGCTTCTAGAAGCAGGCCTGAAGGGCGGCTCACAGCATCCCTTCTTTCATGCGGTTTCTAGGCAGCATTTGTGCTGTTTGTGTTCCCACCCTACAAAGGGTACTTTTGTTCCATTAACCACTTCTGGTTTAGCTGCTACTCTAAGGGTTATGGGGACTACCATGCAAATCAAACAGTAGAAGCTTTCAGGTTTCTTAAGAAAAACTCGAGGACTTTCTATTTGTTAGTTTTGCACCTCAGGAATAGAGGCTGCATTTACCATGGTTCCTAGCATATCACTGACACTATCTAGGCAGAAGCCCTATGTGTACATAATGCTTTTCATTTCCTTTTATCCCTATAGCCTGCTTCCATCCGCTTAGTCCATGGGAAAACTTTATAATGTGCTTAAATATTTGTGCCAGTGCTCACAAAATGTGCACTGTATACTCTTATGAGCACCTATTTTTAACTTACAAAAATAATAGTTTGTGCATCTTATTCTTACTTTTTCCATTAAGCACTGTTTTCAACATTGACCCAAATTGCTATATGCATAATTCCTAATGTCTGTGTAATAAATATCCTGTGATGGGCATCATTCATGGCATCTCTGGCCACATCCTTTCCAGGCCTGGCTGTCACTCTGCAGTTTTCTCCTTTAGTGCCTCTACTTACCCTACACACATAACACTCACGCCCTATTTGCATATGGCCTAATATAATCCTAACAGTATCAAATGACGAGGACTAAAATTCTTCATTTTTGTTTTAAAGAGAAAATTTCATGTAACATGTAATTTTCAAAAATGTCTTTTTCTTTGTGTCAGGAAGTCTCTGTGCAAACTTTAATAATTAAGAACATATCAATAAGAAATCGTTGGTTTCCTTCATCCTCCCTTAGACCTACTTTGAAGCAGCTGCTTTCCGAAAGGTCACAAATGGCCACCTAAGACCCTCAAGATCAAAATCTAAATTCCAGAGATGTTAGAAAGTCCTCACTGCCATTCGAAGTCATGATTTCGTAATCTGATCTCTCTGAGGTCATCCTTTGATCCTAAAATTGACACTGTGGGAGCCATGTATGTCTTAGCAATGCACATATCAGGGAAGAGGAAAGGAGGCAGGGTTTTAGCAGGAGTATGTACAGGGGTAATGGCCTTACTCAGCCAAATGCCCTGTGACCCCTCCATAATATGGGTGCTTGTGACTGAAATGTTCTTCATTTTGCACTACACAAATGCAAATGAAATGCTCTTCATTTTACAGAGCCACACAAACTTCATATTAACAAAGCAGTTACACATACCTTCACCTAGCCCTCATGGCCAATGGGCATGGCGCAGGATGGGTATTACCCACATTGGGTCAGGAGGGAAGAAGGTAAGGCTCAGAAGGTGAAGTGACCTGTTCACAATCACAAGTTCAGAAGGGGGTGGGAGTGACGACAGTCCAGCCTCAGTCGGTGTGATGGATGGTCCCTGCCCTCTCCCCTTACCACAGTGGACAGCACCCTTTCTAAGCCTTCTTTGGAAATCAGATTCTGCCAATCTGTGACTACTAGGGCACCAGGGACTCCTGTCCTAGGAACTCTTGCTCTGAAGATCATATTTCTAACAGTCCCTCCCTCCCAGGATCTTGGTGAACCATCAGGGTTCACTGATCAGGGAGGCACTGATGAAAAATGGGAGCCCCAGAGGGCTGGCTCCTCCTCTGTGTGCAGTCATCTCTTTTCGGAACGGAAAAGATCTGAGGAACCTTATCCACCAGGGTTCTGGCAGGAAACAGATGGCACTCCCCAAATGGGTAATTTGAGAAGAGTTTAATAAGGGGACCATTTATAGAGGGACCAGAGCGCAATGCTCTGGGAGCAATAACAGTGATGCACTCACACCCCTAGGCCCAAGGGGGTGAGGGAGGAGAGGCCACTGAAGCACAGTGCCCCAAGAAGGGGCACAAGACCTTTGGTGAGGCCAAAGGGTGGGACAAGGAAAGTCAATACTTCTTCTGATCCGTGCTCCCCACTGGGCAAAGAGCACAATAGGGGGCCAGGAAGCAAGGGAGCCCATTCATATAGTCTTACTGGTCAGCTTCCAGGGCACAGGGAGGGTGGGGAAGAGTTGGGAGGAACCCTGGAGGGGCAAACAGAAAACATCCTGCATAAGACCCAACTAAACCAAACTCTTGACTTGAAAGGCAAGGGGAGGGTTGGTGGGGGCGGGGGGGGGGGGATGCTGGCCCAGAAAATCAATGGAGAGTTGCAGAACTGGACAGGGAACTTAATTCCTGGCTGCCAGTCCATACTCTTCCCCTCTCCATTTGATGCAAGGATATCTTTTCCTATACGCACTAATAAAGCCTTGAAAACTAACAAATAGACTTTCATGTTAGCCAGACTTTGTAGGTTACTCTGTTTTATGGATGGTACATTCTGAAGCTATTCCTCTATGGTACAGTCTATACTCCCCCTGAGTGACTCCCCAAATGCCTACATGGTTTACATCTAGGTGCTAGGCTTTTGACACAGGAGTCAAGAGTCTCTCAGTTTAAAGGGAATACAACTCAAGACAAAAAAAAAAAAACAAAAACTGAACGAAGTATAGGTATGTAAACACACGTGGGTCTGGAGAATGCATCTGTGGCTCTACAGAGAAGCCCAGCAGCAGCAAAAAAGGGAAGCAAGGAACACTTCCAACCAACCACCCAGCTCAGAAGACCAGGCCCCTGACCTTCAGTGCACTGATGGCACTCTCCCACCCCATGTACATACAGAAATAGCTGTGCATTGACCCGCGAGTCGCCCAGGCCTGGAAAAATACTCCAGGATATTTTAAAAATCACATGTTCTTCCAAGCCTTTTTAAACTTGACTGGAGAACAGGCTGGCTAAAAAAAGAACGACTCATTGAGATCCTTTTTGTAGGCATTATCTGAGCTACAAATTCAAAATGAAATATCTAAATGTTGATTATCAATTTTCTTTATGAATTCTATCAACCTTGCCCCCTTTATGAAGTAAGGCACATTTCCCAATTCTTTGGTTAACAGGTTTTTGTCAAGAAAACTCTGAAAAAACTATTGATGATTAATCTCATACAGATATTAGCATGACAGCTCTATAACTACAAAATCAAAAACCAGAGAATTCTTGTTTAGCTTTCTAATTTTTATATTCAATTCTTTCCATCTTTAAATGTTTCCCAAGTCCCTGTGCTTGGAACTGCGGGCAGAACAAAGTAACGAGTTAGCAAGGCAAGTGGGGGCCAATCACTAAGGAAGGTTCTCCCACCTTCTTCTGTTTCCTGTAGGCAGTGAGGAGGCACTGATGGCTTCCGAATAGAGGAGTCATTAGACCACATTGTGTTTTGGCAAGTTATACTTTACAGGATGACGAGGAGATCCAAAGGTAGGAAGCCTGGTGAAGCCTGTTGAGGAGGCTGTTGCAGTTCGGATGTGAGGATGCACACAAAAAGGATTTTCTCAAATCAGAGATTTGGACCAGGTTTTCACAATGCAGAAGGAAGATGTGTCCCAGACACATGGGAATAAAGGGATTTGTGGCCATGAATGTGTTTTTTTCCATAACGAGGAGGCAGAGCAGAGAGCCACTGGGTGAAAGTCAAGACAACAGGAAGTTGTGTCATTCACAGGTTCTAGTCTTGGAGTGTAGTACCCACAGTACTTATGCTTGGGGACCTGGGGTGTGGTAGTTCTCTGGTTAGAGATGAAAGGGGACATCTTGCATGGCAGGGCCCCCTGTCTCTGCTCTGGTAGGTCACCACCTCCTGAGGAGTCATTTCCCCCTCTGTATAACTCTTTATACTGTAAGGTTCCTTCTTGGTGGGGGTGAAACCAGTACCCTGGGGTTTTCTATCTATAAGGGTTAGGTCCTTTTCTCTAAATCCTGATGTAATCCATTACTTCTGCTGGTGTGTTAGCTTCCTGAGAAGGGGTGAAGTGCAGACCTTCCCCCAAAGGGAATTAGCCCTAAACAACCAAAATAAATAAAAACTCCATAACAACTTGGTGCTTCTCAGTAATCAGGCTTTTTTTTCTCTGCTTAAGTTGTAAACGTCACATAATCAAGTTCAAAGTTTCAGTGAAGGGCTGTCCAGCTGGTAGTATAACAGGCAGCCAGCCCAAGGAGTCAACTTCACTCTACAGCATTCTTCACCATAAGATTTGTTCTGCAGCCTCTAGCCCTACACAGGTTGAAAGAGTCCTACAGGCATAGGAGTATGTGGCAGGGATCTTGTAAAGTTATTTTCTGCTTTAATCTGTTATAGCCCTTGCAAAGACTGTTTGAATAAACCAGTAACCTAGTGGAAGTGGCAGTGAAGGCTGCATTGGGGACTGGAACCAACCAGAAGCAACTGCACATGGAACAGGCAGGCAGGAACTCTGCCCAGCAGTGGCAGCATCCTGACCCATTGCAGTTTTTCTGGAGGAAAATATAAACACAAGGTGGACGAGAAGAGGGCCTACCCAGCTTTCACTCAGAGAGGCTCTGAGCTTGTGCCTGGTACTATGAAGCCACCTCAAAGTCCAAACTGAGAGGAGTCTGGTGGAGTGTGTCAGGCTGTGACATTTCTTTGCTCAGTCTGTTTGCCTTTACAGGATTGTGATATCCCTTGTGATAGCAAGGACACCTCTGCCTGCTGCTGGCACTTGACCCTGAGGGCCCAGATGTGTTATCTGCATAAAAAATTGCACAAATAACCCAAAACCACTACTGAAGAAACAGAGGAGCATTCTGCATCAGTCTTTCTTATGTCCCCTTCCCTGATCACTGAATGCAAGCTCTCACATCTGTGTTCCAAAAACTTTCCCTCACCCCCTCAAAAGTCAGCCTTATACCTCAGGATTCAAAGCCATTTTGCAGCAGCAGCAGCAGCTGTAATAACAGCAACAAGCAGGCCTCTCAAGTGAGTCACTGTTTGGAAGTATATGTGCACACATTCCCTCATTTGTCCTAACGACTTGCACCTTACCTCTGAGCAGCTTGAGATGAAGGATATGCTAACAGCAGCTTCCTTTTCTAATGACAAGGTCTGCCTCAGGAGTGCCAGCACTCTTTCTGCTCCCTTTCCAAGCTCTCTCCTCCATCTTTGCATAGAACCCACACTTTTGACTGTGCCTGGGGTTGGTAGACCAGTTGGTTGGCCCAGGCTTATGCTTGGCTCTCTATCAGTCAGAGAAGAAGAAGCCCAACACCATCTCAGTCTCCAATACCCCAGACCCACTGAGGACCAGCATCATCATATTGCTCAGCTTTAGGGGGATGGTGTTTTCCTGAAGCACAAACAGTTTAAGTTTAAGCAATGCTTAAGTTGTGCAATGCTATGCACTTGAGACTCTGCAGTAATGCACTGGGGAGGCACTTTCTACAGCAACAATGATGGAGAGCACTCACAATGTGTGCTGTGGCCATGGGCAGCCTGGTGTAAGCCTCTGCCTGACTGTTACTCAATGGTGGCTACAGACTAACCTAGACATAATCTTTTCTTGGAAGTCTTAATATGAATTGCAGTAGCGGCAGCAGAGACAGTATTTGGGGTGAGACAAGAGGAAGAAGTGGGCAAAGATACCTGGAAGAATCCCTAGGGTGGGAAGCCATGGGTGCCCAATTCTAAAATGATGGCATGATGATGGGTCCCCAGAGCTCCCAGCATCTGAACCGAGACACCAATGGGCCCACTAGGAAGTACAGAGACCCATGTAGACTCTAGTTTCCCCACATCCCAAGGAGCTCCCATCCCCTGAGGCCAATGAGGTATACTTCTGGTAAGCTGCAAGAGCCTGGCTAGAATAGGGAGATTATTACTGGAGGAAACTGAGCTTCAAAGAGATGAAATGGCTTGTTAATTCAGACACCGAAGACTGCTAACCCATCACACATTCCCTCTGCTCCCTTCCTGATAGAGCTGATATCTTCAGGGATGGCAATATGCCCTGCTAAAACTTCTCCCTGGCTTACAGGTGACCATGTGACATGATTTTGGCCAAAGAGGCTTTTGAAAACAGTGTTTGCTCTCCTGAAACAGAGATTGCCCTTTCCCTCTTTCCTACTTTTTAGCTTGGACCATTAGGAAAAAAGGCCTCAGAATACACCAGCCACCCTGTACCATGGAGATGAAAGTCATCTGCCAAAGACAATACAGGTAGGAAAATAACAGATTTGGTCTCCTATGAGCCCTGGCCTGGTTTCTTCCAGAATTCTCATTGTGTCATAAAGATAACCACCTACTGGTTTATGCCACTTGTTGTGGTTTAGATGTGGTCTGTTCCCAAGGATTCATGTGCTGTAGGGTAGGTCCTCAGTGAAGCAGTATGAGAGGTGATGGAACTTTAAGAGGTGGAATCTAGTGGGAGGTCATTAATCATTGGGAATGTTCCCTCAGAAGGGATTGTGGAACCCTAGTCTTTCTGGTTCCCTGTCTGGTGATGTGATTTCTTGTTCCTTCATGTATTCCCACCATGACAGCATCTGCTGAGGGCCTCACTAGAGGCAGAACCAATGAGGCTGCCTGATCTTGGACTTTCAACCTCCACAACTGTGAGCTAAAACAAAACAAAACAAAACAAAACAAAACAAAAAAAACACTTTATACATAATTAGCCTGCCTCATGTATTTCATTATAGTAAAAAGAAAATGAACTCATATACCACTCCATTGGTTTTTCTAATTTTTGCAGCTAATCCAAATACCTGCCTATACAACAGAGTTGCTGGTAAACAGCAGATCTGCAACTCTATCGAAGGTCTGTAGAACTCTAGCGCTCACTTCCCTTATTTCTAAGGGCAACACTATCTTCTGTTCTCAGAACAAAAAGGTCTGCAAATTGAACAAGATGCTATACGTAAAGCACATCTCCATGAACGCTCAATGAATATTAATCCCTGTTACCACTGTCATCATTTGGTAGAGTAGGGTCTACGCCACTTAAAACTCCGGTTTTAGCACCTTACATACCACAAATACAAACTCAGAAAGTGTTATCTCTTTCAGAAAGAGAAAACAGAGAAGGGCGTGCTAGATCCTTTGGCTTAACAGGGTTCCTGGGAACAGAGGGGTTGTCCTTGAGATAAACTTCTATTCCCATAGCCTGCTTGTCCTCCTGGGAAGAACATGCAGACCCAGAGGCCAGAGTGAACCCTGGCATGATCAGTGGATCTGAATATTCCCTTCCTGTTCCTTCTACCTGGTCTCAGGCCCCTTCAGAGAATGCACAGAAAGTCAGAGCCCATGAAAAGGGGCCAACCAGGTTCAGTTAGGGGCATCAGATACCCTGGCAAACTCACACACTTCCTAGGCACAGAAGTGTGTCACCTGAAACAAGGGATATTGCCTCTTTTACAAGAGGGAAACAATGAAAACAAACTAAATGTCTAATGAGGTACTGTTAGAAAAAGTGATGTTGTGTCTATAAAATTTAGGGGATACATTACATCTTTGTATATGATGTTCTCTACAGATTTTCCATAATATGAGAAAATTCTTGTGGTATGTATAAAATAGCTGGTAGAGGAGCTGGGGGTGAAGCTCAGCATGCACAAGATCATGGGTTCAATCCCCAGCACCACAAAAATAAAACAACAAAACAAAACAAAAAGATGGCATCATAATCAATATCTGTGGCATATTTCTGATGATTGCTTTATGACACTATATGCACATACATACATATATAAGAGAAATTAAAAGGTGAGAAGAAAAAAATCTTTTAAAAACCAATGGTGATTAACATCTTTAAGTTGTTTTATCATGGATGTCTGGGTTTTTTTTTTAAACATTTTTCTACATTTTATAATATTTCAATAGTACCTTTTATAACCAAAAAAAATCCTCATAAACTAGCAATGTTATGACTTGTCATTAACATACTCCCTTTTCTCTCTTCATATGCTTATATCAATAGAAGCTAAATGTTGTCAAAAGTGACCCTTATTAATCTCAATACAGCATAAACTTCCAAGCTGACTGGAAGAACTGCTGATACTGTTTTTTCACCTGATCTGATCTAAGACTTCTGACAAGGTGGAGGGGATATGATCTACCTCACAGTCTCCCCATTGGCAGTAAGGAAGAGAGAGTCCTTAAGTTATTTAAAGAACAAAAACAGCTAACACTTTTTGAGCATTTTCTGTGTGTTAGCAACTGATTAAATAAATCTGTAAATACTATTATTATCTCCATTTTATAGATGAGGAAACTGAGGTACAAATACATTAGGTAATTCACCCAAGATTACTTAGTAAGTGGCAAAGCTAATGTTAACATTCAAAAAATGTAAATCCAGAGTCCATGCTTTTAACAATCTTACTTTGCAATATCTCATTTCAATTGCCCACATGGTCTGTGCCAAAATTGGAGAGTCTCTGGGAAGCAAGGCCTCCTCTGAGTCTTTGCTTCTTCTGGCACATCTATGATGACCTGGCTTCCTCACTTTCTTTTCCACTGTCATCTGTGATCTTCATGTCTTTGGCTTGTGCCTGTCCTCTGCCTTTCTTGGCTCACGTTTTTCTCAAGGCCCACTTCAGGCATAGTAGATGCCTGAAGCCTAGTCTTTCAGCATCTCAAGACCAAACTTCAGAGGAAGCAACCTGACTCTTTCTGTTTTTGCCCAGACCACAGGATGGTCACAGTTCAAGCTGTGAGCTGGCAACTCCTGCAGGTGGTATCCGCCTTGGACCAGACCCTGTGGGTGGCTGATGGGGGCTGTGGACTAGAGACTGTAGCACTGGCTCTTGGTCCATAGGAACTGACTTCCTAAGGGGCAGGGTCTCCAGCTTTGGAGTGGGCTACTGAAAGCTTGGAAACTCACTTTACAATCTAAATGGCAGCATTCTTTAGGACTGTTTACTCTCTCTCCTATTTGAGGGCCTTCATTCCTGTGAATTTAAATATCATCTGTGCTGGTGGCCTCAAGTTCATATCCCCAGCCTAGACTGCTCCTGCAGGTTCCCGCCCAGAATTTCACTGCCTACTTAGCACCTGTCCCGGAAAGGCTCACAGACATCTCAACCCCTAAGTGTGTAAAACAGAAAGGCCTGCATGGCCCTCTGTAAAAAACCTGACCCCGCCTACCTCTCCAAGTTCACCTCAAGTTACTTTCCTACTCACTCACTCACTGGAATTGAGTTGGCTCCTGGATCACATCAAGTATTTTCCCACTGCATGGCTTTAGCACCTGCTGTTTTCTCTGCCCTAGAATGCTCCTTAATGGTAACCCTCCAAGAGGCTTCCCTGACCACCAGGCAAGACTGAGGGCCTACAATAATATCTATCATAGTTACTGGTTTACAGCTTTCCTAGACCTAATTATATCTGTAATTAATTAGTTAATTAAATTTCTGTTTATTTGCTATCATCTTCCCTCCCCACTAAATAGTGAAGTCCATGAGAGCAAGAACTCTGTCCCACTTGTTGTGTATTATTTGGCACACAGCAGGTCCTCAGTAATTACTGCTGAATGACCAAATGGAATGTGGGTCAAGCCAGTAATTAAACATATTTAACATAATTGGAATAAGTGAAAGCATTTGTGTAAAGCTCTTGGCATGGGGTATATAGTAAGCACTCAGTAGCAGTAATAATATGGCCACTGCTATTGTTGTGTCGAGGCATATGATACAATTAATATTTGAACTTTACCTATAAAACAGCAATTTTATATGGTTCAACCCAATATTGTTACTGTTTGGACAGTGTGACTTCAAACCACACTTTCTGCTACCAGCCAGGAAGCACACACACAATTCAGTGCAACATTTTTCAAATAGAAGGCAGCCTCTGATGCAGCCCTCTGTTTCCTCAGAGAGGTAATGTGCCTTCTTCCCCAACTGGGGTCTGCTAGTGGTTTGAACTCACCTTGATCTGAGACCCCTCCCTCTGGGGTTTTCTAGGAAAAGACTTTCTTTGCCAAACACCCTGATGCTTCTGAAATCCCTGTGGATTCATCCAATCCATGAACATGAATATTGACTATCTCTGTCCAGTTCTTAGAAAATAAAGAGGTGAAGTTTTTATGTGGTCTTGTATGATGAAGACCAAATGGAAGTGAAGACAAATGTCTTTTCCACAACAGGGATTTCTCTTCTTTATAACCAACAATCCTTAAAGCATCAAACTCGAACTGAGTCTAAGCTAGTCATGAAGCAGAGTGGTAATGGCAAACTTACTAATGGCAGTGCTCTGGGCTACTTTTCTTTCTATTTCCCCTCAAAGATTCTGTGTTTTCACATCACATAATCTTTCGATTTTTTCAGCAATATTGTTCCTTCCCCATTGGATGCGTGACCAAGTGATCTGAAAATATCAGTATTTCCAATGCCTTGCCTTCATTCTTGACACAAGCATATGTCCACCTAGATCTTGATACTTAAGAAATGAAAACTAAAACTAACTTTTCATTACTTATCCAATGGTTCAATACATTTTTGGGACTTACAGTTCTGTGACAAGGATCAAAACATTTATTATACTACAGATAATAACATTAACAAAACACAGTAAGAGCTTTTCTTTTCCCAAAATGAAATGGTGCTTTCCTATACAATTTTAAGACCCTACTTCCTTGCACTTGGGAATTGGCAGAACACTATAAGAATTTTGTGTTGAGCATCACTTTAAGCAGGGATTACTCAGACTCACCTAAGACATGTGCAGAACTGAGAGGTCCTGCATGAGAGAAAGAGTATAAGCTTTCCCTACAACCCCTGTCCAGATGAACAACACAGGCAGCCTTTCTCTCATAGAGGAAGGTTCTACAGTTTGAAGTGGCACAGCTCTGAAAAGCAACGGCTGCCCAGTGATGGCTCATGAGCTCTGCTTTGAATATGGACTTTGCAATATATCTAACAGTGCAATTCCAGATCAACTATGGAGCCAACTAATGGTGAAGCTATATTACAAGTGGAAATATTTTATATGTCTGAGAAAGAAATTTTAAGTAGTCATGTAATCAAAGAATGCTGTTGGAAAGACCTGGAGACCCTCGGGGGCAGCTCCTTCAAGTCATAGCCATCCAGGCATCACATCAAAAGGGTGTGTTGTAATAAAGCCTCACAGCAGCATGAGAGCAGTCTCCCTCCTGTGCTTCCTGCATCTCTATGTCCCAGCTAAATAACTGTATTACAAATTAGAACAAATTTTAAAAATAAATAAAATAACTGCATGTAAAGACATTCATCAATGTCTCCCACCTCACTTGTGAATAAAACCTGAACCTGTCTTTTAAGGCCCTGGTCCCAGCTTTCTAGGTCTATTTTGCATTACCTCAGTTACACAAGTCCTTTCTGCACCTGAGCTGCTCTGCTCCTGTTGAAGCCTTCTGTCCCACTAGTCCCTAAAACACCCTCTCTTCCACTCTGCGCCCATGGTTCCTTTACTATTCCCTTACTCTCCTGAACAACACATCAGCTTGTTGGCACTTCTGAGTGGACGAATCACACTCCACATTCAATTATTTGTATATTTGTCTTATATCTTTCATAAGATTGCAGATTTCCAGAGGGCAAGGAAAATATTTGATTCATATTATCATACTGCTTATAGTAGTTCCACGAAACTAGGAACAAATGTATTCATGACACATTTTTCTTATCCATTTATAAAAGCAGATCCCAATGACATCTCAACCAAATGCATTTCAGTGATTCTGTGTATGCAGAATTAACTACCACTCTTTTTCCTCATTTCTTTTCAACACTTTTTATGAGAAATTTCAAACATACAACAAAGTATGCCTAAGGCCACCTAGACTCTACCATTAACATTTACTGCACCTGCTTTATCACTTATCCATACATACATCCATTCTTCTACCATCAATCAATCCACATAATCTCACTAATGTATCTCAAAACAAATTGCAGATATTATATAAGAAAACAGCCTAAGTGCTGCCCAAGAGATAGGGTTTGTGGTTTTCATTTCACCAAGCTAATTGCTAATACCTAGAACATACAACATCTTAGTCCCCCTAAAAACCTCCTCAGAGAAATAAAACAGAATTCAGAGTCTCTACAATAGGATATGCACAATGTCCAAAATATAATCCAAAATTATCCAATATGTAAATAGGAAAATGAGACCCATCTTCAAGAGAAAAGGACAGTCAATAGAGATCCCAAGATAACTCAGATGTTGCAATTAACAGATAAGAATTTTTAAAGCAGTTTTATAATTATATTCAGTGGCACAAAGGAGTACACGAAACATCTAGGAAATTTTGGCAGAGAAATAAACCATAAAAGAGAACCAATCAAGCTCTATAATTAAAAATTACAATATATGGAAACTTTTAAAAATCATTAGGCAAGCTTAACATGATAGAGATGATTATGAAAGCATCAGTGAATGTGAAGGTAGACCAAGAGAAATTATCCTGTCTGAAGAACAGAGAGGTAAAAAGATAAAAACACCTCAGACCTGTACGGCAACATCAAAAGGTCTACCAAGAAGAAGTGCAGTCCCAGAAGAAGGGAACAGGAGCAGAATGGAAAAAATATTCAAAGAAATAATGATGAGAAGTCTTTAATTTTACAGAATCAAGAAGCTCAATGAATTTATAAGGAACCTGAATTAACTCCAAGTAGGATAAATGCAATGAAACCAATGGAAAAAAAAAAAAAACTAAAGAGAAGAAAATCATGAAAGCATCCAGAGAAAAATTACACAAATCATAAAGGCAACAATGATTTCAGGGACTATTAATTTCTCATCAGAAACCAGTGATGCCAGAAAATAGTATTTAAAAAATCTTCAAACAAAATTGTATATCTAGTGAAAATATCCTTCAAGAATGAAGGTGAAGGGCTAGGGTTGTAGCTCAGTGATACAGCACTTGCCTAGCATGTGTGAGTCACTGGATTTGTGAAGCACTCAGCACCACATATAAGTAAATTTTAAAAAAAAATAAAGGCATGGTATCCATCTACAGCTAAAAAAAAATTAAAAAAGAATGAAGGTGAAGTAAATATACTTCATGGTGTCTTTTTGTCAAACTTTTATACTAAAAGTTGGTTAGCCAAGCATCAGCTTGCACACCAATTCAAACAAACTTTAAAATACATGTTTTAAAATTGATGGTAACTAAAACTATGTGGGCTGGGGAAAAAAAAATCAGCACAACAATCTGCCTTCAGTTTTTCCTTTAATAGTGAATATATGGGCAAGAAGTTACTTTGATGTGATCTGAACTAAGACTGAGACTCATTTACATTCTGCTAAAGTCTCCTGGTCTAGACTATCCTGACTACCTCTTTCCTCCCCTCTTTTCTGCAATTACATGTTAAGAAAATGAAGGAATAGTTGTATTTCCTCCTCTAAATGTTATTCAGGCCTAGAGAAAGAATGTAGAACTGACCATTAAAAAGCCCACCTGCTAAGAGTTCAAAATAAAGGGAAGGCAAGTGACCAGACATAAAAGAAAACAGAGAGGCCAAGATGTCCTGAAAAGACACGTTGAAATCAGAGAATTAACTGTAAAAGTTGAGACTGAGTCAATATTTGCATCAGAAATCTCAACCTGAATTAACATGTTTGTTGGTCCAGGAACAGCTCCCCTGAGAGCTCTGGAAGTGTGATCTCCTGCACATCTGCTCTGGCCTTTATGAGTTCTCTTAATACTTTTTAAAGCTGCTGCGAAGTGTTAATTTTTGTTCAAAGAAGGATTACTAAACAACCTGTTGGGAACACAAAGATTCCCTTCATACTGTTCTTCTGGCTTTCCTTAAACCTAGAGGCAGACTGTTTTCCAAACTGTTAACATCCGAATTGACTGCCAAACTGTTATTAACTAGCCCCTGACATCTAAACAACAGCTGTGTTCTGTCCTGTGAAAGGGCAGCCTCACCCAGACAGTGACTCTCCAAAGGTCAGCTGTGTCCTGCAGCAGGAAGTCCACTCCACGGTTGGTGGCACATGCCGGCACAACGGAACAGTCTGTGTTTGTCCCAATTCCCTTTCCTCCCTTTTGGCTACTCTTCACTGGTCATAAACGTTCAGCTCGCCTTGCACAGGAAGTGGGGGCCTTAAACTTCATCCTGCACGTTCACTGCTGCTCTGGCTCTCATATTAAGGCTTTTCACCAAAGACGCCACTGAAATTGGTGCTGATGGCGAAGGACCACAAAACAAAGTTAAAACTCTCATCTCAGAAGTAAGCATGCTTACTAAGTATTTACTAGCTGTCAGGCACTATTCCAGGGTTTTCTTACACTATCCTCTCACTCCTGTAAGGACCAGCCTTCCTATTCAACAGGTAGGAAACAGGGCTCAGTGTTTAAATGAGCTGTCTGTAGCCATGTGGCTTTGGAGGGATGCCAAGAGAGCCTCCAGTTCTATAATTCAAGTTCAAGGGTCTTTCTACACTGGGAACTTTCAAAAGTAGAGATACCATTCACAATTCCAACTGGAGTTTAAAAAAAAAATGTGTCCAATTGATATAAAGTTGATGTACTGATGATTTTTTAAACAATTTTTTTTAGTTGTTCATGGACCTTTATTTTATTCATTTATTTATATGTGGTGCTGAGAATCAAACATAGTGCCTTCACACATGCTAGGCAAATGCTCTGCCACTGAGCCACAATCCTAGCCCTGGTGCACTGCTGATTTTAAAATTTAACCTGGAAGAGTAAATGCATAGGAACAGCAAAAGCCATTTTAATAACAATGATGATGGTGCCCTTGTCTTTACAGAAATTAAGAAATATGTTATAAGGCCAAATCACAAACAGGGTGCTATATGTTTACCTACATAATGACTGGTTGATAGTGAGAACCTAATAAATATCAGTTATCACTAATATATTATGTTAAATGCATTATACGTATTATCTCACTTAGATTTTTTCCACTTAGGAACACTGTGAGAACAGTTTCATTCCCATTCTATAAATCAAGAAACTAAGGCACAGAGGGTTTAAATAACTTGCTAATGGTCACAAAGTATATAAACGAAATGCCTAAAATCTGAACTAAGTCTGACTTCAGAGGTAAGCATGTTACTGTAGCAATGACACTAACATCAAGCTCTGGGGGAATCTAAATGCTCATCAATAACAGTGACTATTTAGACAAATTGACATGTATAAGAATAAAGAACATTCCTGAGAATGAGGCAACCTGTAAGTTCTGATATGAAAAAATATCTATGTCAACAGAGAAAACAAGTTGCCATGATATCATTTTTAAACTTGTGAATCATCACAGACATCTGTGAAGGTACACAGTATGCATTCATATGTTGCATTCAAATGTTGTGCAAAGTTGCACAGACATATAGACACACTATCCTTTTCCTCTATGAATTTTTTTTAAATGGGTCCAATTGATAGGACCTGCAGGGCCACCCTAATACTGTACTTTAAATGCATTTTTGTATTGTTTCAATATGTTACAAGCATGCCTTCTGTAATAAACAAGATTTTTTAAAGTGATTCATTACTTAAAAAAAAAAAGAAAAAAGAAAGGAATGTTCTTTTCAAAGGAAAATGCTTCCATGAAGAAGTTGAATAGCTAACTGACAGTACAGGGGGTCCTCCCCCAGTAGGAATTCGGTACCATAGTTCCCACTGTAAAATGGCACTCCATGCCTAGAGAAGAGGACAGTCTGGGTTTTAATGCAGCCATTACCACAAACAGCTGTGTCCTAGCTTGTGGCTGGCCCACTGCCCTGCACACCTGTGCGTAGGAGTAGAGCAGCTCTTCCCTTTACAATCACTTCTTTCAGACAGTGAGGTCAACAGGCGTAGGGGATACAGATGCGAAGGGCTGCTTGAATGTCCTGTGGTTGGGAGGGGGAGGTTTGATCATAACTGGACTCAGTGAGCCCAGACATAGATCAGCCTGATCTGGGATAGGTCAAAAACTCATGATAAGGCACTGCAGTCAGCAGTAGTGATGAATGGAGAGAAGGCCAGCCCAGGGGAGGGGGAGGAATGGAGCGGAACCTAGGACATTCTATGTTCTTAGACTGATTGTTGACCACATCCAATTCCCTCTTGCAACAGGGGCAGACAGGGGAGATTCCAATGTGCTCATGGTCAGCTCTACTCCTGGAGCTGGTCTAGAGATACATATTAAGTCACAACAGGCAAGTTTTGGATGGTGAAGAAGTGGCATTGTCATCTGATGCTATATTCAGCTGGTTGGCACATTTTGGATAGAATTTCCCTGGAGTTGTCTCAATAACAAAGTGACAAATTGTTTTCTAAATCCATCTATGAAAGGAATTTTCTCTTTCCTTCCTTCCTCTTCCCTCCCTTCCTGTTATGAAGCATATACCACACGTGATATGACTCTAACAGGTGATAGTCCAATCACCTCTCAATGGACAGGGAATATCCTTATGACAAAGAATCTCAAGACAGAGAACCTAGATCTGGTCAAGACTTTTTGTGCAGGGGATGCCTGTGGTGGCAAAAACTTTGTGGATGATTTAGGCTTAAGTTTTATAGGGCCAAATTTTAATCTTTTATTTTAAAAATTATTTTCACTTTTATCTCAGTAAATAAAATCACATGGTTTATATCAAATTGCTCAAAAAAAAAAAAAGATCCTGAAGCAAACTTTCAACAATTTTAGCTATTTTTAACCAAATAATATGCTGGTGTCACCATTTCTTGATTTATCTATTTTATTCTTCATCTGTAACTTCCTGTTACACTTGTTTACATTTTAACTCTTTATTTGTTTATTCATCTACCGCATTTCTCTTCCCTTATATTGCTATAATTAAGAACTGGTCACTAAAAAGCCAATAAAATTTCTTTTATTTTTCCTTAAATAATTTTTTCTGTTAGCATTAACACTTGTTCTTTATTTGCCTAACATAGGACCTATATCCAAAATTTCCAAATATTCTACGTCAACTATTTTATATATATATATATATAAAATACTTATTACATATATTATATATCTAAAAAATACATATATAATTTCCCAAATCACCAAGCATATCAGATCATCTACAAATTTTAGAGTAGCTGGTCTATTTTACAAACCACTGGGCTGCTTTTGGCTGTTTTCCTAGGATTGTTCCCTGCCTCCTGGTTCTGTTTCTCCCTCTTTGTTGATTTATTTCTTCATTTTGTTGAAGTACTTATTCCCGTTACTTCCTAGAAAACGATCCACAGAAAGAAAAATTTTGAGTCCTTGCACATTTAAAGATGTGTTTTTTCTATCTTCACACTTGATTGAAATTTCAACAGAGTATACATATAGATGGAAAATAATTCTCCATCAGAATTTTATGTATTTTATTCTATATTCCAGTTTCCAGTACTGATGTTTGGAAACCTGACAACATTCTGGTTTTCCTTTGTGTTTGTGACAAGTTTCCCCTAATTCAGATGCTTTTATAATTCATTATTTCTAGAATTCTGAATGTCAATCATAAATATGCCTAGGTATGGGTTATTTTTTTGTATAATGTATTGGGCTCTAGATTGAAAGCATTTTTCAAAAGAAAGTGACTTGACTTTCAGTTCTGAAAAATTTTTTGTATTATTTATTATTTGTCTTTTCTCTATTTTCTGTGTTCTTTCTCCTTAGAATCCTACTACCCAGATACTGAACTTCCTGGATATGCCATTTAAGCTTTTTATTTATTATTTCTTCTCTATTTTTTTTTAATTTCTTCAGCTTTTCATTGTACCTTTTATAAATTCCCTGATTTTGTTTTCTGGCCTTGCCACCATTTTAAAACTCTTTGGTCAGTTGTAGTTTTTATTTTTCAACATTTCCTTCTTGTTCTCAAATATGCTGTCACCCTTTTTTTTTTTTTGTAAATTTTTATTTTAGTTGTAGATGGACACAATACTTTTATTTTGTTCATTCACTTTTATGTGGTGCTGAGGATCGAACCCAGTGTCCCACATGTGTTAGGCAAGCCCTCTACCACTGAGCTACAACCCCAACCTGGCTGTCACTTTTTAAAAACGTTATTCTGAATAATTCAAACAGTTTGATATTCAAACTAATTCCCTGCATACATGTGCTCAGCCAGACTATTATGGTCACTGTCCTTTCTCTGCAGCACAGTGTGGCCCATGCCCCACACTAAGGAGGCAGTCTGTGATTAAATAAAAACCTGCAGCGAGCTCAGGTTGCCTACCCACTGCCTGCCACCCAGCCTTCCAGCGAGTGCTCTGATCTCCCACACTGCTTCAACAAGCAGCAATGAAAAAGAAAATATTAATTTTGAATTTTGCTCTCATTTGTAAATACTAAAAACTGTTTATTTTATACGACCCAAAGGTAAGATTATGGGTTTCAATCCAACAAGACTTTTCTGGGCCCCATCCATTCCCAGAGACTAATTCCACAGCAGCTTCTTGCTAAGGCAAATGGCAGGCTGTTTCCTAGTGCTGGGGCAGAGCCAAAGCTTTCAGCCCAGCTCTGTGGGTCACCATCCCCTTAAGTACCCTCCTCACCTGGCTTACAGGGCCCCAGCTTAAGAATCACCTCCAAAAAGGTTTAGCAACAATTGGACTGTTCTAGCTACTCCTAGGAGTTGTAGATGATGTTTGGCCTAAAGATTGTTCCAGAAATAAAGCACTTTTCTGTTCTCTGAAAGTTTGAGCCTTATGCGACGATAACGCAGTTTATTTAAACCAGTTGGTTCTTTTTGAGGAGGTACTATATGACTCAGACAGGGCTAAGTATTTTAGTGATCAGCAGACAGGATCACTTATAGCTAAGTGCTCAGATTTGCATCTCCTACCCCAAAAACGAAATAAGCCAAGGGAGCCTGCTTCCTGACACCCTTCCAGGGCTTGAAAGCCAGAGTCCTTGGAATCTGGAGGCTGGCATCACTGAGTCTGAGGTATCAAGGAAGGCTAATTTGGCAATCTGATATGGGAAGATGATGCTTTGGCGACACATAAGTTGAGTGCTTTACAGGATTTTGATAAAACAATTTATTAGATTAATTGAGCTTTCTGTCACTTTAGAGACTGATGTAATCTTAACTGTAGCTTAAAAACATGACCAATGAGTAAGAAAACACTGGTAATATGGCAAATATAAGCACACTTTCATCCCTCCCCTTGGTATTTGCCTGACAGTAAATGTCAGGAGATGTCTTCCCTGCCAAGCCAACTCGTCTAATGGCACGGGGCACGCATGGATCTTCTAGACCCACACTTTACTAAGACTGTAGCTGCTGTCTGTCCCTCATCCATCACACCCTTCACCAACATGCGTTTCAAAGCATCCTTTCCCCGACCTTTGGTTCTGCTCATCTGCGTGGTTGCAGCCTATTATGTAACTGCCACCTTATCGAAGCACCAAAATGCAGAAATGCTGTATATGTCTTAAATTATGCAAGGCTTGACCTTCTCACTGGCAAATGCCTAGCATTTTTTGTCCTCAGAGGTCTAGGCAGCATTGTGAAGAGCTATTACTACAATGCTCATCATTCCTCTGATGAATGCTCACACAACAAGCAGGGGATTGATGATTTCTAGATGGGTACTGTGTAGTGCAGTGAGTCATCTCTTTAGAGTCTCATCATTTCTCACAGTCTTCATGAAATAATTATAATAGTAAGACCTCACGGAACACTTACAATGTGCCAAATACCTCACATGCATTAATTTGTTATTATTCTACCTTGCTAGATAGAAATTATTTTATTTTTATAATATAACTACAATTATTTTATAACTTTTAACCTCATTTTATAAATGAGGAAACAGAGGCAAAGGGTCAAAGATCATGCTGTTGGAAATGGGGGCACTAGAATACAAACCCAGGGAGTAGGCCCCAGAGTTTACCCCCATCACAACACAAACTATGTCCCCTCCCCTTGGTTAGGGTTGCTTTTGCTGGACTTGAGCTTGAGGCACATATTTGGGTCTGATTTACTTGGCTATGCAAGAGTGCGATAGTTGGCAGACCAAAGGCTGGGGCACCCACACCTCAGAAGGTGCTTACATATAACTGAACAAATGGGAGGTTTCTAACAAGAACTCTACTATACTCAACACTTGGCTCTGGTATGGTTAAAAATACTTTGAAAAGTAATTTGGCTCCTAGAGTCCCTAATAACAGGCAAAGATAGGAGTGGGCCCAGGCCAATTTGCCTGAGAAGGTGCAACTCGGTTGTTCATCTGTTTGGGAATATGGTTGCAGAGTCACCCAGAGCTGCCCCCATGCACTGGGAATGTTTCCAAAAACCTTAACAGAGTCTGCAAGGGCAGTGAACAGAACCAGAAACCAAGGTTAATCTGAGACCTCCCTATATCAGGATCATCCAGGGAAGTTGTTATGTTTGCAGATACTTGGGTCCCACCTTAGACTTTATGAATCAAGGTTCTTCTCTATTGTGTTTAGGCCTAAATTGGTAGAAATCTCCTCAGGTAATCCTGATATACTCTAAACTCTAGGGCTTCATAGCTAGGCATCAGAAAAAAAATGTATTACAAATGTAATTTTCAATTCAATAAATAGCATTCAGGTTTGAGAATCAGGGTTCTGGTCTCAGCAATACTAACAGCTTGCTGGTTGACTTTGAGAATGTCCCTCAGCCTTTCCAAATCTCAGGCTTCCTATCAGTGGGATCAGGACATGAGGTTCTTCTCAGCTCTAAATCCTGTGCCTCCCAAGCATTTACTGGAACAGAAGTGATAAAAGTCTCAGGAGTGATGAGTACCCAGAAGGGTGAAGATCAAGGAGTGGTCTGGAAGTGGGTACAGGGCTTTGAGGAACTGGGAGAGTCTGCCCTGGGGTGGTCATGGCGTTAGGGAGGATGTCCTAGCAAGGGGACAGAAACTGTTGTGAGGCTGTGGGAGAAGTAAATTGGGAAGGAAAGGAGAAGGCACAGCTAAGTGGGAAAAAAAAGGCTCAAAACAAGAGTGAGAAGGCAAGAAGGCTCCGGGTTACAGATGCCCAGGCAGCCAGGGAGGGGACTTGGAATACAACAGAAACTAAGAAGGGTGACAAAGGAAAAGTGGTGTTTGGGGAAGGTGACTGTGGCCACCCACACATGACAGGAAGCCTGGGATGGGGAAAGGGGCACGCACGTGGGCCTCCTAGTTGGGTACAGACGCTAGTAAGCTGGAGGAAAGGCTTATTCTAAACCTGAAGCTATGGCAGCGGACGCTGGAGGGAAAGAACATGTCAGTGGGAAAACCTCCAGGGTGGGATTGTGGGGAATTCTTCCTGCTTTTTTGTTTACTTGTTTTTGCTTTTGCTTATCTATAATTTCTCTGTAGTGAGCAGATACTGCTTTGTGATTAGAAAAAGAAATATATGGTTCAGCATTTCCTTTAGAAAACCTGCATTACAAATCTCTACCCTCTGCACTGTGCAGCCCTTCCTCCCATCAGTCTGTTTCCATTTAGAACCCCCTCAGTCCTCCCTACCCCACTCATTTGCATCCCACAATCTTTGTCCCTTTGCTAAGGAGTTCTGCAGAGCATCCTCTTTTTCTAGACTATTCCTCCTTCCAGCCTCCTGGACTGCAAACTTGGCTTTGCCCTTTGGTGTTAAGGGGAAATTTCTTCCAGAGCTCTGACTTTGGACATATGGGAGTGGTAGCCCAGCACTCTACCAGGTCTCTTCATCAAGCCTTCTCTGAGAAGTCAAGCTTCTTTTCACCTTTGTAGCTACTCTCTTAGGATCTGCCTCAAAATCTTCTCCAAAAGGATATCTATCAGTCACCTGGAAAATGCTCCCATCCATGAGGAAGAACACTGAACCTCCTGCATCTTGAGCCTCTAGCCTGCCCAACTTCTATCACTGCTCCTTTGCTTCCTAGCTGACTTGGTGCCCCCCCCCCTCCCGATTCCTACAACATAGCAAATTCTGACTTTGACCCCAAACTCCTAACCTTTGGCTTCTTACATATGCATATCCTAACAAAATTATCCAGTCCTTGGCACTCTCTCTAATTCACTTTTATCCCAAACATCTTTGATTCAGAGGCAAATCATTTCAATTGCCCTCATCAGTATCCTGGATTCTCTCATCCTTGGAAGCTCTGCTAAGCCTGCTGTGCTCTCCGCCAGCAATCCAGAACCAGTCATGCTCTTCCTCCAGAGAAAAGCTGCCCAGCTATGCTGTTGGGCTCCCTTACAAATGCAAGGTTTACAGTTCCAGTAAAACCCCCTGGTCAGCTCAGCTGCCCACACCCCACTGAATTCCTTTCCTGCTGTCTGTCAGTTCTACTGAAGATCCTCAGCATCCTGTTCTAATCTCACTGTCCCCACACTTGGCAAATAATCACATCTCTTGATTTTCACCAACAGATAGAAAACCAAGTACTCTCATTTCCCCTTCTCTCTAGCTCTGAACATCCCTGTATCTTCAATCATTTCCCTTCTGGAAAGAAATGGTATCCTGCCCCTTTAAGGCTGACTTAGGTGCCTGATTCCAGGCCCTCGCCTCTTTCTCAAGCCTTCACTCAATTGATTATCTCTTCTTTCTTGCAGCTTCAAATTTTCCTTCCCTGACTGTTTCCCACGAGGTGACAAAAATGGTGTGACACCCCCCTCCTCTACCACCCTCTCATCTTCTTGCTCTTGCCAAGCTCTTTAGAAAGTTTTGCTATTTTTGTAGGAATGATGCATGCTCATGCAAACATTTTAAATGATACAGAAGAGCAAAAAGAAAATAACCATTACCCAACATCCTACCAACCACAGATAACTGCTGTGAGAATCGTGATCATGCTTCCAAATCATCCTCTACATGCACATTTGTGTGGAGGATGTATCCCATTTCAGAGAAGAGGCTGCACTTTGTGACCTGATTTTGTAACCAAGAAGGAGTCCCTAGTGCTCTTTCATGTCAATATGTTACATTTTGTGACTGCAAGTTATTCAAATCAATATAAATAACAAAATTACTTCCTTGTCCCTATTGATTTCCATTTCTTCCTACTGTAGATTACGCTGTGTTGAATACTTTTGCATCTGAGATAAATAAATATTTATGAAAAAATCCTTTAAAGAGGTTGTTTAGACAAAATACACTCACATTTCATGTTTGATAACACTATAGAAGAGTCTTCTAGAAAAGCTATACTAATTTAGACTCCTATAATGGTTACCATTTCCCTAAACCCCTAAGAATTCTGATATTTATTAATGTTTATGGTTTTAACCTAAATAGAAAATAGGATAGCAGATTCTATAGATGGGAAAGATAAGAGGATATTTTGAACAATTTTCACCTATTAGTTTTAAAATGCATATGAACTGTATAAATTCCTGTGAAGAAACTTGCCAAAACTGATACAAGAAGAAATAGAAGATTTGAACAATCTTGTATTCATTAAGTAAATTAAATGTCTATTTAGAAATCTTTCCACAATGAAACTCTAGGCCCCAAGGGCTTCATCAATGTATTCTACTAAATGTGTAAGGAAGAAATAACATTGACTGTACACAAATTTTTGCAGACACTTAAATCCCCCAATTTGTTATCTGAGGCCAGCATAGCCTTGACACCAAAACTTCACAAGGAATTTTTGTTGCTGTTGGTAGTGCTATACACAGAACCAGGGCCTTGCGCTCTCTAAGCTATATCCCCAAACCCCAATAAGGACATAAAAAGAGGAAAATCTCAGGCCAGTCTCTTTTGAACATGATGACAAAGTTACTGGGGTTATTAAATACTATAGTTGGTTGTTGCCTACCTTTAAAATGAGAAAAATGCTAAAAATTTAGTCTGGGTTAATGAAAATTAAGATGCAATATTTTTTCTGTCTAAATTCATGGACTTCCTGAATTCTATTCATGGACCAGTAAGGGAATCTGTGAACTCCAGGTTAAAGATACACAGTGCTGGAGACAGCCTAGACCACTGGGAACCAGAGTTCCAATCCAAACAGAAATCCCACCAGGTGGAAGCCTTAGTGGGGCTTCTGTGCTAGGGTTGCCACACACCTTCAAACACTTTTCCAGCTAGATTTCTTTTAAGATGACTCCTCTTGATTCTGCATTTTACATATTTCTTTGTTCTCTTTCCAATATGATTTTACTTTGATTAATATAAAGAACTAAAACATTTCAGTTCCTTTATCCCCAAAATTAATTCCCATGATAACAGGGTAGAATTGGCAAATCAAGCAAACCCATTTCCTCTGACGATACCTGTACCATTTAACTACATACTTGTAAATAGGACATTAAAAACCATTTTGTGGCTAGTACTCTGTACAAAGCCAATTTAGCTTCAGATTAAACCTTCAAGCCACCCTTAGAAATTCACTTGGAAGAAGCACACCAACAGTGGGGCCTGATGTGGCTCCAGCCTGCACACCTGGCACAGCCTAATGAGCACCAAGGACCTCTTGAATGCCCTTCAGAAAGCTCCATTACTTAGCATTTTTGTTATCTTTCTGGACACTCTCCTATTGGTGAAAAACCAATTAAATGCAGCAACTGCATTTTTACTACTACTTTTAAACTCAGCTCTATGTAAAGGAGGAAATATTTTTAAAAATTTATGCTAATGTTCAACTAGAGTCCAGAACTCATATTTTTCATTATGAAATATTTAAACATACAGAGAAATATAGACAACACATTTAACAACTACGCATTGGACTATTCTACCACCTAGATGTAGCAAATTTTAATGTTGTTTTTTATTTGTCTTAAGAAAAACTCATAAAAAAACAAACATTAAAGGTGCAAATGTGCTATATAGAAAATATTTTGTATATTTTCAAACTTTATAAGTATGGTATCAATGTGTCATGATGAACTTGTTTTTTGGTTCACCATAACATGTTTTAGTTTTAGCCATGTTAACAGACATGATTCTAATTTATTCCTTTAATTTCATTGGACATGATTTAATTTATTTATTTAGGATTTTGTTCTTATATGATTTCTTCTAAGTAGATCTCAACTCAGCCCTTCAAAAGAGCATATTCCTAAAGACAATCAAGTCAGCCTGTAAGAATTAGTCTTGTTTATTTGTAATAATTAAGTTATTTCACTTCTAATAACATAAGGATTAACAGGGAGATACTTTTAAGTTGAATCATAACCAGTTAAACTATTTCACTAGAATAGTTCCATGGTGTAGCTGAGCATATTTTATGGCTGTAGAATAGCCATGTTTGATACTTTGGTCATACCAAAAATCTTCGGAAAAAACTTTTTTTTTTTTTGGTCTAAAATATAGTTAAGTGGATTCCATGGTTTTCAACTAAGAACCCTGACCAATATAACAGAATTCAAGCATCTTTAAGGGCCTCCTTAGTATGTTTCCCTTCTAAAAGCATTTTAAAGCTCCACTTTTATTTAGTTATACACCCAGAAATAGTGTGTGAGTGAGAAGAGTGAGGCCTAGCATGTCTTTCAGTGCTACTGAATTCCTGACTTTTGCAGGAAATTTTGAATTCTCTCACTTCTAGTATTCATAATATAAAAGTGAGCATGAAGAGTGTCAAGAGTTAACAGCAAGACTCAAGGAAACAGGATTTATTATATAAATAACAGAACAACATGCATTGTAAGAAAATGTAGCCTGTCATCTTGGACATGCCCTAGAATATCTCCTGTTACATATAGTGCCTATGGCAGAAACAGAAAGAGGCATCCTTTGGGAAAACAGTTACTAACTTTCAAGATGTAAATATGAAAGGGCTTGTGACAGTCTCCAAACACTCCTTGAGTTTCCTTGTAACAGACAAACTAGGTTTAACTCCTGGCTCTACTATTTGGTAGGCATGCAGCTACATCATTGGCAAGTTAACCTCTCTGGTATGTAATTTCCTCCTCTGTACAATGTGGTTAAATAGCACCAACATCTTAAGGTGAAGGATGAAATGAGATACACATGTAAAAAACTTGGCATATGACAGTTATAAAATTAGAGCCCCTGTGGCACTTAGAATGTTCTTGCCTTAGAGAACATGCTTAGGCACTTCAAATGCAATGGTCAGGTCTCATTCATATGCATCCCAGGCATCTAGTACAACTGATATGTGTTGCTCAACAAATGTTTACTGAAAAATTGAATTTGAAATAATATTAATTAACATTAGCTAATTAATATAATAGTAATAGGAAGTGTTTATGTGCTTTGATATGCATTATATATTATAAATCATAATAATAACCATATAAGGTATTTACTGCTATGAAATTAAGGCTCATAGAGATTCAGTAACTTGTAAAATTCATGTAACTCATAGGTGATGGACGGATGGAATCCATATACAAGCCCATGCCCCGAAATGTTATGCTCTTCTCATCATGTCCTGCATAGATGAGGCAGCAGGTGTCAAAAGAAGGTGACAGGAGTTGGATCTTAGAGGATGACTAAGAATCCATCAGCACATAATAAAAAGGCATCCCAGGAAAAAGAACCAGTACATATAGAGTGGAGTGAAGAAGCACAGTATGTTTGGTTTCAATAAGTGTTCACTATGGCATGGAAGGAGATTCCAGGACAGGAGGCTGGACAGGTGGTCTTGGGCTAGTCAATACAATGAAGAACAATGTAGTGTTTATTGGTCGGTGAACTGTGCAACTGCATGTTTTTATTTTGGGGTCACTGAGAAACAGCTTTAGTCAGACAGCAGCATGATCAGAGCTATGCTTTAGAAATTCCCGGCCAGCAGCCACAAGAATGAGAGCCATGATAAGGTGGGAGGATAGGTAGAAAAGAATGTTAGCCATTTGCCGAGTCTTTGCCATCTCAGAGATTCTGGCTGTCTCTATGTTATTTTTTAACATCTGTCTTCAAGCGGTAGAAATCGTAGCTCCATACAAACTGGGTCACATTTCTGATTGAGGATACATTCTCAGGAAAGTTTCACCTGGTTTAAATACCTGGTAGTGCCAGAACTCAAGCCACGGAGAGGATGAGCCTGGTTCTTGTTCTTCCCTTTTCTTTCAGGCTGTGATGTAACCACTTTTTTTTTTCCTGCAGACCTTTGTGGACAATCTGAAAGGTGCCCCACATGCCCTCAAGAGCCCAGTCCCTCTCTGCAGAGCTGGGTTTCAGACATTTATTTCTGTTCTAGTGATATCTGATTCCTTCCTTCTCTTAGACCCTATCAAGACAGTCACTATTTTTGTACTATTGTATAACGATATTTAAACTCAAGTGCCTATTTATCTTATCTTTTACTCTTGTATTAATATTCTACAGAAGGATACTCAAGATTAGAACAAATTCTCAGCCCCAATGTTAAGCCTGAAAAAATATACTATTACAAAATCTGTTTGGGTAAATTCTCAAAACCAAGAATGGATAAAGTCCTAAGTCTTGCCTTTCAGAATCCCCTCACTGCAAAATGAATAAATCTGCCTTGTCAGATTATAAATGTCTTTGTTTTTATTTCTGCTTAAATCATGAACAAAAATTTACTCAAGAGGGGAAGCTGGGACAATATTAAGTTTCACAGCCCTACACAATAAGGAAGGTAACCATAACTGGAGAAGAGAGTTCATAAGTACATCCACATATACATATAGACAATTGATTTTCAACAAAGATTCAAAGTCAATACAATGAAGAACAGTGTAGTGTTTATTGGACATCCATGTGCAAACAAATTTATCTTGACCTCCTATCTTAACCAAAACTTAATCCAAAATGGAATAAATGTAAACCTCCTTTCCCTCTCCCAAAAAAGCTTCTAGAAGAAAACACAGTAGAAAACTTTGCAATCCTAGTTTAGCAAAGATATCTTAGATACAAAACCATAAACTTGATCCATAAAAGACAAAACTGGTAAAATGGATACCAAAATTAGAAATTTCTGTTCTTCAAAAGATATTATTAACACCCCATTAGGATGGACACCATAAAAAACCAGGAAATAAGAGAGTGGTAAGGATGTGGAGACACTGGAACCTCTGTATACTGTTAGTGGCAAGGCTGTGAAAAACAATATGGAGGTTCCTCAAAACATTACAATCAGAATTACCATGAGGTCCAGCAATTCTATCTATGGGTATAGACCCTAATACTGAAAGCAGGGACTCAGATGCCCATATTCATAGCTGCGTAATTCACAAAGGCTAAACTGTAGAAGTAACATTGACCAATGGATGGACAAGCAAATTGTGGTATACACATATAAAGGAATGCAATTCAGCTTTAAAAAGGAAGAAAATTCTGACATATGCTACAGCATAGATGAGGCTTGAGGGCATTATGCTAAGTGAAACAAGGAGTCACAAAAACACTGTATGAATCCACTTACATGAAGCAACTATAGTGGCTGAATTCACAGAAACAAAGTACGGTAGTGGCTGCCAGGGCTGGGGAAAAGGGAAAGGGGGAGTTATTGTTCAATGGGTAGCTTCATTTTTGCAATACAAAAGAATTTGGGGGCTAGATGGTGGTGATGGTTGCACAATAGTATAAATGTACTTAAAATCTGTGAACTTAATAATAGTTAGGATAATAAATTTTATATTAGGTGTTTTTTAATCACAATACAAAATAGGAAAAAAAGACATTGCTAAGAGAATAAAAAGACAAATCAGAGCCTGGTAGAAAATATTTGCAAAATATATTCAACACAGTACTTGTATGCAGAATTATGTATTTTTTTAAAACTTTCAGTAATAAGATATCAACAATCCAATCAAAATTTTCTTTTACTTTTACCAAATAAGTTGTATGCATGGCAAACCAGCACATAAAAAGAATCTCAGTACCATCAGGGCCCTGGGGTGGAGCTCAATGGTAAAGTGTGCGCTTAGCATGCACAAGACCTTGGATTCAATCTCCAGCAGGGGTGGGGGGTGAGGCATGGCACTAACAGATATTTAGGAAAGACAAAAAGCTGAAACAAACAAAACAAACCATGACAAGATACCACTGGACAGCCATTAGAATGTCTAAAATATTTTTTTTATCTAAAATAGTTTTAAAAAACTGATAATACCAAGTTCTGAAAAGCATGCAGATCAGCTGGAACTGTCATAATGGCTGATAGAAATGCAAAATGGAGAGCCACAGAGAATATCTTATGGGTGATAGACACATTCTATCTCAGTTGTGCTGGTGGTTATACAGCCATGTGAATTTGTCAAAACTCACAAAATTTTGCAACCTTGGGTTATACCAAAAAGAGTGATTTTTTACTTTGAATCTATCTCAATAAATATATTCAAAACATTTGAGGATTTTACACTTGTTTGTTGACTGCTATGAAATATATTGCTGTAACAAAAACAAAATAAATATGTTCAGCTATTTCCTCAAAAAGGGGAAAGAAAATATGGCCCTGATTGAGGTCTTTGGAATTGTCCATGGTTTTTGACTTGCACACAAGGAGCCAAATACTTAGAACAAATTTATGATATGCTAAGCATGAAAGCTAAATCTTGATCGGAACAGAGAGAGATATACAATTTAAAGCACAGGCTTAATTCTTATTGGTACTAAAAGGCTATATTTATTCAAGCCATGTTGACAAAGTGGTGCAGTTTGTTTAAGATACTCTGCAGCACTGAAAGCTTAGGTTAAACTCTAATTTTGAAGAGTAAGAATAGCATCAGTCATCAAATGTTAAGCTGCTTCTTTTCAATTTTTAAAGTGATTTTGTACCAGGATTTTGGAACATTTTGGCAAATAGCCTTAATACAAAGTATAATTACAAAGAAACCTTTCAGTTTTTAACTTGAAGCAGCTACTTAGAATCAACATGAACTGTTACTTATGTGATTACATAATCCTTAGCACCCATAAAGACCACTGTTTATTAGGCCCTGGTTTCAGAGGACTATACCACCAGTGTTTCCAGTCCTGATCCCAAATACAAAAATGTCCACATGCCAATTCAGTGCTACAAGCAGTTCCTGAGCCTTGGCTCCACTGAGTGCTGTTATTTTAGAGCCATAAAGACAAACAGTTGCTAAATTTTATTTTAAATAAAGCACTGAATATGCATTTCCATTTCTTAAAAAAACACACAAGAGAATGTATGTTAGGGGATAAAGCAAAGAGAGAACTATTTGAAGAAAGTACATTTTAAAAGAAAGACAGGTCATTTAAAAAACTTGAACTTTTTAAATGTCTGAAGAGTTAGGATTTTAGATGTGGAAAATAAGTTCTAAAGTATACATTATCCCTTCAATATTACCTAAGAGAATTCCTTCATTTGCTTTTTCAGTAGCTAGATGCTGCTGACCTTAGGATATTACTGCCAAAGGAGGTGAAAAAAATTACAGACGCTGTACGTGTTTCTGGAATCATGTGTGGCCAGAGTGTTTCCTGTTCTCTGCCAGGGTAGGGCTAAAAAGAAAGGCCCAGTGAACCCAAGAGCACTATCAGGTAACTCCCTCCCTCCACCCTACTGCCCAGGGAACCAAAAGAGAAAAAGCCATTGAGCCTTGGATTAAGCCTGAAGTTGTGTTGTCCTTTCTAAAAAACGCTGCCCTGCCTATCTGAAGAGGATTTCTCCCCATCCTGAAATGCTCTAGTTAAGTGTAGCCTGGGGTAGGTTTCTGGAGCCCACAGATGTGTTTCCAGGGCAGTTCGGACTAGAAGTAGGCCTTTCTAGTCACTGGTCAGCAAGCCCTGTCTGTTTAAATCCAGAGGCAAGGTCTTTTGTTTACCCCAAGAAAACATTTCTATTTACTTACATGGATGTTTTCTAACTGAGAAATAAAATGAAAGATATCAGGTTGGACATATTTGCCAAACAAACAGAATAACAGATCAAAATGCATTTAAGTTAGGATACTTATGAACTTGAAGCTAAAATTTTGGTGTTAAGACCAAAGCTTATGAGTGCATCCTTTTAAGACTGGTGAAATAACAGTTGTCACTGAAGCTCTACTGATATAGACTTGATTTCACTATTATTTCTCTTTTGAGGAGATAACCAAGAGTCTCAAAGCATTAACTGATTTTGATTTTTACATTGGTCATTAGCTCAATATTGAAATAAATATTTAAAATGACAACTTTCCAGCCCTAGTCTTTAAAATATTTAATTTGGATAGATCTAAAAATTAACCAAGGGATTAAAAAAATGGAGCAGACATACTTCTTTCTATTCTTTCCACTAAGTGCAACTAAGAACCCTGGACATTATAAACTGAGCAAACATAACAAGACTCTGAAAGGTAAAGAGAAGAAGACAGATCAGCTATGGACCTGTGGCCCAAGGAACAACATGACAGTGATTTCTCTGGGTTTTCTCAAATGTAGATCTGAGCCCTGGAGTTGAAGAAGTTGGCTATGAGGGAAAACCAACAGTTGCACACAAAAAGCTTTCTCCCTATAACCAAGGGGCAATCTAGCAAGACTGAAATCTTTCTGATAATAACCACTCTGCTGCAACCAACTTCCCCGCCCCAGAACTGTAGGCCCATCCTGACCGAAGCCAGCGAACACTTCAAGGGTACTAAGAATTCCACCTTTCTCACTGTGCAACAAGGTATCCCACCACCCCTGCTGGAGTGCTGTCAAAGAAGGTCTAGGTGTCAGAGCAGGCTGGTGACAAGCCCCCTCCTCTGGCAGCAGTGTTAAGTGGAGAATGTATGGTCAGCTTGGACTTCTACCCCCACATGGCAGTAACCATGTTCCCTGTCCCACTGAGATAGTGTCAGAGGAGGCCTAAGAAGAGTCAGGGCTTTTGCAGCACCATTGGCAATGAGATCAGTACCACTGCACTTTAGTAGAAACCTTATGGAGGCTGAACTCCCTTGCCCACCCAGCAAGAAGTCAGAGAAGTCCGGGGTGGGGGTGGGGGTGGGGGGCCTTGAGGTCTATCTCTACCTGACAGCAACAAGGCAGGGCTTCCTTTCTCTGCTGGAGCCACGTCAGAGAAAACCAACTAAAAACAGAAGGTTTAAATAAGCCCCAGAGTCTCATGACATGATACAAAAATATCCAGGCCTCAATTGTAATTCACTTGTTGTAGCAAGAATGGGGAAACCTCAAACTGAACAAGAAAGGACAATCAATGGATGCCAATATTAAGATGACAGAGACACTACACTTATCTAGCAAAGATTTTTAAGCAGCCAGGACAAAAATGCTTCAATAAGGAATCAGGAGCATTCTTAAAACAAATGAAAATAGAAAGTCTTAGCAAAGATACAGTTTTAGTAAGGCAGAAGGCATCAAGAATAAACAAATAGAAAATTCAGAACTTTAATTGAACTAAAAAATCTCAGGGTATGAATGCAATAATAAAAAATCAGGAAAAAAAGAAAGAAAAATCAACAAACTTGAAGATAGAACAGAAATTACCCAATTTGAACAAGAGCAATTTCTTCCAAAACTAAACAAAATACTCTTACCATGTAATCCAACAACTGGCTACCTGGCATATAGCCATATGAGTTGAAAACTTATAACTACACAAAATTTGCTGATAAATTTCAATAGCAGAACCTTTATTTATACTTATTAAAACTTAAAAGCAACCAAGATGTCTTTAGGTATAATAAATGGTTGCACATCCATATAATAGGATATTATTTAGCACTAAAAAGAAATGAGTTATCAAATCATGAAAAAACAGGAAACTGAAATGCATATAAATGAAGAAAGCTAACCTGAAAAAAACAACATACTGGATGATTGCAGTTTGTATGATAATTCCAGAAAATGAAAAGTCAAGCTGGGTGCCAAGGTGCACACCCATAATCTCAATTACTTGGGAGGTTAAGGCAGGAGGATTGAAAATTTGAAGCTTACCTAAGTAAGTGATATGAGTTCTCAAAACAACAACAATAAAAAAATGGGTTGGGAATGTAGCTCAGTGATAGAGAATCCCTAGGTTCAATTCCTAGTACTAAAATAGTGGTTGCTGGGAGTTGGGAGAAGAAAAGGATGAATAAGTAGAACATGGGTAATTCTCTGAAATTATTCTGTATGATTCTATAAGGGTGGATATATGTCATTATACATTTGTTATTACAGAATGTATAACATCAACAATAAGCCCTAATAAATACTTTTGGATGTTGGATGTCAGTGTAGATTCATCAACTGTAATAAATGTACCATGCAGGACAGGATGTTGAGAGTTGGGGAGGCTGTGTGGATGTGGGGTCAGGGGCAACAATGAATCCTGCTTTCTGCTCAATTTGGCTGTGACCCTAACCTGCTCTAAAAAATAAAGTTTATTTTAAAAAATTCACTGAACTGAATGAAAATGAAAATACAATGTATCAAAATTTGTGGGACACCAGCTATGGCAGTACTAAAAAATGTGAGGCACTAAATGCATATATTAGGAACCAGAGGAAGTTTCCAATCATCTGAGCTTTCCTCTAAGAACCTAGGTGTGTGTGTGGTTGGCGGGGGGAAATAAATCTAGGGGAGAAAACAAACCCAAATCAAGCAGCAGAAAATAAAGACATAAACAAATCGATAAAATTTAAAACAGAAATAATAATTAAACAAAGAGCTATTTTGTTATGAAGATAAAGAAAATAGAGAGGCTTCTAGTAAGACTAACCAAAAAAAAAAAAAAAAGGTGGAAGACACAAATTACCTATGGGCTTATTACTACAGGTCCTAAATGCCTCAAAAAATAATTACTTAATGAAACCACAAACAACTGTATACATACAAATTTGACAACTTAGATGAAATGGATCACACTCAAGAAATAAAAACTGTCAAAGACAAATGCCAAATGACTCCTTTGATATAAGGGCAGTAACCAAGGACAGGGTAGGGACGAAGAGCTTGAGAAGAAGATCAACATTAAACAGGAATGAGAGGTGGGAGGGAAAGGGAGTGAGAAGGGAAATCGCATGGAAATGGAAGGTGATCCTCAGGGTTATACAAAATTACATATAAGAGGAAAGGAGGGGTAAAACAAGATAATACAAGTGGAAGAAATGATTTACAGTAGAGGGGGTAGAGAGAGAAAAGGGGAGGGGAGGGGAGGGGAGGGGAGGGGAGGGGGGATAGTAGAGAATAGGAGAGACAGCAGAATACATCAGTCACTAGACCGGCAATATGTAAATCAATGGAAGGGTAACTGATGTGATACAGCAATCTGTACACAGGGTAAAATTGGGAGTTCATAACCCACTTGAATCAAACTGTGAAATATGATATATTAAGAACTATGTAATGTTTTGAACGACCAACAATAAAAAAATAAAAATAAAAATAAAAACTGTCAAAGTGGTACAAGTTTGTAATCCCAGCAGTTTAGGAGGCTGAGATAGGAGGATCATAAGCTGAAGGACAGCCTCAGCATCTTAGTGAGACACTAAGCAACCTAATTCTCAAAAAATAAAAAGGACTGAGGATGTAGCTCAGTGGTAAAGCATCTTTGATATAGATCAGTATTTGGTACAAAAAAAAACTATTGCAATATACAAAATATAAGAGATTACTTGAAAAGCTCTATAAGTATTTTGAAAACTGAATCTGTAGTTTTAAAACTCTCCTCAAATCTGTAGTTTTAAAACTCTCCCCAGGCCAAGATGATTTCACTGAAGAATTAATGCCAATTCTACAAAATCTTTTCAAGAAAATAAAAAAGGAGGGAACAAGTCCTCTTTAATTCCTCTTTAACTGGCTGATATCAAACCAGTTAAAGACAAAGTCAAAACAAGAAAAGTGTTGACCAATACCACCCACAGATGTAAAATCCTTTAACAAAATACTAAGAAATGGAGTTCACCAATTTGTAGAAAGAATTATATACCACAACCAAGTAAGACTTATTCCAGGAATGCAAGGCTGGTTTGATAACCACAAATTAGTTAGATCTATTATATTAAGAGACTAAAGAAGTGGAAAAAAAATCACATTATACTTATTTAGGCAGAAAAAAAGCATGATAAAATTCAACATCCGTTGTTGATAAAACTCTCTGAAAACTTGGAACAGAGAACCTCCTCAAATTGGTAAAGATATTTAAAAACACCCTAAAGTTGACATTATACTTAAAGGATTGAATGATTTCCCCTTAAAACTGGGAACAAGACATGGATGCCTACTCTCCCAGTATTATTCAATATACTGCTGGACATTCTAATCAGTGAAAGAAAGAAAAAATAAACAAAATCAAGGCATACAAATCAGAAATGAAGCAATGCAATTGGTCTTATTGATGACATGTTTGCCTACATAAAACTCCCAAGGAATCTACAAAAAAAACCCTCTTATAACTAGTAAGTGAGCTCCACAAGAATACAAGTATACAAAAATCTATAGTATTTCTACATATTAACACTGAATAATGGAACATCAAAATTTAAAATACAGTACAATTTATAACTGTTGGGGGGCATATCCCAGATGTAAATGTAACAAAAAAAATTAACAGGACTTGTTTAATGAAAACCATACAACCCTAATGACAGAATCAAATAAGATATAAATGAATAAAGAGATGTGTTCATTGATTAGAAGACATAAAATAATAAAGATATCAATATTTCTCAAACTAATATACAGGTTTAATTCAATTCTTATAAAAATCTCTTTTTTAAAAGTATAGACAAGTCTATTATAAAAGGTGTATGAAAATGAAACAATTTTTACAGCTAAAATAATTTTGAAAAAGAACAAGAGTTGGAGGGATCAGTTTACCCTATTTCATGACTTATTACTTAGATACAGTAATCAATATTGCATGCTACAGAAAGAGGGATAGATACACAGACCAGTGGAGCAAAATTTAAAAACCCCAAAACAGAACCACACAGATATGCTCAATTGATTTTTGACATAGATTCAAAAAAATTCAGAGGAGGAAAGATAGACAGTTTTTCCAGATATGCAGATGAAGCAACTAGAAATACAAGGGGAAAAACTAAACCTAAGTTTCATAGCTTATTAAAAAACAGACTAAGAAGCCAGATGAGGTGGCACACGCCTGTAACCTCAACGGCTTGGGAGGATGAGGCAGGAGGATTGTGAGTTCAAAGCCAGCCTCAGCAAAAACAAGGTGCTAAGCAGCTCAATGAGACCCTGTCTCTGAATAAAATACAAAATAGGGCTGGGGATGTGGCTCAGTGATCCAGTGCCCCTGAGGTCAATCCCTGGTATCCCTCCCCTGCCGCAAAAAAAAAAAAAAAAAAACAGACCAAGAAATGACTTGGAGGTTCAGACAGGAGAATCGAAAGTTTGAGGCCAGTCTCTAACTTAAGGGGCCCTAGTCAACTCAATAAAACCCTGTCTCAAAATATTTATTAAAAATAATAAAATACAAAGGGCTAGGGATATAGTCCAGCTGTAAAGTGACTGGGTTAAATCCCCAGTACCAAAATAAATTAAACAAACAAAACGGACTCAAAATGGATCATATGCTTACATGTAAAATGTAAAACTACAAAACTTTTGGAAAAAAAGAAAAAAAAAACAGTAAAAAATCTTTGGGATCTGGTGCTAAGCAAAGAGTTCTTAGACTTGACACCAGAAGCACAATCAATAAATTGCACCATATCAAATTTAAAAACTTTTGCTCTGTAAAAGACTCTGAAAGAGGAGGAAAGACAAACTACAGATTAGGAGAAATGTTTGCAAACCATATATCTAAGGACTAACATCTAGAATATGTGAAGAATTCTCAAAACTTGACAGTTAATAAAAGAAGAAAAATCCAATTAGAACACAGGCAAAAGATAGGAGGGGCCATCTCACCAAAGATGATATTTAGAAGGAAAATAAGCACACAAAAAGATGTTCAACAACATTAGTCATCAATGAATTGCAAAGTAAAACCATAATGAGCTACCCCTACACATCTATTAGGTAGCAAATGGTACATTTACGCAAGAAAACATTTTGGTAGTTTCTTTAAAAAGTAAACATGCAGCCACCATGTGACCCAGTAACTGAACCGTACTCACTTGTGATCATTTTACCTCAGAGAAATGAAGACTGGGGTTCACACAAAAAAGTTTATACCAATGTTTATAGCAGTTTTATTCATAGTATCCAAACTCTAGAAAATTAAAAAAAAAACACACACACACACACAGATATCCTTCAAAGGGTGACAGTCAAATAAATTGTGGCATATCCATATCGCTGAACACTACTTAGCAATAAAAAATGAACAAATTCTTAATACAAGTAACAAGCTAGATGAATCTCCAGAGAATCATGCTGAGGCAAAAAAAAGCAATTCCAAAAGGCTGCATATTGTTTGATTCCACTTAAACAACATTCTTAAAATGACAACATTTCAGAAATGGAAAACAGAATAATTGTTGCAAGTGGGTTAGGAAGGGGTTAGGGACAGGAAGAGACCAGGTTTGGCTAGAAAGGGCAACAGGAAAGATCCTCCAGGTGGGGAATTTTTCTGTCTTGGCTATGTGAATGTCAACATCCAGACTATGATGCTGTTAACTATCGTTCTGCAAGACGTAAACACTGGGGGAAACTGGGTAGAGAGGATAGGGGAATCTCTGTGTGATCTCTTATAACTGCATGTGAATCCACATGATCTCTAAATTTAAAGTTCAACTTTAAAAAGTTAAATCAAACTGAACCTACTTCAGATCTGTTCTGTCATCTGAAATAATTTTTACTTCTAAGAGTCTTCTCTTTGCTATAATTTTGTTGGCATCCAGATGTTAAAGGTTTCTGGTTTAAGGTTAAGAGCTACAAACATTTGCTTGTACCTCCCACATTGGACCAATGTATCAAACAAACTTGCCTGCAGAAATCTCATCAGGGAAATGTATTAGTTCACCAAATAATTAGCTGTTTAATGAGCACTGATATGTTCTTGCTAATATTGCATACTAATTGAGGTTTCTTGGCTTTGTTTTATTATTGTGCAATTCCCTCAAACTATTTCTCTCCAAAGAACTATGGGAAATTTCCTATTTATTTATTTATTTATTCATTCTAATGTGTTATACATGACAGCAGAATGCATTGCGATCCATATTACACATATAGAGCACAATTTTTCATGTCTCTGGTTGTACACAAAGTAGAATCACACCATTTGTGTCTTCATACATGTACTTAGGGTAATGATGTCTATCTCATTCCATCTTTCTTACCCCCATGCCCCCTCCCCTCCCTCCTCTTTTCCCTATCCAAAGTTCCTCTATTCCTCCCATGCTCTCCTCCCCATCTCCATTATGGATCAGCATCCTCATATCAGAGAAAACATATGGCATTTGGTTTTTTGGAATTGGTTTACTTCACTTAGCATAATATTCTTCAACTCCATCCATTTAGCTGCAAATACCATGACTTTATTCTCTTTTAATGCTGAGTAGTATTCCACTGTGTATAAAGACCACATTTTCTTTATCTACTCATCTATTGAAAGGCATCTAGGTTGGTTCCACAATTTAGCTATTGTGAATTGTGCTGCTATAAACATTGGTGTGGCTGCATCTCTGTAGTGTGCTGTTTTAAGTCCTTTGGGTAAAGTGATGCAGCCAATATGGAAATTTCCTCTTTAAACTAAAAAAAAAAAATTAAAAAAAATAAAAAGTCAAACACAAGTATATTTTCATTAATATTTAAATAAAAAGGCAAAGTTCTATCACTTCCCAGCCCAGTTCTGTCCCCAGAGATAATGGTAGTTGTCAGTTTATATCCTTCCAGATTATTTTTGTGTATTTCTTGACATATATTCAGTTATGAGTGATTTTTTTTACAGATAGGATCATATTGTTTATATCATTCTTCAAATTCTTTCTCTCCCTTTAAAATGTCTTGGAAATTCACATGTCAGTATGTTTAGATCTAATTTAACTCATTCTTTCCAACAGCCTCATAGTAGTATGAAGAACTGAGGTACCATGGTCTAATTATTTGCCTGTTGACACAGAACGGTTCCAGTTTTTGCTACTGTTAAGCAATGCAGTCATCATTGAAAATCCTTGCACATACTTCTTTCAGTGAAAATGAGATTATTTCTCTGAGAAACTTAGAAGGAGAACTGGGGCTTCGAAGCATAGCCAACTCTGTCAACTGGCTGAACCTGCAATTGTTCCCTCCCGTTTCTAACTTTCTCTCCTGCCTCTTATAAGGAAGGGAAAGCTGGAAACACTTTCCTCACTTTGCTTGCAGCCAGGGGAGGCCATGTGACCCATGAACAAAAATTTGCTGGGCAGTCTCTAGAAATCTTTTTGCATTCCAGAAAAAAGGGAAAGAGATGACTAGCACTGTCTTTTCCCCTGCCCTGAAGGTGGCTAGTGTTTGGAGGGATTGCAGCCATGTTACAACTTGAGGGAAAGTCAAAAGAGAATCACTGTGACACTGGTCCTGAGAGCAATGAGCTACTAAACCAAAGCCAGCAGCACCCTACTTCTAGACTGCTTATTATATGAAAGGAAGAAACAACTATTGGTTTAAGCCACAGTTAAGTCTGGCTTTCTATTACTTGCAGCCAAATGCATTCCTAACTAATTCAAAACTAAATTACTCTTTTAAAAGTCTGTACTTGCTTTATTTTATCACAAACGTTTATTGAGTACCTATTTCACAAAACTTTATCTACTGAACATTGACAGGTTTGAATGTTTATCCAAGCTGACACATGAAAAACATTTCACATGAACAGAAGGCCATATATTTATTGCCCTTTCAGATTTCCTCCCCCATTATTTTTTCCTTCATATCTTTTGTCTACTTATCTACTGTACTGTTTGACTTTTTCTCATTGATTTAAACAGGAAATTTTCAGATAGCAAAATAACCTGAGTTAAACTTTTGGGAAATTCATCTTTGCATTTTAACTCTATCAGCCAAATCAAACATGACTGTAAGAAATAAATCTTGCATGACAGGTGAGGCTGACAGTGACTGTCATCTCTGAGCGGTGCTACCACCATGTGGCAAAGTGTCAAGAAGAAATTCAACTCATGCAAAACACTATAGCTTGTACTTCATACTTCCTTTGTAAATCTACACTGACAGAAGGGTTTACAGGGTAGTGACATATTGGTGAAATAGGCACCGTCCTCAATGGACACATCTCTTTTGACCCTCACATGAAACTCAAGAGATGGTCACTATTATTCCTATTTTACAGAATAAATGATAAAAGTAATGATTTCAAACCAATTGTTTCTTTCCCACCACAAAACTTCCAAACATTTCAGGCCCAATATTTAAATAAAATATTAATATTAAAATAAAATAATTGTTTACTTCCATTTAAAATAATATAAAATATATCATGCCTGTCTGGAGATATAATATACTTAAGCTAGAAACATTGCTGGGCCTGTTCTTTTTTTTTTTTTTTTTAAGAGAGAGAGAGAGAGAGAGAATTTTTTTAATATTTATTTTTTAGTTTTCGGCAGACACAACATCTTTGTTTGAGTGTGGTGCTGAGGAGCGAACCCGGGCCTCACGCATGCCAGGCGAGCGCGCTTGAGCCACATCGCCAGCCCTGAGCCTGTTCTTATTAATCTGAATAAACTGTTTCAAAATTTCACTCAGGTTTATTGTCACACTACATATAACCAAAATTATACCTACTTTTGAAAGTAAAAATTTTACCTCTTCGACTGAGTAGAATTGTAATGCTTCAATAAGAAGTATCTACTTAGCTAACCACCCCACCCTCAGACAGCAGGTAAGGAATTCCCCTAATCAGTTAACAACCAACCAGTCTGACCCTGGAAAACAAAAATAGGCTATTAAAGATATTTAAAGATTGTTATGAAAAACAATGTAAATATGCTGAAAACAAGCCCTATAGAGTTTGGATTGACTGACTCTGCTTTTAAAATCTTAGCTGTCAGAGGAAAAGGGAAATGTGGCAAAGCGCCTGCTCCTGGAGTCAGGTGGGGGCAGCAGCAGGGCTCAGGTTCTAAATATTTCCCTGCATTATGCACACCTCTCCCAACAAGACCTGAGGATCCTCTGGCAAAGCATCACACAAAGCACTCAATCCACACCGAGTAAGGAGCACAGGCAGCAAGCATCCTGCCAAACCTTTCCTGGGAGAAACACCCACCTGGGTTCCCCACAACACAGCCTCTGTGGCAGAAGGCCAGACCACCCAGGTGCTACCCACATGGACCCCAGGGAGACATGGGCTTCACCCAGAGCACCTTCTTGCAAAAATTTTTAACCTATCTCTAAAACATAGAAAACTACTTGGGAGAGTTTTAATTCTTTATTTTGTATGAAAGAACACCAATCTGCAGACACATCTTTTTACAGTCTACAAAAGTGCGAATGGGTTGACAAATCCCCATCCTGAGGGCATCTCTGAGAGTTCCTTCTATTTCTCCGGTGGCTTGTCTAGGGGCCTCTGCTTGGGAAGAGGCAGTTCAACATTCCTCCCACCCCCACCCAGATTCCTAGTAGGAGACACACTCCTAGCTCACTGGTACAGAAAGGGTGGAAGCATGTGGAAAGAAATCTGACTCTTTTCCAAAGTCCGCTGTGGCCAGGTCAGCCCTGGAGAGGGCAAGGGGCCCTGGAGGGTCCAGGTGTTTGCACAGCACAGGGCAGGAAGAGTGAGGCAAGCTTTAGTCAACAGGACAAAAAAAGCCAGATTGCTTGGCCCTTCAAAACAGTCTGTCCAAGCCTCAGGACACCAGAGGGACACTAAGCAAGGCACTTGAGAGAGGGGGGCACCAAGTCTCTAAAGAGGCAGAGACAAACATAAAAAGAGCAGGAAGAAAACAGAAGTGGGGGACTGGGGCCAAAATCAAACCAGATACTGCAACACAGCACTGGCTGAACCCTTGGTCAGATCTCTGGGAGGGGATACTTCTGGCACCTTAAGGACACCCCAAGTGCTTGTTAGAGTTGGGTCAATAAAGGACTGTGGGAGGGTTAGGCCTTGTAGATCCTCCCAACAGACTGGTGGCCCCCAGACAAGAGCCCAAAAGAAGGTATGGCTCAGCACTACCCCTTTCCCCCCACACACTCTAACACTTCCACAGCCAACTAAATATACACTGACACATGGCCTCACTGTCTGATGTGCACATACATCTGTATGCACAGGTTCACAGTTAGGCATGTAGATGCATATACAGCCTCACTGTGGATGAGTGTTATACACACCCTCCCAGTGAAGGGACATAACACATTCAATCTGCTAGTCAAGTGTTGGGTGGTACAGGCATACAATCACACATACACAAACTCTGTCAGAAGTGAACACACATACAATGTCTCTGTAGGCTCCCACTACTGAACACACATTGCACAAGCTCTTCGACCAGTACATTCAAACCTCTACATAAGATACACGCACAAACTCTCAGCCTGTCAGGCAAACATGCACTCAAAACCTGTTAGGTGCGAGCCCCCCCCCCCACCCCACCCCCGCGCGTGAATGCACGCGGACACACACACACACACACACACACACACACACATCCTTACAATCTCTATTATGGCATGTGCAAACACACATGTAAGTGCACATACTCAACCTGTCAGATGCTCAGCACACCCACAACCTCTCTGTTAAGTGCACACACACCCTTTCCTATGGTTCTGTTAGGTACACACATGAAATCTACCCGGGCACACACACGATTGATCACAACTTCTCTGCCAGCGCATGCACATGCACACTAGCTCAGTCGGCACACGCACACTCTGCTCCAGGCGCATCCCACACCCACGCACCCTCCTGGCCGGGTGCACCCTCCCCCAGGCCGGTGCCGGCGCACACAGTGAACTCCGGCAGCGCGGGTGTGCACACGCCCCCCATCGCAGCTGCCCGCGCCCCTCCTCACCTTTCTCGCCCGCGCCAGGCGCTCGGCCGTCGTCCTCCTTGGGGTTGGTCACCTGGGTGATGATGGCCGGGCCGTCCATGGGTGCGCGGCGCGGCGGCCGCCCGCAGGCCCGGCCCCCCGCAAGCCAGGCGCACCGGGGCGCGGCGCGGGGGGCGCGCGGGGGCGCGGCGCGGGGGGCCGCTCGCCGCCGCCGCCTGGGCGCGCCCGCCGCCCGGCCCCGCGCTCTGGGAGAGGCGGCCGGGGCCCGCGCCCCAGCTCCCGCCGCCGCCGCCGCCGCCGCCGCCGCTGGGCTTGAGCGGCCGCCGCCTCGTCACCATGAACCCCGGAGCCGCGCCCGGGAGAGCCGCGCACGAGGAGGCGGAGCGGGAGGCCCGGCGCCGCGGGAAGCGGGAGCCGGCGGGCGGGCGGCCGAGAGGGAAGGAGCGAGCGAGGAGCGAGGGCGGGCGGGCGGGAGGGAGGGAAGGAGGGAGGAAGGGAAGGAGGGAGGGAGGGAAGGAAGGAGGGCGGGCGGGTGGGTGTATCCCGGCCCGGGGACCGGCCTCCACCGCCGCCGCCGGCGCTGCCCGCCGGCCCGGGGGGAGAGGGGCGCGGGGCCGAGACGCGGGCGGTGAGTGGAGGCGGGAGGGGGCGTCCCCGCGCAAGGGGTGGGGTCTGGGGCAGATGGGTGGGGCGCAGGCTTGGGGTGAGGGGGCGTCAGAGGGGTTCTGGGATGGGTGTCGGGAAACCTGAGCAAACGAATGGAGTGAGGGCTGGGGGATGAGCCTGGGGCAGATGCGTGGGACGAGGGGCGTGGGGATGGACTGGCAGAGGCCCGCTGGTGGGTGGGTGGCATTCGGCGCGGTGTGGGGGCCCGCGGGCTGAGGCGGAATCTCGAGGAGGCAAGAGCGACGGCACCCGAGACCGGGTGTTTACCCGAACAAGGCCAGAGTCTCGTAGACATCTGGGGTCGGTGGGGGATGCTGGGTGAGGGGCGTCCTGGCACTGTAACCGACCCGCCAGGTGCGTGGGCGCGGAGGCCCGGGCTGCAAGGCAGTGCTCCTTCATACCTAGGCGGCCCGCGGAGGGACCCTGGGACGCTGAGCATCAGGGGAATGCGGGAAAGTTTCGGTGAGACCCGGGAGTGACGTGGGGTGGTAGAAGGGTCCCCGGATGCGAGGGCGAGAAATGTCCCGCCGGGAAGTCTGTAGACCCGGGCAGAACCCGCATCAGCACTCGAGCCAAGCCCACTTGCGGGGCGGCAGGACTTCGAGGATCTACGACACCGAAAAAACCTGGGCAATGGGCATTTCCGGGCGATTCGCAGCTAGGTGGTCTGGGGGCCCTGTTGAGGGCTGAAGAGTGAAAGGGGCCTCTGGTGGGCCGCGCTGGACAAGGAAGGTGCATGTGCCGGGAAACCGACCACAGTCAGGCCTGGGTCGACGGCCAGAAAGTGGACAGGACAAGAAAGCGCCCCCTCCGCCTCGGAGGGTCTCATCCCTAAGGCATCAGCGCATTCTCGTTCCAACTTGCGGGCCACATTCACTGCCCAGTAAGCCAGTGGGCGGGGCAGTGCCGCAGGAGGGCGGGTGGTGTGTGTGGGGGGGTGCGCTCTCGCTCACTCTCCACCAATCAAGAGAGCTTGGGCGGGCCGGCGGAGCGTGACGTAGGTGGGCGGGGCTGAGTGGGCGGCCTGGCTGAGAACTCCAGGCCTCCTCTCGCTGCCTAGAGCGCGCGCTTTGGGCCTTGAGGGCAAGTCCTCCCTGAGCCCTGGGACTTTCAGCAGGCGAGGCTGACAGGACCTTTCCAAATTTTCCGCCTCCCGCAAGCCTGGATCTGGACTCAGTCCGGTCATGTGCTTCCCCCGGGGGACCAGTGAGCCAAAGTTTTAAAGACACTTCCTGAAGCGATTCTGCTAGAGGTCAGTCCAAAGACCTCACTCTCCTCTTTGGAGAGAGACCTGGGACAAGGCTGCAGAGATTAGGCAGGTAGGAAAGCACTTAAGCAGACCTGCTGTAAAATGTAATTGTTAGTCAAGAGGTGGGTGTTTTGCCCTCAAATCCAAGACCACAGTGGCATTCTGGCACTGCATGGAGGTGGGGATGGATGGCTAATGACAACTGCCCTTGAAGTATGCTCACCCATGAGTAGCTGTTCTTCTAAGGACAACTTTGGGATCCCAGTGAGTAACCTGGGGCAGCTGAGCCAAGAAGATTGAAATGCCCTTTTGGTTAGGAAGAGAAGCCTAGGTTTAAGTAGACAAGGCTCAAGGGCATGACCTCGCTAACCTTCCCAATTACAAACTGAATTAGGTGCGGGACACCCAGGACTTCTTTTGTCCCAGCTTTTGATGCCCCTTCATGTTCTGAGGGTGTGACTGGCGGCCTGGTGAACTCAGATGTTCTCTGAATTAAATTGAAAAAGACTACTGAATTCTAAGGAGTCAGAAGGGGACCTTACAGAGATAGGTGTTTGGGGAGGTTCTAGGGATACAGTTCTACAAGTTTTGGTATATCTCCACAGAGATCAGTGTCTCTGCTCTCTGGTTGATGAGGCATCCCAAATAGTCCATCAGCAAGAGTCAGCTGATGGGAACACTGGGACTCACTGTCCATGTGGATAAGGCTGGTATTCCTTTGGAGGCAGGAGGGTGAAGGTACTTCCAAAAGTTCTGTTCAGTTTACCAAGGGTAGGAAGGAACTCGACAGTCCTTAGGAGTACAGAGCCACAGGAAGTGATTTTCACGTGTGGAGTCTGTATGGTTTGGCCTTTTCTGCAGCAGTGACTCCTTGGAACACTTTAGTAACAATTTTCCCTCACCTGCAACCTCCACCATCCTCACCTTCATGAGATCACCTCTCAACCTTCATCTCAGGCCCATGCAGGAAAACAGCTGTCTTTTAAAGCCCTTGTTCCTTTCCATATGCTTCATTTAAAATTTCAATTTATTATTTACTTTATAAATATTAATAGAAATCAAAGAAAAATCTTATCCTATCCTTAAATCTATCTTTATTTTCCTCCATTTCCCTTGTCCTTAATTGTATGCTGACTAAATTTTTATGTAGCTATAAAGTGTTTAAAATTCTTGGTTACATTTTTCCATATGGTGACATAATCGTGGTTAAATGTCATTATAAATGATTGCACCTTACTAAAAGGTCATTATAAATGATAACACCTTACTAAAAGGGTCTTAAATAACACAACATCTTGGTTTTATACGTGAAGGAAACATTTAAAATTTATTGGAACAACTTGATTATCCATGAAGAGAAAATATGTCATTACTGTAGTTCTTACTGTATATTCAAGATCAATCAAATAATTAAATATAAAAATTAGCAAATATACCAAAATAGATTTCAGCCAATTCTTTTTGATCTTGGATGAGAAAGACCCAAGAATGATAAAAATTCCAGAAATTTTAAAGGATATGATTGACAATTGTTCATTCAATAAACATTTATTGAGTGCCTTCTGTGTGGTAGGTTCTGTTCTAGGCACTGAGAATCTTAGCATTGTCCAAAGTGAGAATTAAGGAGTTGAGCTTATTCCCTCACACAAGTCAGTCATCATGGCTAAGGGTCATTTGGGGCCTTAAGCCTCCAACCATTTAAGGGCTCTCTGGGAATTTGAGCAGAGTGGCCCCAGCAACTAGAAGACAGCCATTGGAAGTCAACACATAACAATCCCCAGAGAGGGAGGCCCAGAAACAGTAAAAAGGGTCTGAGGGATCTAGAAAGATCACCAAAGTGTTGGTGAAAGTCACAATTCCCAGACTCCCATCATACAGTGACCTTGCTCCACTTGTACAAGAACAGGTGTCATGTTTAACTTAATTTTTATTTAAATATATTTTCAAACTGAAAACTAGCAGATAACATTTAAAAAAAAAAAAGGCAAATAGAAAACATAGGAAGGACCATGACCCTATAAAGAAAGTGCTGCAAAGAGTGACAGAGAAGAGATTGGGATGCCAAGGACAGGGGAACATAAGGCTAGGGCTGGTGAACTTGGTCCCAAAAGGCCAAAGATAGGAACAGATAGGAAAGTCAGACATATTGGTGATGACATCCTGGACTAGAGACTGTTAGAGCCCTAGAGTAGAGCTCTGATTTGGGTGGGATAGGTGGACTATTAAAGTAGAGATAAGACTCTTGTAAGGATACTAGGGTGAGCAGTGAGTGAGGTTGCCCCTGAAGACTGGACATTGGGATCAAAATTTAAAATGGCTAGGTTTAGGGTTTTGGTGATGGATAGAGCCCAGATCAAGCAAAGCCTTCTACACCAGGAAACACATCTGGGCTTGATTTAGGGAGTGGGGAATGGAAGTGACATAATCAGACAGTGTTTAGAAAATTCCTGCAGATTAACAGAGTGTGTTGGGACAATGCAAGAGGCAGGGAAACATACAGAAGATGCTGCATTAATATATAAAGATGATGACATTTGTGGGATGGAAAGGGCTGGGTAGACTCCTGATATATTTTGGAGGGAAGATGAACAAGTCTTGCCTACAATTGGGTTTGAGGAATGAGGGATGAGCAAGGAGGAAATGGCCTCCTGCTTTCTGGCTTGGGCACCCAGGTAAAGAGTTGAGGGTCTTCTGAGATGCTCACTGCATCTGTCATTTCCAGACTGCTCCTGACTACCCTCCATACTTGAATTTCTCCTCCATGTTGTTTTTTTCCCCTCATCCTGCTATATTTTCTTTAATTAAGTACAAAGGCATATCACCTAGAGATCATTTATTTCAGCCACTGCTCTGCTTGGTTGCCAGTCTCTTGTCTCTTTCTTCAGCAATAGTAAGGCAGATTCCTTTTCCTCATGGAAGAGAAATCCATGGTTTGTTTCCTTTGCTAATAACAAAAACGTTGGAGAGCCGGGTGGCAAAGCTGTTGCCACTGGCATCTTTCACATGAACCACATCAAAATAGCCAGGATCAATCTATTTATTTATCTATCTCTATATCTCTGTCTATCTATCTCTTTCTCTCTCTCCTTCCCTGCATCCCCCTCCTCCCTCCCCCCTGCCTTCTTCCCTCCTTCCTCCCCCTATCCCCCTCCCTTTTCTCTCTCTCTCTCTCTCTCTCTCTCTCTCTCTCTCTCTCTCTCTCTCTCTCTCTCTCAGCAGTCACACCAATTCTTCCCAAATTAGCACCTCCAGTTACCATACACATGTTACCAGTGTCAAACTTGATGAAATCGGTAATCTTGCCAGTCTCCAAATCAATCTGAATGGTATCATTCACTTTGATTAGGGGATCAGGGTAGCAAATGGTTTGAGCATCATGAGTCACTAGAAGAGGGATTCCTTTGTGCCCACAAAGATAATTTCTCACTTTGCACAATGTGTACTTGGCCTTCTCAGGTGTAATATGATGAACAGCAAAATGACCCTTGGTGTCACAGATCAGACAGAAATTCTTTCCAGTCTCATCAATGCTGATGACATCTATAAAACTGGTGTGGTATGTTATATCAGTTTGGACTTTGCCATCAATCTTAATGAAGTGCTGAATGCAAATCTGTCTTACTTCATCTCCTGTCAGGGCATACTTAACTCTGTTCCTTAGAAAAATGATGAGAGGAAGATGTTCTCTCAGCTTGTGGGGACCAGTGGATGGATGAGAAGCAAACACACCAGTCAGTTTAATCCAGCATCCAATACTTTGGAGCTGCTACCCACTGCTTCAGATGCTTCTTGGGACCGTGAGCCATGGCGGCTCTAGGCACAGAAAGAGGCCTCCTTCTTCCTGTGTGCTCCATGCTGTTCTTGATCTGCTTTGTCTCTTCTCTGTTTTTTTGTGTGTGCTACTCTGTCTTTGGATCTCTGTTTTTCTGACTAGCTTTACTAGACTAACTAGCTGGATTAGTCTTCCCAGATCCTTTCAAGAGGAGGCAGCAGGTCTCCTGCTGAGAAAGGAGGGAAGTAAGATCTAGGCAGAGACTCCTGGTGGTTAGTCAAGTGGATACACAACAGATCCTGCCCACAGGTCTCTATTTTGGAGTCACTTTTGGACATGAATGAGGTTCTGTAGATAGCAACCCTGCTCTCCTGTTGTGCACTAGGCCCAGAGTCTGCAGTCAGTCCCAGAGGGATATGCATCTGGTGCCTTCAGTATGCCAGGCTTGGGTCAAATACAGTGCACAAAGCACTCAAGGGGCCCACAGCTTAGTGGATAGAGTAGGCAGAGGAAAAAATCAGTGGGCAGTAGAGTAGAGCTGATTTATTCTGGCAGTTCAGGGAGTCACCATAGAAGAGATGATGCTAAAAGTCCTTTTCAGAGGTCTCAATTTTCTCAGTGAGAGGAATTTTTCATCCAGGATCCACAGAGAAGGCTGCATCAAGGAGCAGTACAACATGATAAAGGAAGAGATTGGGGTCCCAAAGATCCAGTTGACTTTAGAATTTAACCTGCATAATATGGAGCCTCTGATGATTTCCTGAGCAAAGAACAGGTACCATTTAAGAAACTAGAGCAGATCTGTGGGTTGAAGTGAAAACTCAAATCAGTTAAGCAACCATGGGGATGCTGTTAGCTCATGTCACCAAAGAATGGTTATATGCCAGGCTGGAATGGTCTGGAAGTAGTATACCTGAAACAAGGAAGTGGTAGTCCTTGGTGGGTGGGTGAGGGGTGAGAAATTAACTCCAGCTGGACCAGGAAGATTGAAGTGTTGCTAGGAAACCAGACGGATACCTAGATACCTAGCTCCCACTCAAGATTCTATAGGACATCATCTCTAAGGGGTCTCCAACAGCTATTGTTTTGCCCTTGAAACCTTGTTTCTTCAGTATCCCTATCCTTCCTTACCAATACTAGCCCTCACCATCACATACGGGTTCTTTCAATCAAATGCCTATGTCCACGGCACCTAGGGCTTCCTATTTATCTTCTCCTATCCTTATCACCAAGGATGTCATCCACCTGACCCCAGGTCTTACTGTTGTACAGCATCCTTCCCACCGACTGATATTATCAAAAACAGGGCCTCAAATGGGTCAGTGGTCCAGCAGGTACAGCCTGCCCCCTGGTGGCTACCATGTTGTAAGGTCTTTTTGGTGTTTAGCTGGATATGGAAAAAGACTTGTCTACCCGCCAGCTCTTTGGGGTATGTCATAGCCAGAGTGGGTCCAGTCATATCTCCCACTCCACCCAGCTGACATGATTTGCTCATCTTGTCAGTTTTCCCCAGGGTATTAACAGGAAAGACCTCAGGAATGTGAGGACCTGTGTGCTTGTCTGGAAGGTTAGAGAGCAGGGGACCTGGAGTGATGTGCCCCATTTGGCAGCCAATCTTGGAAGAGGGAGTTGAAAAGGAAGAGTGGACGCTGGCTACTGGCATAGGAGAAAAGGGCAGCCAGCCAGGACTCCTGAGCACTGAGGAGAAAAGGACATTTGGTCTAAAGTTGGTGGTTACAAAGTGCTTTGGGGAATTTGAGAGCAAGACAAAGTCTGATCTGAGATAGACTCTGAACCCTTGGGACTGAGATGAAACATTATCAGGGTACCCCAAAACCCAAGAAGACTCGATGGAGAATATGCTTTTCTCTTTCCTACTACCTGCAAAATTCCAGCCTTGCCCTACCCAGAGAACTTTTGTACAAAAAAGAGCACTGCTCTAGACTCAGCCCCAGGGATCCTGGGTTTGGGGGAAGACATGCCCCACCCTGAAACCTTATTACAAAGGAATAACCCCTGGAGCAATGTAGGAAGGCCCTATGTGCCCTCAACCCAGGAGTGGTTTAATCTCTTGAAAGAACGGAGTCTTGGTCTGGGGTTGTGGCTCAATGGTAGAGTGCTTGCCTGACATGTGTGAGGCACTGGGTTTGATTCTCAGTACTACATACAAATAAATGAATAAAATAAAGGTCTATCAACAACGTTTAAAAAAAAGAGTCTTTAGTTGACTCTGAGCCCCTTGAGGTGGGACCTCATACTTTTAGCTACCACATGGATTGTCCTTTAATGCCTCTTACATATCTTAGGTACCAGCTATCACCTGGCCAGGATGATAGAGGCTACTGTTGCTTGGCTACTAACATCTATGGCCTCTCTCACCCAAACTTCCCAGGTCCTGAGGTCTGGCTCAGTCATAGGTTTCTGGTGGTCTCTGCCAATATGGGCTGTGTTGGATTGCAGGTAGACAGAGCAGATAATGGCCAAAGTTTGCATCATTCCCAGGCTGCTGATAAAGCACAATCATAGTGCCATGTGTGTGTGTGTGTGTGTGTGTATGTGTGTGTGTTTTCGCACGCATGCACAGCCCCACTGGAAGGAAAGACTGCTGCCTTCTCAAGTCATTTATAGTACCAGCTTTGACAGGAGGCTGCCTGTGGCAGAACCTCCCACTGGCACCATTCCCATGGGTGGGGCCCTGGCCAGGCAGCTTTGGCCTTAGATGCACATCTTGGCACATGCGGCTACATGCTCACTTGCACACAGGCTCATATACATGTCAGGACACAAGGTCCACGTGATAACGTCGAGTCTGCCCAGGCTGGTTTCTCTATGTTGGTGCTGCCTGTTTCCCTCCCATCTTCCCAAGTGGCAGACCTGACAAGCACTATCCTACCCCTTCGGCTGTCCTCAAATGTAGCCTCCTGCCCTCTTAGTTCTGGACAGACTCTCAGAGCCTCCCTTATGAGCATAATCACAAGTGAGAGCAAAGGAGCCACTAAAGATAATGTCTACTTTTCACCAGGACTTACTGGGAGATCTTAGGGAGACCTCCCTAAGACCTTCCTATTAAAAACTGCATTTTGGAGAAATTGAGATACTATCCATCTGGATTTTGCTAGACCCAGAGCTTCATAATGTCCACTGTCTATGAGTCCCTGATGGCTTTTGATAAGATAAATGAAGGGAGGTGTGGCCCCCATCTACCAGCTTATTGTATACCAAGCTCTGGCTGGGTACCATGTGCCCCCAAAGATGAGAGGCCTCCTTGGCTACAAGGAATGGAGACTCTCAGGGAAGGACCAGTAGGAAGGTCCTGCAGCTCGGGTCTCTGCCCATCCAAGGCCTCCCAGCAACCTAGCACAGACCATGGAGAAACCTATTACCTGTCAGGCTTCAGGGTGACCAGGCCCCACAGCTGAGCTCTGGAAACTGGGTCATTCAGGGCCAGGGCCACTCCTGACCAGAATTCCTGATACCCCAGACAAGTCATTTGTAATGAATGTGACACAGCTGCATCCCGCATCTCTGCTTCTCTTTTGGTCTGACCATTTATCTTCCTGTTAACAATTCAGTAATTTTCCTACTTTAAATTCTGGAGAGAGAGAAAAAAAATTAGTTTGGCTAAATTCATTACCATTTTTCAAGTGATTATGGATGTGCAAAAAAAATTAACCCCAAAATTAGTGCCTTAAAAAAAGCAAAACTATTTATATGCCTATGGGCTTGCAATTTGGGCAAGGCTTGGTGGGGATAGCTCATCCTGCTCACCTGTGGTGCTGGGAGGCTGAGTGCTGGAATCATCTGAAGCCTTACTTTCTCACATGCCACGCTGATGCTGGCTCTCAGTTGAGACCTTTGGACATTTACTGGGACACCTACAAATGATTGTGTTTAGCCAAGTCTTACTTTTCATATGCTGATGTTTTAATATCTTGCAAGTCTTGCTGACCTTGGAGATATTATCCCTTTCAGAGATGATTCCTGGCAAACAACTCACCTGTGAGGGTGTCTTTCATATGAAAAGCAACCAATCTAGAGCTTCACCAAACAATTATGTTCCAGGGACCCCTATATTCTTGACCTAGAAACCCCAGAACTGGATAATTTGGGACAACCCCTATGCCCCAGGGCTGCTGAAATGATTTAAACTTGCAGGTCCTGAATCTGTACCCTGTCTCACCTGTTCCTTCCTGTGGAAACTGCAATAAAGGCTCTTACCCTGATTTCCCCTCCTCTGGCTTCTGGATCAATCTTGATACTTCTTTCCTTGGAGGCCCCCATGGCGTGATGTTCCCTCTTCTTTCAGTGTGTAACATACTGTCTCTTCAATGTCTCCTGTTTTCCTATTGACTTCACCAGATCTGAATAATAACAATAATAAACACTATGTTTTTAAATAGGGGTTTCTCCAGTGGCCTGAGCTTCCTCATGATCTGGTGGCTGAGTTTCAAGGTGGGTGTCCTCTGAACAAGAGTCCCAAGTGGAAGCCATATCACATCTTATAATCAAGGCTCAGAAATTACTCGGTGTCATTTCTGTTGCATTCTGTTCACCAAAACAACCACAAAGCCCTGCCTGGGTTCAGGGGAAGAAGTAGCCTCTACTTCCTGAAGGGGTGTGGTGAGGCGTTAGAAGAGCATGTTAATTGAAATATTTGGTCAATTTTGGAAAATACAGTCCAGTTCTCCACTTTTCCTCTCTGGGCAGAGCTCTTCATGCCAGCCCATCTCAGGGATCACAGGTCAGTTGGTGATTGGGCTGTTTACAAATTAGGTGACTAATCTGATCCCTAGTGTTGCTCTTAGACATGACCAGGAGGGGTTCATTCAAGCCTTTGTCCTCTTCTTCATGGAATGAGAAATTTGCAGGATACTATGTGAAGTTTATGCAACCACAGTCCTGTTATAGAATGTACTTTGGGTACCCAGACTCTAGAAGCTCCTATCCAAACAGCTCTGAACCCACTTCTAAGAGGGATAGGAATCTCTTCAGCAGATCTGTTTCTTGAAGGCAAATCATACTATGGTGAGGAGAGGTTAAAAGGTGGTTATTCTCAGAGTGGAGTGGGGTGAAGATGCAGCTTGAACATATCTGCTGTGGAAGAGCCTACCTGCATGAGCATAGACTCACATGTCAGGGAGAAGGGAGGTTGGTGGTAGACCAGGAGCTGGGCCTGATGCTTTCTATGTTGTCTCCCAGTGCAGCACTCTTAAGAAGTCTGATCATTTTAAGTTTGAACCTGGTCTTTCAGCCTCATTAGATTAGATGGTGTGGGGGGGTCCCACTTAATTCTCTCGTGCCACAAATGACAGAGGTAGTCCAATCAGCATGGTTCAATCAGCTATGGGGAATGGGTGTAGAGAGTATGCTCCCCTGGTTTGGATAGATCCTAAGGCAGCTGGAGATGTATAAAGCCCTGTCACGGGACTCAGCCTTCAATACCCCTCTTGGAGACAGAGATGAATAATGACATTTTACAGATGAGGACACAGGCTTAGTGAGGTTAAGTGGCTTGCTCAGTCACACAACTGGCGTGTGGAGATGAGATGACAATGACTACCCTCGTACCTGGGTCTCCTTTCTGTCCAGGAAGCCGCTGCTCAAGATTATAGCCAGGTCTCTGGGAGACTTTCCAGATCTTGCCTCTTAGCTCCTGCCAATATTTTACATTTAAGTAGGTGGCTTAGAAAAGGATTCTACTAGATTTGTTTGAAGAAGGGATGGCATTGACAAAAATTTAGAAAATTACTCTGGGATAAATAATAATAGCACCCTTCAACCTGAGTGGAGATGTGTTTATTTGGGGTGAGTAGCAGATAGTCAGGCTGAGATGCATCCTGAAAAAGTCGGCCTGAGACCCAAAATTTAGTATATATGTGCTCACTGGGCTTCGATATCCTCAGGAAGCAAAACTCACAACTCTAGACTGCATATCTGTTGAATTGTCCCCAGAGAAATATGAAGAGAGAGATCTGACAGGCTCAAAGTTATATCCATTGTGTGCTTAGTTCTTGGCATCTTCCTTTCCCTCGGTCAGGAATGCCCTTCCCTGCCTCCCAAGGCCTGGACCATCAGGGAGCCTGGTCTGTGCTCTCCTTGGGCTATGAGCTTGTTAATAAGCAGAAAAGAGTGATTGAAGTCTGGGAAGGGGGAGGTAGCATGGACATCCCTTAGATCAATGTGCAAACTTAGTTAGCACCTCCTAGCTCTGGCAAATTGGGCTGCATGCACCAAGGTAACCATCTCAAGCTGCACAGGGGCCCTGAAGGAGGCCCTGCTACTCACCTGGGTTTTCTTTCCTCCTTGAAAGGCTTGATATGCCAAGAACAACATTTCCCTTTTCAATAATAAAAACTACTTTCTTTTTTTTCATAACTTTATTCATTCACTTTATAAGTTAAAGTTTCTTTTTCCCCTTTATTTACATAAACATTTTTTTTTTCTTCAACAGTGGGGCCCTGAAAGATTGGGAGATACCCCTCTAGCACTGTGTGTGTGTGTGTGTCTGAGACCAGAAACCAGAAGGGCAGATTGCTTGCACCTTTCTGAGGCAGCTAATGAAATGCAGGCCTTCCGTGGGGGAAGACTGTCTGGACCACAGCCGCTTGTTTTCATCCCTGAGGACTGGAGCTGCCTTCAGATTTCAACTGCTTTATTGTCAAATTGATTATTTATATAAGAGCTGTCTTTGCTTCCTCACTGATGCTAGGCTAGTTTAAAAGTTCCAGATGCAGCAAAGCATGCACTGGCAATAGTTGTTATCAGCAAGACTGCTTAAGATCAAATCAAGAAAACAGCTTGAAACCAGAGACTGCCACTGAAGCAAAATCCAGCCCAGCAGTCTGTACTAGTAGCAGACACAATTTGTTGTTGTTCTTGTTGTTTTTTGCCTGTATGGTGCAGACTCTCACAGTGTTTTGTTGTCATTATTCTTTGTTATCTGTTAGCAGAGCCTCAGACATGCTAGGCAAGCACTCTACCCCTGAGCCACACCCCTTTTAAACAATAATAATAATTACAGACCAAAGGAAACATTATGAAAATAAAGAATTCCTATAAACTTTAATTAGATTCCTCAAATATCAATGTTTATTCCCCCAGTTTATTATTGAAACTGCTTGAAAATAAGCTGTGGACTTACCCTATTTACTTCAAATTTTCCTAAAATACAAAAACAGCCTTTATGTAATCACAATACAATTATCAAATCAGGAAACTGATGCAGTTTGATTATCTAATCTATAGACCATATTCCCATTTCACTAATAGACCTACTCTGTCCCTTAAAGCAATAGAGAAAATTGATTTTTTGTGGTTTAGGATCCAATGAGAGATTCTGTTGCCAAATTTCTTTGTTTTCCTTTAATCTGTATTATTATTATTATTATTATTATTATTATTATTATTATTATTATTATTTCTTCATGACTTTGATAGTTTTGAAAACTACAAGCTAGTTATTTTGTAGAATGTCCCTTAGTACGGGTTTTTCCATTGTTTCTTCAATCTCATGATGACATTGAGGTTGTGCATTTGGGCACAGACACTCAACAGTGGTGTGTCATCCTCAGCATTGCGTGGTCTGAGGAGGCACACGTGTAGCTATGTGGCACCAACTTGATCACTTGGTTAAGGCAATGTCTTTAAGGTTTCTACACTGCAGATTCTGTCCCTTTGTATTCTGTCCTTTGTAGCATTTTCTAGGCATGGGGGAGGTACTTTGAGATCACACAAAAATCTTTGTTCTCATTATTCTTGCCTGAATCAGTTATTGTTACCAGATTGACCCAGTTTGTCCAGAGAAATTGGATCAACTTGGCTTTTGAATGTTTTTGGAGTATCCCCTTTCTTCTTTGAGTTCATCCTTACTCTCTGCTATGAGATGCTCTAAGCTCATATTGTTCTTCCCTTCTACTAACCTGGAATCAGTCATCTCTCCAAGGAACCCCCATTCTGTTTGATGGAGAATAGTATTTAGAAACCAAGAGCTGGGTACTGGATATGCTCATGGCTACTGCAGTATCATCGATTCTAGGCTCACTTGATGGACACAGCTATGTAAGTTTATATATCATCTATCTGTGTCAATCCATCTACCTGTCTACATCTCTGTTAACCAATCATCTATCTATACTCTACCTCCTAAAACCATGAATTTATAGACACCTCAAATTCCTATCCCCAAACATGTGGGATATAGCTACCACTTTTGCCTTATTTGTAACTCCCTTCTGATAGTGAGAAATTGATCCCATTATCTATGGTATATTATTTATACATATACATGTATACTCAGTCTTACTTACAATGTCCAGAAAGTAGCTTCAGAATTGCTAACCCATTTCACCACATAACAAAAGCAAATCCAAAAAAAGTCAACTTGCCTTTTGTCAAAATAATGTATTCAAATGTTATTTGCTTTCATTCTTCTACACTTAAACTAGGGTAACTTTTTTCTGTTTATATTCCATTTTACACCACTGCCCCCAATCCTATTGATGATTAGTTTTTAGGTAATACGAACTTGATTCCAAAAGTGAGAGCTACACAGAAAGGTATTCCTAGAGAAGTGTTGTTGCCCTTGGACCTCAGTCTCAACCTCACCACCCTCTCTACCCTGCTTCTACCTGACCACTTTAGGTAACCAGTCTCATTAGTTTCTGATTTATCTTGCCTGTGTTTTATTTTGTTGTTGCTCTTCTTATTTCTCATTTCACACATAAAAGGTAGCATACAATAGATATGCATTTGTGCCTTTTTTCACTTAACAATACAATATAGCCTGAAAATCACTCCATTTTAGTCCAGAGGGATTTTCCTCTTTCTTTCTCTTTATCATTGCATAGCACATACTCCACTGTGTGGATTTACCATGGTTTATTCAACCACCCTTCCATATATGACATTTTGTCTGTTTATCAAATTTTGCATTAAAAACAACACTGCTAGTAATTACTTTCTATGTTGTTGGAAGAGGATCTTAAGGGTAAACTTCTGGAAAACTGGGTCAAAAGGTCAACATATGTATCTTTTCTAGGAATTGCATTTCCTCCAGACATGTTCTGTGGAGTGGCATTTTCACCAGCCTCATAGCAGAGTGCCACTTTCCCCATAACCTGTAGAATGTGTGGTTATGTTAATTTTTTGCCAATCTCCCAGGAAAGATTGGCAAAAGTTTAAAATTGCATTTCCCTTGTAATTTGAACCTTTTTTAAAAAAATAAGCTTAAGCCTACGTTAATCTTTTGTAGTGAACCACTGATTCATGTTGTTTGCTTATTTTCCTATTCCTTTTAAAATCTCACCTCTCCCATTTTTGAAAGTTTTTTTTCCCCTATATTAACGATTTAGCCCTTTATCTGTAACATAGACTGAAAATATCTTCCATTTGGTCATTTGATTTTTGATTTTGTTTATGGTGTATTTTGCCCAGAAAAAAGTTTTACTTTTTTTTTGTGGTTAAATCAATCTGTTTCTTTATTGCTACTAGATTTGACTCATAGTTAGAAAGTCTTTCTCTATACCCAGATTTTGCAGGAATCCATACCAGTATTTGTACATTTTCTCTTTTATAGTTAGATCTCTGTTCCATTTAGATTTTATGAGGTATGAATGTGGTTTTATCTGTTCCATGGCTACCCACTGTCCTAGTACCACTTATTAGAGTAAGTCTTTGAGATTGTACCTATATCGTATGCTACTCTTCTATGTTTTGGGGTTGAGCTCTAGACTTTTTATTTTGTTCTGATGCTCTGTCTATTCATGAACAAATACCATACTGTTCTAAGTTTAGAGGGTTTAAAATATGTTTTAATATATAGTAGGGCTGGTCTCCTATCTCCATGGTAGCTTTTGTTTTTTTTAATTTCCCCTCACTATTTTTGTAAATATTCTTGCATATTTGTTTGTTCATACAAACTGTAGTATCACTGGTGGTGTGAAACTCCACATCATATAAAAACCACAAGAATGGAGATCTCAACTAGAATAAGTTATACTCTATGTATGTATAATTTGTCAAAGTACACTCTTTTGTCATGTATATCTAAAATGAACAAATAAAAAACTTTAGTGTCAACTTGTCTATTCTATTTAAAGAAATAAGTTGTCCTTGAAGTGTTTTTAAATTTTTAAATTAATTTCCAACATTTAAAATGGGAGAGACATCACATGAAAATCTGGATTTCTGGTTTTTCTTGAAAATTGAGAAGATCTATCAACACAGACCTTTTCTCTCCTCATGACCTAATAGCGTAAGGCCATTAGCTGCTGCAACCCTCACATGGGCCTTGTGTCTTCCGTCCTCCAGTTCCTCTGACTTCTCACCTTGATCCCTCACACATTTAAGGTCCCTTGTGGCATCTGAATTGGTGACTCTGCCTTTACATGATCGGGAAAGAATACTCCATGCCATCCTTTAGTCCTCCGCCTCTCTATCTTACAATACAGATGTTATAAAGGGGATTTGTATAAGCTTTGTTCACTGCTGCATCTCCAGGGCCTAAGAAGAGGGCATGGCGCATAGTTGGCACTAGGTCAATATGTGTTCAATGACTCAAAGTTTATAGATAGGAAACAAGTAATGGTCAAATGTGTTCTATATCTATAAAGTCATTGAAAACATATCAAATAGAACCAGAACACTGTTGGTGGGAGTAAGTCAGTATAGCCCTTAGAGAAGGCAATTTGGCATTATCTGTCAAAATTACAAACGTATCAACCAGCTGTCTTCCCAGTTCCATTTTTAGAAATTTCTCCTAAACTATGTTTGCACTCAGGTAAAATGACAATGTACAGGATTAGTTATTGAAGTAGTAACAAAAGATTGGAAAGAACATAAATTTTCCTCAAAAGGAGGCTGATTGCATAAATTATGGTTTGTTTACATATTAGAACAATACAATATTACAGTAGTGAAAAAGAATGATGATCCCTGTGAACTAAGAGGGAAAAACACAAAGTATAGAATAGTATACATCATAGGCTACTTTTTGTATATAAAATGAACACAGATCAAAAAATCCATATCATATTTGCTTATAAGTATATAAAGAAAATCTGGATGCATTCACAGGAAACAACAGAGAGAGCTGGGGGTGTAGCTCAGTAGTAGAGTGCCTGTTTGGCACACATGAGACCCTGGGTCAATGACCAGCACCCCCACACAAAGGAAACAATACGGAGAGAGGATGATGAAGAAACTGGGCATATGGAGACACACACACACACACACACACACACCGTGTAAGTACAAATACATACACCTATAACAACTGTTAAACTAAAGTGACACCAGAAGAAGCCATCAAACTCTGGAGACAACTATCCAGCTGGGACACTATAGACAACGAGATGATGGAGACTCTGAATCACACACTGGAATGTTCATCCACTCATGCTACAAGATGATATACTATGCTTGCTAATTCTAGCTGGACAGAAAAGACAATGAAATATGTTTCCACTCCTATTATCTTGCATCAGATAATCCCAGAGAGCACTTTACAAATTGACAGTTAATAAACCACTTCACCCAGTGGAGAGAGAGAGAGAGCAGATTCCAAGATGGAATGGTGATACCCTTGCCACAGGGGATGGCCCTCCAGATGCTTTATGATAATAAAGGGAAATATCCAGCTAGTGAAAACAGCACTGGGAATTTAGCAAAGAAATAATTTATCAAGGAACTATAAATCTAGAATGATAGAAAGCAAGATTTTCTAAACTATTGAAATGCAAATTTAAGAAACCTAAAGAGAATATGTTGTACAGAGTCTAGCACATGGCATATGATGAATGTAAAACAAATAAAAAAGAAAACTTATTAAATGGAGTGCCATTGCTCCAATAAATTAAGTAGATGGATCTGTCTCTGTCATAGCATATATAAAATATTTTAAATTGGAAAGCCCAGAGAATAATTAGAGTAAATATTGTGACAGATAATATTTTTTGATGTATGTATGTCTCAATAACTTTTGTCCTTTTGGAATTTATAATTTAATTTTCTTCTGGGATTGCAATAGTTTGTTTGGTGTTACTAGCTTTAAAAAAAACAACTCTCAAATGTCAAGTCATACCTTTGCCATGGTCCAGTAAAAACAAATGTTAACATTTTTGATAGGCAGAATTCTGGCATTTTAATTCATTATGTCACATCTTAAGGTCATATTGTCAAAATAAAATATTTACATAAAATCAAAAGTATTTTAAATGGATAGGCTCAGAGCACACAGTTAAGTATCCATACACACACAAACTAGATGTCTGAAGGAATCTGCACTGAGCACATCAAGAAGAATGTAAATAGCTGAGAATCAAAGTACATCTCTTCTACTTCATGAGATGCATTTAAAATTAACATTTTAAAAGTAATTCCAACAAAATTGTAGAGAAAATACTGCAAAGAGGTTCCCATTGATTTAAGGCATTTTGCCCATTGTTACAAGCAGATTAAGAATGAATCCCCTTGACAATGATAAAATTGGTGGGGAGGGAGCGGGAAAATAGGTTTCACAATGGTATATAGAAAATGGTCTGTTTTCAGAATGGATCATATCTTACACTTCATCATAATTCTGCATTTCTCAAAGAGTTCTGCAACTTGAAATGAATGCCCCGTTTTAAATCTGCTTTTATAAGTTCATGGTTGAAGTATCTTGTTCTTTTAAAAGATACTTGCTTTCTTTTCTTTTCCCCGTTGCTACCACTAATTGCATAACTTCATTTTCTTGACTATTGTCCCTCAGCGTTACTTCACTGAAGTTTTAGAAAGTTAACCCATTATGTTCCACCGTCATATATGTAGGACACCTATAAAAACATCTATAAAATTGCTCGATTTGAGTTTTTATAGGTGTCCTATATACAGGATGACAATGGAACATAATGGGAGAATTTCCGTTCCCATAAACACCAAACATCCATACAATTGGAAAAGCTGCACTGAGTTGTCCTGGCCACCAGGGGACAGCTGATAGTCAGATTATTTAATTGATAAGGCACTGCTTTTGAACAGGCAGGGAGGTCCTATCTTTGCAGCCTCCTGCTAGCATCAAATATGAAGTGAAGGCCTGGGATGTTATCCTGGGAAGTCCTGAGCCTGTCCTGGATGGACACACTCCCACAGCCAAACTTAGAATAAACATATGGACTAATAGAGGATGTTTTACAGGGAAAGCCATGACAATCAGTAGCAACTTCGGTGGCCATGAAATTTGGATGCAGAGGTTTAAGGCTAGATACATCTGTTGCCGATGTAGAGGGCTACACCTTGGAACTCAGATGCTGTGGTTAATGAGCCAAGCTCTGTATCAGACACCTCTTCTGTGTGGTCCTCCAAGACACTTCTGTGGGCCCTTAGCTCATCAGTGTAGCTAGCACCTGGCTCTGGGTTCTGATGAATACTGCAGTGACTTTGTGAGGACTTTGTCTTGCTACTGCTGCTGCCTGTCAATGCTTTAGGACTTAGGCAAGCTTCATGACATAGGACATGGGATCTGACTCTCCAGCAGCTGGTAAAGGAGCTCATATCATCATTTACTCCCAGAGGAGGGGAGAGTTAACTTCCAGTGAAGCAGACTGTGACCACTGGATCCAGGAAATGGAGGAGATAAATTACCTCTATTTCAAATGCCCACTGAGCTCCATTGTTAATGCATTGAGCAGTGGCCACCTCTGTTTATTGCTTTCCTTTCTTTGTGCCACACTCTTTTCCCTTCACGTTTTCTTCCCTGGGATCACACTCCCAGTAAAATGTTCACATATAAATCTTTGCCTCAAGTTCTCTTTTCTGGGGAATCTGGGCTAGGACAGCCCCGCCTCCACACACACTGCAAATGCTCCCTTGCAGAGCTCTCCTGTGACTTGTCCAGGCTCCCAACACTGCACTGCACCTCCATCAGCCAGGCACGCTTTCTTTAGACAGTGCAATTGATTAGACTGACCCTTATTTCATTATAACCACAAATCTGTCCTGATTCTCAGAGACTATGTTAGCCTGTTATAGATAATTCCTTTAGTTTTATTATTTCTTCAGGTAGCTGATATTATCCTTCACAAATGATTTTAAAATTTAGTTATTAACTCTTATCAAAATTACAAATCACAAAGTTTAAAGAATCAAGGAATTCTATAATGTCTGGCACAGATGCCTACCTGTTGTCACTCACTTCCATTCCCCACTCCCCAGGGGCAATCATTTTCAACTAATAGTTAGGTATTTGTGATCATCCTTCTAAATAACAATAGGCATTACCTATTGATTTCCCCCAAAGGAATAAGATCTAGTTCATTTTTACAAACCACATGTCCACCTGTAGGGCACACATGCAGACTTCCTGTCCCCTTTCCTCCTAATATTGCAGTGTAAGTTAGATCAATATTCAGTGTTTGCTTTATTATGACTATAGACAGCTGTTCAGAGATGATACAAGTGGTAAACTACGGATTATTTTCCCTATTCTGTTCAAATTTTGTTTTCCTTGAAATTAATAATTGTCTATTTGGGGCTCTAGTCTGGACATTTGTGTCCTTCTAGAGTTCATATGTTGAATAGCCATGAGAAGAGCTTTCATGATTGGAATTATAAAAGAAAATCTAGAGAGATGCTTGTGTCTTTCACCATGTGAGGACACAGCTAGAAGCCACCATCTACAAACCAGAAAGTGGGCCCTTACCAGACACCAAATCTATGGGTACCTAGAATTTGGATGTCCTAGGCTTCAGAACAGTGAGAAATACATTTCTATTCCTTATAAGCTGCCTGATTTATGGTTATTTGTGGTGTTTTAGCAGCCCAAATGGACTAAGGTACTTGTTTTTTCTCTGTAATTCATCCTTGAATTTAGCTTGGGCAGTATGTATCTTTCTCCTGCCTTTATATCCCACGTTAGGCATTCTTTATCTTTGATTTCCTGACGAAACAGCATCTCCAGAGCCTCCTCACCTGCTCAGTAGGACTGCTTAATTCACCATAGTGCCCGCTACACAGCCAAATTGGTTATGGTTCTTCCTCAGCACACTGGCCTTTTTCTAAAGAATTTTTGTGATTGATGATGTGATTGGCCTCCAGGTAGATTTGACTTCTCCCAGAGATTTGAAGGCATTGGAGGAGTTAGATAAGAGGGTCACACAAAGAATAGGTAACTGCATTGTTATTTCAGGGTCTTCAGGCAAAATAGGAATGGCCTCATCATACAGGGGCAGAGGAGGCTCATGGAATCCTCTCACAAATCCCCATCCCCAAATCCCATTCCCACTCATGGTCCCACTCATTTTTTTTTTTTAAATCAGTGGCCTACATTTCACATGAAAGATCTGAGGACCTGTGGATTTAAAGAACTTTACAATTTGACCACCCATAGGATTCAGAGTCTAACTTTTGCCAACTTCAATCCTGTGGCTGCCTGAGAGATTCTTTTAGCCCCTTCATACAAGTGTCTTGTTCCCTGAGCTCACCCTGAACCAAGAATTTTGAATTTGAGCTGCTTGTTCTTTTTCATTAAGTTGTCCAGGGCAATTAGAAATAACCAGGCTACCCTATAGTCTTTCAGATCCTGGCACTCTCCCTGGAGTTCAGGATAGTGGCCTCTCCAAGCCTTGAGCCCTCTCCAAGCCTTGCCTTCATTCCAGTGGGCTCCTATTTTGATAACCTGCTTCCGGCTTCTGAAACATCACCCTTTAACATCTAATGGATCCTAACTGCTTTCAGGCTCAAGATAAATAACAAGTCCAGATCCCCATCTCCCTGAGGGGCTATCATGTGCCATCACTCCTGGTCCTAGCCTCCAGGTCAGACAGGATTCTGAATTGCAACAAACAGAACACACTTCTGCTAGGTTAAGCACAGAATGATTGTTGACCTAGAGAAAGCGTCTTGATGGCTCCACAGATAGTTCCAAGACCTCGGTTACGCTGCTGAAGAACTTGAGATTTTTTTTTCCTTTTGCCAGTGCTGGATTTGTGGTAGTACTTCAGGAGCCTCTGCCATCGCCAACTCTGAAGGCTTAGTGCTTCTCCACCTTGACCCCTCCTTCCCTATCACCTACTTCCACGTCAAAGCTTTCTCCAGCTATATTTCACGGGCAGTGCCTGGGTCCTTCAGCTTTAAGAGAGGCTGGAAAAAGTGAGTATCTGGCTTATAATTTGTAGAAGCAACATATAAGATGGAAAATCCTCAATGCATCATAAGTAGTTGAAAATCTTTTTTTTAAACATATTTATTTGTAGATGGACACAACACAATGCCTTTATTTTTATGCGGTGCTGAGAATTGAACCTGGGTCCCCCATGTGTTAGGTGAGCTCTCTACCGCTGAGCCACAATCCCAGCCCCAGTAGTTGAAAATCTTAACAAAATTTCTGCTGTGGTTTAGATTTGGAACATCCCCCAAAGGTCCACATGTGAAAGGCTTGGTCCCCAGCCCATGGTTCTGTTAGAAGTGATAAACCTTTAGGAGGAGGTGCCCAGTGGAAGGAAGATAGGCCATTCAGGGTATGCCCTGGGAGATAGTGGGACCCTGGCCCCTCAGCTCTCTCCTTTTTTGCTTCCTGATCACAATGAAGTGAACAGGCTTCCTCCTCCATACTCTCCCCACATGCTGTGCTGTGATGCCACAGGCTCAAAGCAACAGGGCCATGAAACCCTGGACTGAAAGCTCTGAAATAAACCTTTCCTCCTTTTAAGCTGACTATCTCAAGTACTTTGTTACAGTAACAGAAAGCTGACAATCACATACTTCAAGGGCTATATCCTTTCAGGTGGACTTATACTTGGATAGAGTGATGTAGGTCTAAATTATTTGCTAAAATCACTGAAGAGCAGATAAAAATCTTTGTGGCCATCACAAGAAAACTGCTTAGCTAAATTACGGTTCATTCACTCAGTGGAATACTGAGTAGTTGTAAACCGTGAGCATGATCTCCAAGATATGGTATTAAATGGAAAATTCATGGTGCAGGACAGAGTCTAGAGCAGGCAACTCTGTGAAGGAAAAATGGAAATGAAGAAAAGAATAACCATGTGCAGTCACTTATTTAGGCCTAGAATAATCTTTGGAAAGACCTTAGAAAACTGGTCAGGTGTGACCTCTGGGAGCTGTGGAGCATCTCACTGATGAAGCCACTGTTTACCATGATAAAGAAGCTATGGCAGTGGTCCTTACACTCTCCTGTGGTCCCTTCCATGAGGTTCTGGGACATGGCAGGTTTTGGAGGTAGTAAGGATTGTATTTCCACTGATCAAGGCTCCTCCTTTCTCCCTCAGGGCCCTGGTGGGTGTGGCCCTCTGCTGTCCCTGGGTGCTTCTCTCCTGCTGGGCATTCTCCCATGATCTGATTACTTCAAAAGCTCATCCTCTCACTCATCCCTATGCTGTACACGTCACACATCTTCATGCCAACAGGTTTGGTCGCAACCTGTGACATGAGAGAATATTTGATATTGCAAATAGCCTGGGAAGGTCTTGGGTGGAGAGTCCATGGATCACTTGGGAAACAGCCTATAATTCTGTTATAGAAGGGCTTACTATGCATTTCAATATGTCTTAGAGCTAACGCCTGTCCCAAGAATGTGTGGTCCATTTAGGAAGCTGGATCACTCCTAATACTTGGGTTACGTAATATACATTGTGATTCCCACAACTCAAAGGAGCTAACCTAACAGGCACCAAAAGAGGACAGAGAAAAAGTCTAAAAATGCAAACATAACCAGCAAATCACCTCTGCTTGATCTTTGACACCTTTCAGAGACCTGACCACCATTCACTAGTTGAAGAACAATTCAACACAGAAGCAAAATCACATAATCAGATAACTGTATTCCAAGATACATACTCATTTTCAGAGGTATAGAGCAACCCAATCCTTGTGGTCCTGAATAAATATTGTTATACTGCCTCAAGAACCTTCAAGGAGCACTCAAGAAATTATTTGGCATCTATAAGGGTATACTTTCTTAACCCCGTATAGAGAAAGCATACATTTGTCTGAAATTATGTACCTTTTTCAGATCCCACCCTTCTTAGACATTTCCAGTAAATTTGGGTTTCCAATATTTGCTATGGCTACATGAGCACCATAAAAATCTATCCTAATAATTATTGTTGCTGATATTACACATTGACAAGTGGGATTTTAATTTATACCCTGTTTCCATCAGTTCATATGTTCACATGCATTTCAGCACACAATTAATCACAAGTGTAATATAAAATTAGTTTTACTACAGAGAGCTACTGCCAATAGCTACATCAAAAGCAGCATCATTAATAAAACCCTTCAACTAAAAGGCAGAACTCTAAAATGAAAAACCCAGAGGAAGCAAATAATTTTAGAAATGTTATACAGTTATTTCTCATCTTCTTTGCTTTTGGAATCTGATAAAAATCAGTTTTTACACGTGGAAGTCAGAGTTTTACTGAGTAAGCTCTTAATAGGGTACGTGAGAATTACTTGATACTAGAAGACATTAGTAGGTTTTCCTTTCATTAGATTAAAAATTATGACATCTTCAGATTTATGGAAAAATACAGACTTTCAGCTCTGACTTACTTGCTGAAATCATCTAAAAGTGAAAGATAAAATCTTTTATATATTTTTTTCTTAAATTCCTGGTGAAATGGCAAGGAAATAAGACATCTCAAGCTAAGCACTCAGTTAAAGAGGGTCCCGGGTGGGGGTTGGAGGGGGTTGGTAAGCAGAATGCTAGAGCCAACTTCTGCCCTGGGATATTGCAGGACTGAGCAAACCCGAGCGTCAGTTTTCACATCATGGGGCACAAGGAGCTGAGATGCAGTCCTGGAATCACTCAAGGAGGGGAATCTTGAAAGTAGTCTCTTCTTTCCAGAGGGTTGCATCTTCAGTGTGAGGGCAAATCAGAAATAAGCTTCTTGCCACTCCACTTCTAAGATGTATACCATGGAAACTGCCAAACTAGAACCCTGGTTTTGAACAGAGAGGGAATATCTCCTGAGAGAATTCGAAACCTCAAGCCTTCTCTGACCTCAGTCTTCAGACTGACTAAACATGTCCTGGGTGGTCTGAAAAACCTCAAGGCAAGAATTAAGTTGAAAATGGTTTCAGCTTATTAATTCTCTCAAGGCACTTTGTAGAAGTAAATGAAAATCTTCTATGGAGAAAACTCTCTCAAATTCCCACAGATATGTTCTAAGGAAAATGAGCAGTTTATATTAAAAAAAATTTATAAAACATGAAAGGAACAAGGCACTGAGAGCCACAGAATCCAGCAGACAATGACCCCAAAGACATCAGTTCTTGGAAATAACATACATGACGTAAAATAATTAAGCTTAATGTGCTTAAGGCAATAAAAGAAGGGCTTGGGTATAGAGTTCAATGACAGAGCACTTGCCTGGCACTGCAAAAAATAAAATAGAATAAAAAAAATAAATAAAAGAAAAGCTGAACACATGTGCAGGGCAGAAAAACAAAACAAAATAAAAACCCAAGAAGGGTAAAAAAGAATCTTTAAGTTACAAAAATAAAAGCTATGATTGCATGAAGAACTCAAATGGATACATAGAAACACTGACATTCAGAGGAAACTACATTCCACCTGAAACTTACTGATATGCATAAAAACAACATAAATGAATGGGTGGGGAGAGGGATGTCTAAATCATGGCAAGTCAAATATGATAAAATTTTGGTAGATGCTAGACGCTAAGTACAGGTGTTCACTGTAAAACTCTTTCAAATCTTCTGTATACTTGAAAAATTTTGTAATAAAGGAGATGATGAAACTAGATATTTGTAAAGCAGATATTAAGATTTTTTTGATTCAGGAATACAGGTAGACCAATCTCCCTAATAATATCAACAACCCACTAAAAAATTAAGAACAAAAGATTTTAAGCCACATGTTTTATTTATTTATTTGTTTATTTATTTGGTAGCAGGGTTTGAACCCAGGGGCACTCTACCACTGAGCCACATACCCAGCCCACCCACTCTTAAAAAAAAAATTTGCTCCTTTTCTGTTTGCAGCTTCGCTTTTTTTTTTTTTTTTTTTTTTTTTTTTGGTACTGGGGACTGAACTCAGGGGCACTCAACCGCTGAACCACATCCCCAACCCTATTTTGTATTTTATTTAGAGACAGGGTTTTACTGAGTTGCTAAGTGCCTCACCATTGCTGAGGCTGGCTTTGAACTCACAATCCTCTTGTCTCACTTTTTTTTAAACATTTTTTCTTTTAGTTGCAGTTGGACACAATAACTTTATTTTTATGTGGTGCTGAGGATTGAACCTCATACATGCTAGATGAGCGCTCTACCACTGAGCCACAACCCCAGCTCATCCCCAACTCTTTTTATTTTTTATTTTGAAACAGGGTCTCACTAAGTTACCAAGGTTGACCTTGAACTTGCAATGCTCCAGCCTCAGCCTCCTGAGTTACTGGGAGCAACACATTCTTAAAAGCACTGAAGAGATAACAAAACTGAATTTCTCAAGCCAAAACCGGATGAAGGGGGCCATGCTGAGACCAAAGTGGAGAGCTTCAGTCCCTTTAGTGCTGAGCATACATCAAATCTACCAAAATTGAGGTTTGGTTTGCACAGCTTTGCAGGACCCAGGGGTCATAAAGTGCCACTGTAAGTCTCAACCCCAAATAGACATGCCATTCTTGCCAGCACTCCTAGAGGACCAAGGGACTTTGAAGAAAGTTGCCTTGGTGCTGAGTCAAGGGTAGGTGGCTGTGGTGAAAGGAAATTCCATCCCTGGGAAGAACCCACCAGGGCAGGTCTTGACATGGATTTGTGGCTCACATTACAGGGGTCCATACATGCTCAAGGTTTGATGCCAGATGGGGACCTGGCAGAGGTGGAGGCAAATGATCCCTAAAGAAATACATTTCATCCCAGGCCTCAAAGAATTACCATGAATAATTTCCCAAGCAAAACAAACAACTGACAGTAAGCAAAGAAACAATAACCCACTAGGAACAAAAGGTTAAGAAAGCCCCCTGAGTGAGAATCCTCAGAGAATAAAGCTCTGAAAATAGACTCGCACAGACTTTACTGTGCTTAACCAGACACAAAAATAGAAACTATGATTATCATGTTTAAAGAAACAAAATTGAATGGAAATTATAAAAAGTGAGAAATAAAACACAAAGAATTTCCAATTGTATTTGAAGGAGAACTAATTAGATCGTTTTGTTGTAAGAGTAAAATAATTGACATTCAAATATCAATAACAGGTCTAAAAGCAGATTTGACACAGCTGAAAAGACAGTCGATGCAAAAATAGGCCAGATAGTTCAGAATGCTGCAAAGAGAGAAAATGAGAAGAATTAGGAACAGAAGGTAAAGAAGCAAGAAGGAAAGCAATAATAGAATATTTAATCAGAGTGAGGGAAGGAGAGACAGTGGAGCAGAGATAGTATATGTTTATTTATTTTCATTTTTAAAAATATTTTTTATTTGTCCATGGACCTTTATTTTATTTATTCATATGCGGTGCTGAGAATCGAACCCAGTGCCTCACACATGCTAGGTAAGGGCTCTACCCCTGAGCCACAACTCCAGCACCCAGAGATAATTTAAAGAGATGAAGCAAACTGATTAAAGACATCACACCACAGTAGCCCAGTGAATCTCAAGCAGAATAAGTAAAAACAAATTCCACGTGTTTATCCCTCTGCCTCATTCCCCTCTTATTTGCTCTAGCTTCCACATATGTGAGAAAACATTAGACCCTTAACTTTCTGATCTTGCTTATTTCACTCATCATGATGTTCCCAGTTCCATCCATTAACCAGCAAATGCCATGATTTCATTCTTCTTTATGGCTGAATAAAACTCCATTGTGTGTGTACACCACATTTTTTGTATCCATTCATTTGTTGATTGGCACCTGGGTGGGTTCCATAACTTAGCTATCATGAATCATACTATCAGAAACATTGATGTGATTGTATCACTACAGTATGCACTGGAGTTCTTTTGGATAAATGCTGAGGAGTGAGATAGCTGGGTCATATAGTAGTTCCATTCCTAGTCTTTTGAGGAATCTTCATGAAAATAGAAGAGAGATCAGTGGAGTAGAGGAAGGGGATGGAGGGGAGGAAAGAGGCATAGAAAAAAGGAGGAAGGATGGGATAAAATTGACAAAACTAGCCTATGTATACATATGGATATGCTACAGTGAATTTCACCTTTATTAAAAATTAATTTGAAAAACTATAAATTGATAGAAGGAGTAGAGTATAGGAAAGGAACATGGGGAGGTGAAGGGGAAGTACTAGGGACTAAATCAGAGAAAATTATATTCCATGCTTGTATAATTATGTCAAAATGAACCCCAATATTATGTATAACTATAATCTAATAATAAAAAAATAAATTCTACCTAACACATCAGGGTGAAACTATAGTGATGAGAGAAAGAGAGAGAGAGAGAGAGAGAGAGAGAGAGAGAATGTTTTAAAAAGCCTAAGAAAGAAGGTAGGCGAACCGGCGACCCACGGGCAGGTCAGGCCCAGCAACCTGCCGAGTGACAGAGCTGCCACACGCGCCTGCAGGGAACGCGGACCTGCGACCCACCAGCAGGACAGGTCCAGCGGCCTGCTGAGGGGCAGGCCCGTCCCCTCCCCCAGTGCCTGCAAGGTAAGCGGGACTATGACCACCGGCAGATCAGGCCCAGCGGCCTGCTGAGGGGCGGAGCCGCCCCCTCCCCCCGCACCTGCAAGGTAGGCGGACATGCGACCCATCAGGAGGTTAGGCCCAGCAACCTGCGGAGTGACAGAGGTGCCCCTCGCGCCTGCTGGGTAGGCGGACCTTCGACCGGCCAGCAGAGCAGACCTAGGGCCCGCCAGTGTGGTAGACGGATCACACCAATTGGAGAAGGATCACAGCCACTACCTGCCCTGCAAGGGAGATTTTTCAACTATACAAGAGCAATATAAATAAATAGAGGGAAAATTTCAAAAACACAACAGTTTCACCAAGCAGAAAGAAACGCCAGCAGTATGAAAAGACAAGGAAAGAAAGGACCACAGGCAATGCAGGTCAACTCAACTTTAGAAGAGGTAATAGCTGCAACAGATGGAATGTCAGATAGAGAGGTCAGGATATACACGCTTCAGATGATCTGGAGTCTCAAGGAAGACATGAGACAGCAAAATCAGACAATGAAAGATCACATTGACAAGGAACTACATAAACAAATCCAGGAAGTAAAAGATCAATTTCACAGGGAGATAGAGGAAATAAAAAACAAACAAATAGAAATCCTAGAAATGCAGGAAGCAATAAACCAACTTAAAAACTCAATTGAGAATACTACCAGCAGAGTGGATCACTTAGAAGAGAGAACATCAGGCAATGAAGACAGAGTATTTCAACTTGAAAAGAACATAGACAGCTCAGCAAGTCTGCTAAGAAACCATGAGCAGAACATCCAAGAAATATGGGATAATATCAAAAGACCAAACTTATGAGTCATTGGGATACAGGAAGGCACAGAGCTCCAAACCAAAGGAATAAACAATCTATTCAGTGAAATAATACGAGAAAACTTCCCAGACTTGAAGAATGAGACAGAATCCCAAATCCTAGAAGCCTACAGGACGCCGAATGTGCAAAATCATAAGAGATCCACACCTAGACACATTGTAATGAAGATGTCCAACATACAGAATAAGGAGAGAATTTTAAAAGCTACAAGAGAAAGGAAGCAGATTACATTTAGGGGTAAACCAATCAGGATAACAGCTGATCTCTCAACACAGACTCTAAAAGCTAGAAGATCCTGGAATAACATATTTCAAATGCTAAAAGAAAATGGGTTCCAACCAAGAATCGTGTATCCGGCGAAATTAAGCTTCAGGATGGAAGATGAAATTAAAACATTCCATGATAAACAAAAGTGAAAAGAATTTGCAGCTAGAAAACCATCTCTTCAAAAAATCCTTGGCAAAACACTACAGGAAGAGGAAATGGAAAACAACAATGAAAACCAACAGTGGGAGGTAGGACAGTAAAGGGGGGAAAATAATCAAAGAGGAAAACAAATCAGGTTTAGTAGCATTAATAAACAAATATGGCTGGAAGAACAAACCATATCTCAATAATAACCCTAAATGTGAATGGCTTAAACTCACCAATTAAGAGACACAGGCTAGTTGAATGGATCACAAAACAAGACCCAACAATATGCTGCCTACAGGAGACGCATTTGATAGGAAAAGATATACATAGACTGAAGGTGAAAGGTTGGGAAAAATCATATCACTCATATGGACTGCGGAAACAAGCAGGAGTGTCCATACTCATATCAAATAAAATAGATTTCAAGCCAAAGTTAATCAAAAGGGATAATGAGGGACACTACATACTGCTCAAGGGAACCATACTCCAACAAGACATAACAATCATAAATATATATGCCCCAAACAACGGTGCTGCTATGTTCATCAAGCAAACTCTTCTCAAGTTCAAGAGTCTAATAGACCACTATACAATAATCATGGGAGACTTCAACACACCTCTCTCACCACTTGACAGATCTTCCAAACAAAAGTTGAATAAGGAAACTATAGAACTCAATAACACAATTAACAACCTAGACTTAATTGACATATATAGAATATACCACCCAACATCAAGCAGCTACACTTTTTTCTCAGCAGCACATGGATCCTTCTCAAAAATAGATCATATATTATGTCACAGGGCAACTCTTAGACAATATAAAGGAGCAGAGATAATACCATGCATCTTATCGGATCATAATGGAATGAAACTGAAAATCAACGATAAAAGAAGGAAGGAAAAATCATGCATCACTTGGAGAATGAACAATAGGTTACTGAATGATCAATGGGTTTTAGAAGACATCAAGGAGGAAATTAAAAAATTCTTAGAGTTAAATGAAAACACAGACACAACATATTGGAATCTATGGGACACATTGAAAGCAGTTCTAAGAGGAAAATTCATTGCTTGGAGTTCGTTCCTTAAAAAAAGAAAAAACCAACAAATAAATGATCTCATACTTCATCTCAAAATCCTAGAAAAAGAAGAGCAAAACAACAGCAAAAGAAGTAGAAGGCAAGAAATAATTAAAATCAGAGCTGAAATTAATGAAATCGAAACAAAAGAAACAATTGAAAAAAATTGACAAAACGAAAAGTTGGTTCTTTGAAAAAATAAATAAAATTGACAGACCCTTAGCCATGCTAGCAAAGAGAAGAAGAGAGAGAACTCAAATTACTAGCATACGGGATGAAAAACGCAAGATCACAACAGACACTTCAGAAATACAGAAGATAATCAGAAATTATTTTGAATCCTTATACTCCAATAAAATAGAAGATAGTGAAGGCATCGATAAATTTCTTAAGTCATATAATCTGCCCAGGTTGAGTCAGGAGGATATAGACAACCTAAACAGACCAATATCAATTGAGGAAATAGAAGAAACCATCAAAAGATTACCATCTAAGAAAAGCCCAGGACCGGATGGGTATACAGCAGAGTTTTACAAAACCTTTAAAGAGGAACTAATACCAATACTTTTCAAGCTATTTCAGGAAAAAGAGGGAGAACTTCCAAATTCATTCTACGAGGCCAACATCACCTTGATTCCGAAACCAGACAAAGATACTTCAAAGAAAGAAAACTACAGAACAATATCTCTAATGAACCTAGATGCAAAAATCCTCAATAAAATTCTGGCGAATCGGATACAAAAACATATCAAAAAAATTGTGCACCATGATCAAGTAGGATTCATCCCTGGTATGCAAGGCTGGTTCAATATACGGAAATCAATAAACGTTATTCACCACATCAATAGACTTAAAAATAAGAACCATATGATCATCTCGATAGATGCGGAAAAAGCATTCGACAAAGTACAACATCGCTTTATGTTCAAAACTCTCGAAAAACTAGGGATAACAGGAACATACCTCAACATTGTAAAAGCAATTTATGCTAAGCCTCAGGCTAGCATCATTCTGAATGGAGAAAAATTGAAGGCATTCCCTCTAAAATCTGGAACAAGACAGGGATGCCCTCTCTCACCACTTCTGTTCAACATAGTTCTCGAAACACTGGCCAGAGCAATTAGACAGATGAAAGAAATTAAAGGCATAAAAATAGGAAAAGAAGAACTTAAATTATCACTATTTGCAGATGACATGATTCTATACCTAGCAGACCCAAAAGGGTCTACAAAGAAACTATTAGAGCTAATAAATGAATTCAGCAAAGTGGCAGGTTATAAAATCAACACGCATAAATCAAAGGCATTCCTGTATATCAGCGACAAATCCTCTGAAATGGAAACGAGGACAACCACTCCGTTCACAATATCCTCAAAAAGAATAAAATACTTGGGAATCAACCTAACAAAAGAGGTGAAAGATTTATACAATGAAAACTACAGAACCCTAAAGAGAGAAATTGAAGAAGACCTTAGAAGATGGAAAAATATACCCTGTTCATGGATAGGCAGAACTAACATCATCAAAATGGCGATATTACCAAAAGTTCTCTATAGGTTTAATGCAATGCCAATCAAAATCCCAACGGCATTTCTTGTAGAAATAGAGAAAGCAATCATGAAATTCATATGGAAGAATAAAAGACCCAGAATAGCAAAAACAATACTAAGCAGGAAGTGTGAATCAGGTGGTATAGCGATTCCAGATTTCAAACTATACTACAGAGCAATAGTAACAAAAACAGCATGGTACTGGTACCAAAACAGGCGGGTGGACCAATGGTACAGAATAGAGGACACAGAAACCAACCCACAAAACTACAACTTTCTTATATTTGATAAAGGGGCTAAAAGCATGCAATGGAGGAAGGATAGCATCTTCAACAAATGGTGCTGGGAAAACTGGAAATCCATATGCAACAAAATGAAACTGAATTCCTTTCTCTCGCCATGCACAAAAGTTAACTCAAAATGGATCAAGGAGCTTGATATCAAATCAGAGACACGGCATCTGATAGAAGAGAAAGTTGGCTACGACCTACATGCTGTGGGGTCGGGCTCCAAATTCCTCAATAGGATACCCATAGCACAAGAGTTAACATCTAGAATCAACAAATGGGACTTACTCAAACTAAAAAGTTTTTTCTCAGGAAAAGAAACAATAAGAGAGGTAAATAGGGAGCCTACATCATGGAAACAAATCTTTACTCCTCACACTTCAGATAGAGCCCTAATATCCAGAGTATATAAAGAACTTAGAAAATTAGACAATAAGATAACAAATAACCCAATCAACAAATGGGCCAAGGACTTGAACAGACACTTCTCAGAGGAGGACATACAATCAATCAACAAGTACATGAAAAACTGCTCACCATCTCTAGCAGTCAGAGAAATGCGAATTAAAACCACCCTAAGATACCATCTCACTCCAGTAAGATTGGCAGCCATTATGAAGTCAAACAACAATAAGTGCTGGCGAGGATGTGGGGAAAAGGGTACACTTGTACATTGTTGGTGGGACTGCAAATTGGTGCAGCCAATTTGGAAAGCAGTATGGAGATTTCTTGGAAAGCTGGGAATGGAACCACCATTTGACCCAGCTATCCCCCTTCTCGGTCTATTCCCTAAAGACCTAAAAAGAGCATGCTACAGGGACACTGCTACATTGATGTTCATAGCAGCACAATTCACAATAGCAAGACTGTGGAACCAACCTAGATGCCCTTCAATAGACGAATGGATAAAAAAAATGTGGCATTTATACACAATGGAGTATTACTTTGCATTAAAAAATGACAAAATCATAGAATTTGGTGGGAAATGGATGGCATTAGAGCAGATTATGCTAAGCGAAGCTAGCCAAGCCCTAAAAAACAAATGCCAAATGTCTTCTTTGATATAAGGAGAGTAACTAAGAACAGACTAGGGAAGAAGAGCACGAGAAGAAGACCAACATTAAACAAGGAGGAGAGGTGGGAGGGAAAGGGAGAGAGAAGGGAAATTGCATGGAAATGGAAGGAGACCCTCAGGGTTATACAAAATTACATACAAGAGGAAGTGAGGGGAAAGGGAAAAATAATACAAGGGGGAGGAATGAATTACAGTAGTGGGGGTAGAGAGAGAAGAGGGGAGGGGAGGGGAGGGGAGGGGGGATAGTAGAGGATAGGAAAGGCAGCAGAATACAACAGACATGAGTATATCAATATGTAAATCAATGGAAGTGTAACTGATGTGATTCTGCAAGCTGTATACGGGGTAAAATGGGAGTTCATAACCCACTTGAATCAAAATGTGAAATATGATATATCAAGAACTATGTAATGTTTTGAACAACCAACAATAAAAAATAAAAAAATAAAAAATAAATAAAAAGCCTAAGAAAAATGACACATATCTTTTAAAAAAAAGTGACAAATGGGCTGTCTGATGACTTCTTTTTATTTTTTTATTTTTATTTTTTTTTAATGTGGTGCTAAGGATTGAGCCCAAGACCTTGCACGTGTGAGGCGAGCGCTCTACCACCGAGCCACAACCCCAGGCCCTGTCTGATGACTTCTTAACAGTAAAAATAGGTACCACAATGATATATCCCATCCACTGAGAGAAAACTGCTAATCTAGAATTCCATACAAGCAAAGAGTCAAGAATACAGGCAAATTAAAGACAGCTTCAGATGAAAGTGAAACATTGTCCCTAGCAGAGTCTCAATGAAGGGAGCTCTAAAGCATATAATAGGCATGAGGAAAATGATCCCAGGAAAAATTATCTGAGGTGCAAGAAGCCATTAAGAGCAAAGAAAGCAGCAAATACATGGGCAAATCTAGCCAAACTCTTATTACAGAAAAACTATTAAAACAACAGTGTATGTAGCTTAAACATAGAATTTAAATACATCAAATGATAGCAATTAACTTTAGATTGTAGTCTGTTAAATAAGTGACTGTGAACCTTCAAGTTCTAGAGTATCTGGTGTCTGCTTAAAGAATAAAAGGAGAAGAAATAATGAAGGTGAGGAATAGAATGTGAAAAAAGAAGAGAGGCAGGGAAAAGAAACACAAAAAGATGAATGAAAGTAAACACAAAACAAGATAATAGAAATAAGTCAGATATTTTCATTAATAACAATAAATATAAATAAACTAAATATTTTGGCAAAGTGACAAAGATTGTTAGAGTGGATTTTTTTAAAAAAAAAATCCAACTATATACTGTTTACAAGTGACATATCCAAAACTTTGGAATGTAGAACTGTTATAATTAAAAGTATGGAAAAAGACATGTTGTGCAAATAGTACCCAAAATAGACTTCAAGACAAGAAAGTGCTACTATATATAAGGAAGGAAAACTGCAGAGGGATAGAATGATCAGTTTCATTTGTCAAAAATAACTAATTCTAAACTTTTAGATACACAAATAAAAGGCAAAAAATAAAAGGCAAAAAAATGGACAGGATTTTAAAAAAGATAAAGAAAAATCCATAGCAATAATGGATACGAACAAAGAAACAGGATTGTGGCTGAATGATCCTGAGAGCTCCTCAGGGCCTGGCCATAAGTTGAAAGGTCCAGATGCTCTGTTTCCCCCAGGAGGAGGGTATCATGGCCTGACTTCTCCAGATGCCAGTAAAGGGTGTTCTATTGTGCAATTCCCCTGAACATTTGTCTCTCAAGCTTGCTTCTACCTCCACTCCCTACTTATATATGGACTCTTGATGGTGCTGCAGAAGGCAGGCGGGTTTGTTCTCCAGGAGCACGATCCATTATTCTTTCAGCCACACCCAGACAAACATGCCTCTTCAAGGGAAGCAGAGAGCCTGGGAGTCTGTACATCCTCTGCCCTCGCTGTGCTACGCCCCAGGTCCTCCTCTCTCTTGTAGGTGGGAGATTTGCACACATCTCTCTGAGTAACTGATAGATCAAGCAGACAAATAGGATTTTGAAGAGTTGTTGTAATAAGCACCTATAGAGCAATGCATCCCATAGTGGCAGGGTATTTTTTTTTTAAGTACTCATGGAACAAAGATGAAAATTGACTACATATTGGGTTATAAAGTCTCATTCCAAATGATTGCTGTAATACAAATTACCATTTCTAACCACTATGCAATTAAATAAAAATGGCAAACTAGATAAAACCATATGTTTTATGTTTAGAAATTAAGATATTTACTTCTAAATAACTCATGGAACAAAGAAGACGTCAAAAGGAAAAATTAAAAAAAAAAACATTTGGAATGAGCATATCCAAATGTGTGAGACACAGCCACAGAGACATATGTAGCATTAAATACCCAATATAGACAAAAAGATGGAAAGTTGACGAGTTAAGCATTCATTTTAAGTTAGAAAAAGAATAAATCCACCAATTCAGCCAATTGGCACTGAGTACTTTGATGTGCCATATGCTCCACAGTGTCCTGTGAATACAGTTGTGAACAAAGCAAGGTAGTGGGGTACACCAAGATGGGAGCCATCACCTGGCTTGAGCAAAGGAACAACATGGTGTGACTTGCATCACCAGGGCCTGTTGGCTGCTGTTGAGAACACATAGAAGGAGCAGTAGCACAGAGACCACTGAGGAGGTTTGCAATGACCTAGCCAAGGGATGGCAGTGGCTTAGTCCAGAGCAGTCATGGTGGATCTAGTGATGTAGTTAGGTTCTGTCTCTATGATTACAGTAAATTTGGCAAGAATTTTCAATGGATGGGATATAGGGTGGAGAGGGATGAGTCAAGGATGACTACAAGGTTTTTGGCCAGAGCCACCAGGAGAATAAAGCTGCTGTTTCCTGAGATGGGGACAGAAGTGGCTCAGTTTAAAAGTTCTGTGGTCTGAGTGAGCAGTTTGATAAGTGAGTTGAGAGTTTAGTCGCAAGGGCCAGGCTGGGGACCCATATTTGGTGACAGTTCAGGCCAGGAGCTTGGGGGTGGGGATGTGTATGGAACATAGATAAAGAAGTCTTCAGGACCGGGCTGGGATGTTCTCCCAACTTAAGAGACTAGGAAGAAGAGTAGGAGCCAGCTGAGAAGTGGCCAGGAAGCTCAGAGGGTGGGTGATTCTGGAAATCAAATGGAGAGAGTGTTCAAGAAGGTCAGAGTGTTTCCAGAAGAGGAAACCCAGACGGCTAAGAAGATGAAGAGACGTTTGTGTATGGCAACCAAAAATGCTCCAACCGAACTGAACTTCATACTTTATACACGGGACTGGCACAAGAGTCATATAATTCATGTTGGGAAAGGATGTGGGAACAAGCACTGCTGCTTGGAGTGTCTACTGTATGGTCATTTGAGAAGGAATATAGCAGAAAAATGACACCTTAAGATGTAATACATGTCACATGTATCAAGAGAGATCCTGGCTCCATGTACCTGAGAGTCTCACTCCCCATCTTCACCCTAAATAAAGGTTTTCCTCTTGCTTAAATCTTGCCAGACTTAAAGATTTAAAGGCACATGTTTAGAGCTTAGGGCAGCTATAGATTCTGAATATCTTGGTGGGTGTGGTAACTGTTAGTCGTCTCCAATACGTACTCTCCTCTTAGTCTTTAATACATTGCCCACCCTCCTTTGTGGATGGTGCATCTATGATTAATTTCTGACCAATTTATACGAGACTCCTGGGAAGGCTAGTTAAAAAGAAGGGAGCACATGCTATTTTATCCTCCTCTGCTGTAGGCTTGAAATGATGGTTGGTGCCCTAGTAGCCGTATGGAACCAAGAGGCAACCTTGAGGATGGAATCCACATGTGAGAAAGACAGGAGCTGGTGTCCTGATTACCCCTGAGATGGCTATACCAGAACCTGATGACTCACATCTGGTCTTCTTTTATGTGAATGAGGGATACCATCTGTGTTTAAACCATTGTTATTTTGGAGTTTTATCTGGAGCCAAATATTCTCCTAACTGATCAGGTGGATTCTGAATAGATGTGGGATTGGAGAGAAGTTCATTTTTTCCTCCTCTGCCATTTCTAAGAAGAAAGGTTTCCTAGAGATCCTTTGTGAAATGCCTCCAATTTCTTCACCAGATTGGTGTCTTCTAGAGGCAGTAGTTAAACCTCTACTGAGATTTGTTTTAAATTTTAGAATTTTTTCAATTACTGAAGAGTCAAAGTATGAAATAATTTGGGTTAGACTCAGGTGAAGCAGAGTCTGGCAGCAGGCCCAGATTCCAGAGCAGAGCTAGCAATATCACATTATATACTTTCTAGTTGGATGTGTCTGTAGAGTGATCCAACATGATCTTAGGGCCACCTAATAATCTTGCTGATGGAGGGCCACCTTTTGGTTTGCTAGTGTAGACTCAGCTCTCAGTAAGCAGTTGTGTGAATTCTATTACTAAACGCAGTTAACCTGATGAACAGAAGGACTTTAAGGGTGAGAGGTAACCTGGTGGTTAAAATTCCGACTGATCGGGAAGCAGAACCCTAATGCATGACTTCTCTTCTTTTTAATTTTGTATCTTTTGATTCCTTTGAGTTTGTTGAGGCCCTTTCCTGGTTTAGGAAAAATGAACTGGGCCAACATAGAGGAGCATGTTTAATTAGTATTAGAGAGGGAGGCAGGTTTGTTAAGCCCGGAAGCCCCCGGATTTAAAATGCTTGAAACTGTTCACTAGATCAGTGTCCTGAAGGGTCAGGCTCACCCGTGCTCTTTGCTGAAGCATGTTTCCTTTCTTTCCAGACCTACAATTTGGGGTCTCTTTTAGCTCAGCAATTCATATTCTCCTAGATGTAATTTTCTTTCTTCTTTTGAGGATTGAATCCAGGGCCTCATTCCTATGAGACTGAGCCATGTCCACTGAGCCATGTCCCCAGCTCTCCTGGATATAATTTTATTTTTATCCTGAATATACTTCTGTTTAAATAAGACTTGAGATGGGAATGTCATACTTGGTACTGAAAGGCAAAAATCAAATAGGCTTCAAAAGGGAGAGAAAGGTATATTGTCTATGGTTCAAAGGATTCAACCAGAGATAAAAGATACACACAAGCATGCATGTAGCTCAAAAAATAAATAAAAATAAATAAATAAATAAATAAATGGATTATTCTAGGTTCTGACTGCTTGTTGGCTTCCTCTCCATATGCATTCCCTGTGCCATTCTGTACATAGGATGAACCAGAACCAAGGCGGTACAAATGACCACGATATTTGGCATCATCAATGTTTTTCAAACAACATTTCTCTCCTTTTGAAAAAAGCCATTCTTGTAAGAAATGGATCGGATCCTGTCTGATGTTGTGGTCCTATCCAGCTCTAACTTTTGAGCAACTTGCTATAATCCACTTTTAAGATTTTTTTGCAAAAGAGGTACAGTAGTGAATGCCTGTAACCCCAATGGCTCTGGGGGCTGAGGTAGGAGGATCGTGAGTTCAAAGCCAGCCTCAGCAACTTAGCGAGGCCCTAAGCATCTCAGCAAGACCCTGTCTCAAAATAAAAAGGAATGGGGATGTGGCCAAGTGGCTAAGCTCCCCTAGGTTCAATCCCTAGTATTCCTCCCCCCCCCAAAGAAAAAAGAAAAAGATTTTTGCAGCTCTTCATGAGTTACTTCACCTCATAAGTGACATAAGAAAAACAATCAAAGGATCTCAAAGAAGTCAAGTTCTTCTTTGTGCAAATTAGAGTTGGTCAGGATTTCTGTTCAATTGCCCAAGTCAGTCATGACTTATGAAATGATAACCACTGGACCCCTTTGCAGAGGACCACTCCTGAAATCATTCATAAGAAGTTCTGCAAAGTACTGAGTCTCAACTCCTTCCTTCTCATGTTTCCTAAACTGGATACTGAATGTTGTTAGTAGCTCTACAGAGCCATCAAATTGAATTTAAAATTAAACCGCCAGGTTGAAGTACCTGGAGGGTAATGTCAGTCCTAGCTGAATTATCTCGAACAAGTCTACATTACATCACAAAAGCTGGTACCGATAGTCAGCATTAGTCCTGTATCCCCTCCTGGCTCTTGCAACCACACCTGGCACCTCGGTGCCCATAGCCACTTAATTATATTTTTTGATAACTTGGCAGATTTTCTTCATCTAGGGTACAATCCCAAACTTCACAGATCCCTTGACCATGATCTACAGTTGCTGCTGGCACACTGAGGGCACAGGGGAGTCTAGATGCCAAATGGCAAAATGTTCTATTTGATTGCTGAATTGTTTGATAAAATACTTTGTTCTTCATTTGTGTACTTGTGTCTCTGAACTTGCACTCCTCCTCCTCCTCTTTCTCTTCCTCAAATAGAAGCAGCATCCAGCAGTGGGTGGCAGTGGGTGGCAGTGGAGGTATTGGTGGAGTAGGTGCCCCACAGACACTGCTTGCCCAGCAACTGGGAAAGGGGAGCCAGAGCTCCACCACACCGTAGCTTCTTGCACATCCTCCTGGATGCAATTTTATTTAAAAATAATTTGCTTGTTTCATTGCTACAGAATAAATGCTTACTATAAAAAACTAAAACTCAGATGAGTAAAAACAAAACATAAAGCAAAAACATTGACAATCCTGCCTACGTAAAGACAACCATGCTTAAACTCTGTGTACCTTTTCATACCTCTTTGTGATGTATGTGTGAATTTTAAAAATAAAGGCAGTTAAAGATTTTAATTCCTATAAAAACCATTTAGTGATGAAACAAAGCAAAAACCAGTAGATTTTTTTGGTACATACAGCCAAAGGCCTATTCTTGAAAAAGACTAATGTAACAGATGGATTTTGTTGGTGCCATCTAAGAAAAAACAAAAACAAATGAACAATATTTGTGTTAAGAACAAGTTATAACTAGGCAGGTGGAGATTAAAAAAAAACTGGAGAAGATGCAATAGCTATAAATGTGTAAGATTACTACCAAAGAGCTTCTGGAGAAATGCTTAGTGACTGGGGGACACACATAGGAGAAGTCTATGAAGAACGAGGAAATCTGTGCATTTAATTTGGGCATATTTATCTCCAGATCCAGATTCCAGGTGTAGCCCTTGGGTGGGAGGAGGGTGATAAAGAGAAGGTGGTGGTCACAGCAGGATTAGGGCAAGGATTAGGAACACTTTAGCCACATCAAGAGGGTTGTTCATGTGGAATTAGATGGACATTGAAGTGCTCTTGAATGCTCCTGTTTTATTACACCTTAGAAAGTTCTTCTTAGCAGAGAAATTGCAGACTGAACGCCTGAATCATTTGCAGCCATTTTTTTTGTTTATTCCAAACATGTATTTTTGTAAACCTGACATTTCCCAAACAGTGCAAGTGAATTAGAAGTGACTGCGTAGACTTTAATAAAGGAGACATCATACAGAGGAACACCCTTCCCACCCAAATTCCTCCACAGAAATGTACACGGATGCCTCAGTAAAGTTCTGTAAGTGGAGAGAGCGTGGGTGCACTGCCATGCAATTAATCACTCTGAAAGCTTTTTAACTTATGCTGCCAATCACACCGTGCACATTAGAATTAAAAACAAAACACCTTAACAAAATCTGAAATCTAGATCATTGTGCTATAAAGCATTGCACCATGTTGGGAAATTTGCTCCTTATCCCTCCCATGTGCTGAAAAGTCAGAAGACATTCTAGAAGGTTCAGTTTGGCCCTATGGGCTCCGTCTCCTCCTCTCAGTTATTGTTGCAGAAAATATTCTCAACTGTGTATATTATTACCCTATAGATCAAAACAAGACCAACTAAAACATCAGTTAAAACTGCATTTGTGGGGCACGTCTGAAATAATGCTCACTTCCTGCCTTCTGTCTGCTAAAGGGGCCATTTCTCCCAAATGGCAATTTCTGATGTTGTTGTTATGCTGGGGATTGAACCTAAGGCCGAGTGCATATTAGACAAGTGCTCTGCCACTAAGCTATATCCTTAGCCCATTCCCCAAATGAGAATTCTTTGTAGCACCTATATATCCTGGGAAACTGGAACCAGGAAATCAGGACTGGTTTACCAGGTGTACATTTCACAAGTAATCAGGCATAACTGCATTACCTGGCCATAATGCCTCACCCCAAAATAAAAGTCATGAATGCCTTTTAAAAACCCACCATGCTGGGGTTCAACAGGTGGCACACAGCACCTGGGTCATGGGAAGTCCACCTTAATTAATTGTGCATGGAAGACAAGCCCCAGGTGTTTTGGGAGTGCCACGGCTTGCCAACCTCCTTGCCTTTGCTTCTAGAACAGCAGACTACCCATGACTCCGTGGAAGAGGACTTTCTAAAAGTTTGCCAAATCTCTGAAAACACTAGTGGTGCCAAGAGAGGTTTCCTGAAGCATTGTCAAAGGAAATCTCAGTGGCAGTGATTCTGAATGTGCCTGTCCATAACCACAAAGCCAGTGGACCCTGCTCCTTCCTACTAGTGTCTCCTTGCATCTGAACTTCATGGATACTTCTTGATGACAGGTCCAGGGATCACTGTATGAACTGAGCATAGGGGAATCTATTCTTGGAAAAGGGGCATTATCTTACTCAATTTCTCCTAAGGTTTTTTTTTCATATTTAAAAAGCATGTTAGTCCTTCAATAGCTGATTAAAACCTGAAGCAGACTGGAATAATGGTACCCAAGAGAATATGTGAAGATTCCACAATAAGCCTATCCATAGAAGCAAGAAGGGTGGAATGGGATACAGGGTGGGATTTGGAGAGAATCCTTGGAGAGGCAATGCAGACACACTAGGCAGCCCTGTCTGCTTCCCAACCCCAAGACTAAGGAGAGCTATGGGGTTGGAATGGAGCAGTGAACTGTCCAGAGCACTTCTTTCTCCATCAATGTGCTAAATGACTACCTCCCGGTCTCTGTAGTCCCACCAGCCACTCAGCAGGATCTGACAAGCAGAGGTACCATCCTTTCCCAGATGGGTCCTTGGGTGGCTTCCAGTATTTGCTCCTGGTGGTATCAAGTATAGTTCTCCTAAAAACTGCCTTATGGAGTCTGAGTGACCTCCTGAGTATGCAACCACTCAAGTGGGTCTACTCTTCAGAATCAAGCAGAAGTGTGCGGATCCCAGCTCCAGGACTGCCCACAGGGGTCCACAAATGGGGCTTGGCAGAACCATGGACCTTGTGAGTCACCCTTCTACACTGTGATGGATGAGTCTGAACCTTTCTCAGGAAAAGGTTAGTGGCAATAAATGCATTTGGCCAAATCTGATAATGGAGCTGTCCTGGGTTTACCACCTAAGAATCTTAAATGATTTGCTAAAGGAAAACATGGTAAAATTAATGAGAGTCCATCCAAGGAAAGTTGCAAATGGAGTCTCATAACAGAATCCACACTCTACACCCATTAAGGGAGGACCCGACATATCTGTGATAATCTCTGGGGACCCTCTGGACCATCTGTATGTAGCTGGGGCTTCAGCAGGCTCAAATAAGTCATTGAGACCCTTTGTCAGACTCTCTGCCTAGCCCCAATTTCTGTCTTGTTCGATGGTTATCCAGCAGCAGGGACAGCAACCATAGCTTCTAGTAGCTACCGAGCATTCATCAGGGGCCAGGTGCAGTACTGAGCATGCTCCATCCAGCATCTCAGTGCCCTTTTAGAAATTTGCACCACACTTAGAACTGGGCAGCACAGTGTATCTGACACCAAATACCATCAAGTAGACAGTTTGAATACTGATGGCCATAACTCAGCATTACCGCATGTGGGAGACCAGGGGCACATCGGTACTCTGCTCAGATCTCTGCATACTTTCTTTTGCACCATTTCTATTTTCCTGGGCTGGGGGTGCACCTGTAGCTCTCCTGGGGAGGCGAGAGCCATCTACCCCCAGCCGTAGGCTGTGGAAATACCAAAGCCCAGCTGGCTTATCTCCAGTTGGGACAACTCTGAGGCATCATTTGCCCTGACATAGCCCCTTTGCCTGGCTTCCTCCCTGCCTGGACCTACTTCCCCTCCTCCCTCACTGGCATTCACCCTCCTGCCCCCAGAACACTTCCTTAATAAGTTACTTGCAAATGAATCTGATTTTAGGGTCTACTTCTGGAGAATTCCACCTAAAACATTTGAAATAATAAAAACAATTTTAAGAGAACAGTTGAAAGTCATCTCTAAGAAGGAATCTGCAATCAGCATGAGTTGGGAAAGCAAGAGTAGCAGGAAATGGAGTCCTCTGAACCAAAGCAACCATGGAAAGGCAATGCCTCAGAGCTTTCAGAATCATGTCTTTGTGTGGGGGACACTGACGGAGTCCTGGTCGGCCGTGAACACTGATGCATGGTGTCCAGGAGAATATGCCACCTTGAGGTTTACCAGATGACCAGCTGGCATTGCTCCAGGCTTTCATCCATCAATTCAAGCAGAAAGAGGGGGAGATGTCTGCTGCATAGAGGTGATGCAGAGTAGACTTGCTGCTAGGAATCAGGTTTTCCATCCAAATTCCTGTTGAGAATCTTCCATTGAAAGGTACAGTTGAAAAAGCAGTTATAATTCTTTAGCACAGGACTCCAAAACTTGACTCCAGGCAATAACGATGAGAAGTGTCTTGGGAGGGTCTTGCCACATCCACAGTTTCTATGCGGTACTGCTCATTCAGTGGATTTGTTTCATGAGGTTTCTTCAGCTTATTTTATCTGCAAGTGGTTTCTTTTTCTTTTTCTTTTTTTTAACAGCAAGTTCCAAAGTACAATAAGATCTTTGTCCTTTAAATTTTGTATACAGGTACATGTATTTCCAAGATTTCAGGCCAGATATCAGTGCTTGAGTGAATCATATAACTATTTAATAGAAATAATAAAACATTGATACAAATATAAAGACATAATCAGTATAAAAGGCTTATATTTATAAAAATACTTTTAGGTAACAGTTTTCCCCTGAGGGTTGACCACGCATGTTGCATCCATAAATATTGCTCGGCTCTGTAGCTCCTTTCCAAAGTTCAGAGTTCATCTTCAGAAGGAAGTGGTGGTGGTGGCTCCCGGTCACGGGACCTGGCTGAAGTGGCTGCTTGGGCCTGACACCTGGGCTCTGTCACAACGAGGAAGAGAACAGCATCAGTGGGGCCTCCGAAAAATCTGGAGAAGATTTTTTTTTTCTTCCAAATATGGAAGATACAAAGATCAAGGATGACAGGCCCGTGATTGGGTCATGCGAATGGTGTGGCAGGTCACTGGTTTTTCTGGACCCAGTCCCAACTGTCTTCGTTCTCTTTCCGGTTCTTCTCAGCTTCAATTATTTCTTTGTACCTTCGGCGGAAGAAGCCCATCTGAAAGGCAGAGAGAGGAAGAGCCGGATTAGTAAATGTGGGAGGATTGACTCTTTTGATTCCAAGACATCCTGGCCTATGACTGATCCCCTAGGCCCGGGAAGCCTTGAGTACTCCTCAGATGAGAAAACACACTGGCAAGTGAAGCATTATATGGAGCCACTTTTCAAAATGCACAGACATTCTGCAGGCTGTTTTGTGGCAACCTGTTCGGTCCTTGAAACATGCTTCTGGTATACAGTTTCCCAAACTGGGTGCCGGGGAACACTCGTTACTCAGAGTTACTCACAGGAGCTTGGGAATAAGAAAAGGTCTGATGGTCAAATGAGTTTGGGAAATATTGCTTCCTTTCTTCGAGAGATTTGCAATCTATAGTAGAAGAGCAAAGGATCTGGGGGGGGGAGGAAGAAACCCAGGGGCCTAACATTTCCTCGGCTTATTCAATTTTTGACGAACTTACCGATATCTTGAGAGTTATTACACGCGTGTGGGACAATTTGACAAATAATGCTCTGATATGATAGGCTTTTGAAAGCATCTGCAGGTCTGCATTCTGCCTTGCTGTCATCTAGATCTTTCTCTCATGCCTGTAGAGCTCGTGGGGTCTGTGCAGCAGAGTCATCAGTGTGGACTCCCTAGAGCTGATTCTAGCTGTGGGGGAAAAACGGCCCCCTCCTCTGACGTCACGTATGGTCTTCTGACTTGTCACATATGCTAAGACAGTTTCCAGTTTTTTCCTCACACGATCATCATAGGAACAATGGCCAAGCATTTAAACAACTTTTTGTAGACCAGATCTCACCTTTTCTCCCATGCCCAGAGAGATCTGGCATCTCTTGTCCTTTGTGAACCAGCATAAGAGGTCTCTGTCTCTCAGGTCAGACATCCCTCCCTGTATCTGCCCTTCACCATGACTCACTATAGCGGGCACACAAATACCCCAGCCTCCCTTTCACCTGGGCTGGCAGAAACCTCCTCAGGGACATGTTCTACACGTTTTCCCAGTGACACTTGCCCACAGTGGTGGCCAGCTCCATAGAACACCTTTATTGCTTCCTTCCTGTCCCTGTCTCACTCCCGTCTTCCAGCAAGTGTTTTTTGAGCTCACTTCCTAAATAAATGAGTTGCATTCAAAGCCTTGTTTCAATGCCCTTGAATAGGGAAATCAAACAGTGGTACACACTTGACCTGCTTCTGGCAGAGCTGCTGCACCACAGCATTCGGCTCCACAATATCATTTAGTTTGTAATTCCCATAGTCATATTTGAAAACCCTTGAGACTAACCATCTCTGCAATCTGCTGCCAACAGTGAGTGCAAATAAAAAGCCTGCCCTCAACAAATCATGCAGCAAAATCAGTTCTCACAGGCACACTTAGCCTCTTTGTTGTGTGTGCACGTGTCCTCTAGCTTCTGCCTTATGAGCCAGGAATTCAAGGAAGCATCCATAGTCACTGTATCGGTCCGTTTTTCCTTGCTATAATGAAATACCTGAGACTAGATCCTGGGTAAAGAAAAGGGGTTTATTTAGCCCATAGTTTTGAAGGCTGAAAGTCCAAAAGAGGGTAGAACCATTGGTTCAGTCTCTGGCAAGGGCCTCACGGTGAATGGGAGCCCACGCAAGAGGGAGAGATTACGCAAGATAGGAAGCCAGAGAATGAGTAAGGGTCAGGCTTATTCTAATAACCTTCTGATGAAACTAACAAGCGTCCCACAGGAACTAAAACAGTTTTTTTCAAGGGCAGCACCCCCACTGACTCAATCACCTCATTAGGTTCCACCTCCCACCCACCATTTTTTTTTTTTTTTTTTTGGTATCAGGGATCGATCCCAGAGGTGCTTAACCACTGAGATTCATCCTCAGCCCTTTTTATATTTTATTTAGAGACAGGGTCTTGCTGAGTTGCTTAGGGCCTTGCTAAGTTGCTGAGGCTGGCTTTGAACTCATGATCCTCCTACCACAGCCTCCTGAGCTGCTGGGATTACAGACATGTGCCACCACGCCCGGCAGGTTCCACTGCTTAAAGGTCCAAATACCTCTTAACCTTGTCATACTGGGGACCAGGCTTCCAACATATGAACTCTTGGGGAACACACTCATAGCATATATCCAAACCACAGTAGTTACCCTGATGGCCACAAGTTCCCCCAGAGTAGAGAAGCAAGAGATTAGGAATTGCCTGGCTGTCCCACCTCCCCATCATTCAGAAGGGGTGTCACTGGCCTAGCTAAACATGAGAACTATCAAGAGGCTGCCAGGTACTTCCCACATTGCCAAAGGAACCCCGAGCATTTTCTTTAAGTAGAGTTGCCAAGGCAGCACAATTTGAAGGACTCAGGGGAGCAGGGACAGAAGCCTTCTTAAAACATCTGGCCAGAGTCCCATGTCTTGAGCTTTAAGAATGAGGTCATTTCTGTAAAGAGACACTGAATTCCTGGTGTCTCCAGCCCTAGAGGTTCCTTCCCAGCATAAGAGCACATTCGTCAGAACCCTACCTTCTGTTGTCCCCACTCATACACTTTTCTCTCCTTAAACCTCGACCACCTTCTCTCTTCTGCAGGGGATGAGGGAAGGGGGCTTGACATGAATATTCTGGATCATTAGCAAAAGTTACCAGGTAAGGAACCAGAAATAAAGATCAAGACTCAATGGGTAGAGGAAAAGGTCTCCCTAAGAAGCGCCTGCTGGAATTAAAAAAAAAAAAATTGTAGTTGTCGATGGACAGCATGCCTTTATTTTTATGTGGTGCTGAGGATCAAACCCAGTGCCTCACATGTGCCAGGCAAGCACTCCGCCACTGAGTTACAGCCCTAGTCCTTGAACTATTCTTTAGAGATGGAGATGTGTCTAATTGGGCACCTCCTCTGATGAGAGGAATATACTCATGAAACTTAGGCTCATACCTCTGGCTGCTGATAGTGTAAAGTCTCAATAATCCCAGCTGACTCAGTTTTAATTGTAGAGAAATAACATATACCTACAGTGGCATCAATTAAGCCAAATGGCCAGAGGCTGCTCCCATGTTAGCTTCTGCATTTGTCTTAGGATTCCTTGAGGGTAGGTCTTAGATCATGCTGTCATTGGTACCAGTGATAAGTTGCAAAAATGCCCACAATCCTTCATTCTCTGGCATCCCTGCCCTTGACCATGTATCTGCAGCTATTTCCAAGGGGCTCCTGACTTGGGCCCAACCTTGATTTTTCACCAAGGCTTGCTTTGATAATTGGATGTGAGGCAGGTGTTGCTGTATCTGAAGCACCAAGGGGCTTTGCATACTTCCAGTTACTTTCTCAGAACCTTTCCCTGCTTCCCTGCAAACAGAGGGGTCAAGCTGTTGCAAGATGAGCCCTCAGCAGAGGCCCTCCCAGACCAATCAGCCTCTAACTGTTTGCAAGCACACGTGGGAGTTCAGCAAAGACTGAAGAGCTGCCCAGTTGAGCTGGGTCCAGATGGCCAACCCTGGAACTGTGAGTTACCTAGATGGATGCTTCTTTCAGGCCACTGGACTTCAGGGTGGCTGGCTGTGCAGCAGAAGTTAGCTGGTACAGAACTCAGTTATTTGTTGGTTGACTCACTGAATGAATTGGAGTATTCTAGAAGGAAAGGGCATCAATGTGCCTTGTCCTGCAGAACCAGAATTGTTCATCTTTAGGAATGAAAAAATTGGCTCACTTCTAGCCATGCAAGTGAAGGGATCTGCTATGGAGTATGTGAACCACCAAGTGAGGATTTAGAGCACTTACTTAGTCTAATTAGTGCTTTCACGTGGCTCTCATGTCTCATGCTTTTCTTTCCATCCTTCTTCCTTTCTTTTATTTGTTTTCTTTTTTAAGTGCTGGGGATTGAACCAGGACCTCATGCATGCCAGGCTTATGTTCATGTTTTTATGGATGTCATTTTTGTTTCCAACACAGTGAAGGCCCTGTCATCTCTCATACGCATACAGAAGCAAGCTCTCTTCTTTAGTGGAATGACGCTGGCATTAGGCCTGAACACCCCAGCTGGCAGTGCTCTCAGAAAAAAAGCCTTGTATGAGGATGTGGGGGGAAATGTACACTCATACATTGTTGGGGAGACTATAAATTAGTACAACGACTCTGGAAAGCAATATGGAGACTCCTCATATGGAATGGAACTACCATATGATCCAGCTATCCCACTCCTTGGTATATATCCAAAAGAACTAAAATCAGCAAACTTTGGGGATATAACCACATTGGTATATATAGCAGTGCAATTCGTGATAGCCAAGTAGTGAAATCAGCTTAGGTGCCTGTCAACAGATGAATGGATAAAGGGAAGAAATATGGCATATTCACAATGGAGTTTTACTCAACCATGAGGAAGAATGAAATTAAATCATTCACTAGTAAATGAATGGAATTGGAGAATATCACGCTAAGTGAAATAAGCCTGACTCAGAACACTAAGGTTCGAATGTTTTCTTATGCAGAAGCCAGAGAGAAATAAGGAATTAACAAAAAAGAGAGGGATCTCATCTCATGAAAACAGAAGGCCAATAGAGTAGATGGGAAAAGGGAGGAACAGTGGAATGAAATTAACCAAACGATGTTATGTGTATGAACATTTCATAATGAATTTCACTTTTATGTATAACCATAATGCACCAACACAACACACACACACACACACACACACACACACACACACACACACACACACACACACCATCCTTGCAACTTTCATATTCCACTCTAGCACTGAAGGGTCTCAAGAGTCCTGTTCCCAAACAACCTGCATGTGACCTCTTGGATGGAAGTTTCTGCTGCTGATGTACATCTGTCTTTGAAACCGAAAGATCATTTCTCAAAATAGGGTGCACTCTTGTGAGTAGAGAGTGCAACCTGGCAGTATAGTCTGAGCACTGTGTAGGCTGGGTGGGGTGCCACTCACCTTACGGATGTATACGTTTGTTACAACTGTTTCCCAACAGATGGCAGTAGAGTGTCTTATTCTAACAAAATCAGTATATGTACTGATTTTTTTTTGACAGATGGAAATAAAGAGTCTTGAAGAAGAGGTTGCTATTGACTACCTGGCCCAAAGGTGCCATTTGGTCTAGTGGTGGCCTGTCAAACTAACATTGTTTCTTATGTGATAAAACCAATTCTATTTCAGGAAAGGAGTATGTTACTCTTGTGCTTTGGTTTAGAGACTGGTTCTGGCTTTGGTATGGAGCCCATTGACAGAGAGCATTGGTTCCCCAAACATGGTCATCGCAGGCTTACCTGGTACCATGAAGGCCAAATTACAAGGGATGTAGGAAAAAGATGTGGCAAAGGAGCGCAGAGTCCTGATAACTATACAAGCTCCAACTAATCCTCTCTGCCCCATAGGAGAGGTCGTTTTCTTGAGTCCTAGCATCTTTGTTTCTGCCCCCAGAGGTCAAGGGCATCTTCAGACCTCTTCCATCCCTGAAACAGGATGACAGCTCTTTCTGTTGCCACCCCCCCAAAAAAAAAATTCAGAGTTTCTGATTGTAGGCCATATAACTATATACTCTGGACTCACACAAAGGTTGGACAAGAACCTGGTTTAGCGGCTGGGGAGGCTAAGACAGGAGGACTGTTGAGTTCAAAGCCAGCTTCAGCCACGACGAGGCACTAAGCAACTCAGTGAGATCCTGACTCTAATCCTGGTAGCCCCCCCCCCAAAAAAAAAAGTGGGACAAAGTATAGAATACTTGACCAGTATGGATTTTTCTCAAAGATTTTTAGAAAATTGAAATCTCAGTTTTCCAAGAAAACAAGTACAACATAGTTTAATGATATTTTAAGTAATTATGAGGCTTTTGAATTCATAAAACATATGCAGGTATAGTCATTAACTTTTATAGGCTTTTGAATTATAGTGTTTTAATCTCAACTTTACCAACGAGGAAAGTAGACAAGCTTTGAAAGAGCTGAAGCTCTTGATCAGATATAAGTGTCAGAGTCCTATGTAAGTCTAAGACTCTTAGGTAACAGTGACCTATGATTTCATCAGGAATGGGGAAAATATCAATCCTTTTGTAAAAATGTTAGAATGAACAACTTGTGAGAACAAGCCACCTAAAGTAATGTGCAAGAACTGAAGAGACCTCTAAGTCCCCTGTAGGTGTAATATTGTGTTCAACTGGTCTTAATAAGCACAAATCAACAAATCAAGAACAGATCTGCCCAGCTAACATTTTCTAATAAAATGTCAATTAAGAATGGGGCAGTGGAAAACTAAACTTAGCAAGCTTTTGTCATCCCTTGAGATAAATGATAAAGATAAATGACTTCGGCCAGGTTTGGTGGCACATGCCTGTAACCCTGGAGACTTGGGAGGGATGCCGAGGTAAGAAAACCACAAGTTCAAGGTCAGCCTCAGCAACCTAGCAATTTCATGAGACCCTGTCTCAAAATAAAAAATAAAAAGGACTGGGGATATAGCTCAGTGATAATGCTCCCGTGAGTTCAATTCTCAGTACTAAAAAGAAACAAACAAACAAAAAAACCCAACTCTGAATCTAATCATCTAACAAGTACTTACACCTAAGAGACACTTGTTTTATATCATAGCTCTTAATCTACTGCCAGAGGAGGCTCACAAGACCCTTTGACCTGCTATAGTGTCTCATAGCTACTGCACAGCCATCCCCACCTATTCCAGTAGTCAGTACACCCCAAAGTCAAGCATTTGAGAAAGGACATCAGTTCACCTGTCAGGCATGTGTGACTAGAAATGTCACCTCCTTCCTTTCCTTTAGCCATCTTCACATCATAAAAGTTTACAAACTGGCTTAGGAACTTATAGACAGTTCCTAAGGATCATAATCAAGAGAGTTCTCTGATAAGCTCTGAGAGCTGGAATATTAAAAGAAGACACAAAAATTAGATATTTATGAAGAGGGAAAAAACTGTTGCTAATAGGTAGAGAATCAGGAACACCTTTGTCTTCCACAAAATCATCCACCTGCTTTACTGAGGCCCAACTGATAGTTTTTAAAAGTGTAAAATGTGTTGGGCTGGGGATGTGGCTCAAGCGGTAGCGCGCTCGCCTGGCATGTATGCGGCCCGGGTTCGATCCTCAGCACCACATACAAACAAAGATGTAGTGTCCGCCGAAAACTAAAAAATAAGTATTAAAATTCTCTCTCTCCCTCTCTCTTAAAAAAAAAGTATAAAATGTGATATTTTGCTACATGCATATATTAGGAAATAATGAGTCCAATCAAGATAATTAATATACCCATCACCTCACATGGTAATCCTTTTTTTGTGTGTTTGGTGACAATATTTCAGATCTGCTCTCATAGCCAATTTCCAGTACCTATTTATGAGTTATCATCTTTTATATTAAAGTATCTATGTATTATAAAGCAGGAAGAATTGTACAATTCTTAACAATGATGTTAAATCAAGACTTGAAGTACATTTCCCTCTCCCAGGCCCCTCTCAGCACACACAGCGGCTTCTGTTAGTATTCTTGGGTATTTGGGAGAAAACTTGGAGAAGTGCTGGGCAAATCTGCCCTTGCTGCCAACTGAGCCTGCACCAAGGCTGCCAGGAAATGATTAATAATGAGGTGCAGTTGTACCCACAGCAATCCCACACTCGCCTCCAATCCAATGGAGTCAATGTTTTCCTGAACTTTTTTTTGGAATCTTTTGGGGCTTGTTCTGCTGCTTGAGGGGCAAGAGGCTCTGTTTATGACGATTCTGTTTGTAACAGAAGAAACAGAAACCCTAGATGAGAAGCCTCAAACCAAGCTTTGCTAGGCTGGAGGCCCAGGGAGCAGTGAGCTGATCCTAATGGGGGCCTGCAGCCCAGAGAGCAGCTTCCTGAAACGTCCTGACTTACACGATTTTCTGGTACAATCTTGTATTCAAAAGCCTTCCAGAAAACTCCTTGAGAAACAGCAGGTTCCCCCTGAATAGCCCCTAAGGGTGGCTGCTGCCTGAGGCAGGGGACCTAGGAGATGTGGCCTGATGGGATTCTGGGGGTGCTGGCCTTGGAGCATGAGCCTCTTCCTTCCCAGTCTCCTCTGGATGAACAACTACAGGACATCTGGTGTCTTGGGGGACACCCCTCCTCCGCTTCCTGGGCAGCCGTTTCAGGAACCTTGGCTTAGTCCTTCTTTGGACTAACTCAAGGCCTCGTGTTTACCAGTCTCTTCAGTTACTCGACTATTTACACAGCATGTCTCTGTCTAGAGATGTTGACAATGCGACATCAGAGCAATATTTACTTCCAAACATAAACAAGCTCCCGCTGAAGGCCTTTGGCACATGGTTTTAATTGAGGCAGTGTTAGGGCATATATGCACGTGAACACGTGTGTGTGTGTGTGTGTGTGTGTGTGTGTGTGTACATGCGTGCGTGTATGGTTTCTCTCTGGGAAAAAAGCTAGGATAGCTTTTCACAGGCTGGTCTGGAGGTAAGGTGATAACCTTGGTGACCCATGCAGGGGTCATCAAGCCTTGCACATTCTCTGGGCCATTCCACAGAGGCAGCTCACTAAGGATTTTTTTTGGTTTTGTTTTGTTTTTGAGGTCAGAAGTAATGCTGTCAAATACAGACCATGAGCCCAAAGAAAGCCCCATACACAGCAGGCACTTGGAAGGGCTCCAGCGGATAGAGAGCTGGAGGCAGCCTCGTGTGAGCATCGTGAACATGTTCCACAGCCTGCCTGTTCGCCACTTAAGAAGTAGGCCCAGGCCTGTGGGGAAGATGGCCACAGAACTGGCAGAGCAAAGGCAATTGGCTCTGTTGCAAGCCATCTTGGTTTGCAAAAGGGTGACGCAGGAGAGAGGGAAAGAGATGGAGGGTCTTTGGCTAAAAGCAATAGAGGAGGATTTCTCTTTCATTGAGTGAGGGCAAACTGCACACAAATGGGGATAGGAGGAAGAATAGATGGAGGGACAGAGTGGGGGAGAAAGGGGGAAAGGGGTCCCCCAGCATCTCTTTGCTGTATTGCCATAGAGCTCAGAGGCTGGCTGGTGTAATGAGCTGAAAGCATTTCTTAATGGTGCAGATTACAAAGTTCTCCTGATACTTTTGAGCCATTAAACTTTCTCCTCATAAACAGGCCTTTATGAAAGAGGCACAGGGCGCAGGCATCTTCAAACCCAGTCAGGAGCTGGAGAAAAGGAGAGGGGATTCATCTGGATTTTTCTCCCGCAAAAGAGTTTCATATTTCAAAGTTTTCTTCCTGCATGGTGGTTTGGCAGGCTACTGTAATCTTTGCACATAAAATTTAAATTATGGCTCCCAGTGTCTGCTAACATCTCGGCTTTGGGAAGGCTGATGAGGATCCATTTCAGTATTTGAAGAAGGTTCTGGTTAGCTTGGGGGCCCAGTGTGGATTTTGTGTGAAAGCCAGGGATAGTGGACGCCAAGCATGAGAGAGTGCCTGAGATGCCAGCAAGAGGCCTTCTGGAAGGTCCTGGGGGAGCTGCAGAGGCCAGGGGGGAGGCCGGGCTAGCCTGGAGTTCAGCTCTGAAGAAAGCATTTGCTGACCCTACCCAGGGGTTTCTGTTGTAGATAAACATGTGTACATGCAGGACGGGTCAGGAACTGGTGTCCCAGGCCAATTCCTGTTTGCCTCTCAGGTCTCTCTGGTCAGTCACCATCTCTAGTCATTAAACTGCCTCTCAGAGGTTTTCAAGATTGTATGAAGCTCTGCTATTCATCTCTGTCCCCTTGCCCAGGGGCTGCCACCTGGCAGGGGCCAAGTACTGTCTGCTGAATGAAGGCACCAGCCATCTTGTGAGCATCAGGTGTGCAGCCCTGCAGGCCCGTGCATACTCTGAGCGCAGAAGCATGGCCGGCTGCTTTGCTTAGCATTACTACCGCATCAGGATTCACTTTTTTTTTATGCCACGCTTTTGGAACAACCACTTGTGGCTTGACCATGAGGTCAAGGCAGTGGCAAGCAACCACAGGTGGCAATGTTATGAGCTACTCTGAAAGGAAATTTAAGAGGTGTGCCCTATGAAGGGAGGAGGACTTGAACACTGGCCACCAAACTTCACATCCCCTCAGTGAAGCCTTCCCAGGTCGGCTGCGGCAGTTGGCTTCCCTTTGAAAGGAAGGGAGGGAATTTGATACACAATAAGGTAATAAGCCAGAACCACTGAGACCACCCATGTGAGTCAAATACCGGGCTGGACTTGAGCCCCATTAGTGGGCAGGTTTCAGGGCACTTGCTCTGTCTATGTGGGGTTGGATCTCTACTCGCTGCACATGATACATCATTCTTAAACATAGAAATCAGTGTTGACGAGAGGTCTGTAGCTAAAGCTTTAGGAATATGCAGGTCTTTAAAATAATACTGCATTTCATTTTCCCTTGTCGACCTCTTCTAAAGTTGTTAGATAGCTGGGCACAGCGGTGCACACCTGTAATCCCAGTGGCTTTGGAGGCTGGGGCAGGAGGACTGTGAGTTCAAAGCCAGCCTCCCCAAAAGTGAGGCACTAAGCAACTCAGGGAGACCCTGTCTCTAAAATAGGGCTTGGATAGGGCTCAGTGGTGGAGTGCCCCTGAGTTCAATCCCTGGTACCCATCAATCAATAATTTGTTATTATATTTAGCCCTTTAAGAAATTTTTTTTTTTCTAAACAGCCCCCTCTGTCCAGCCCCTTACCACCTTTAGCTGTCCCTGAACAGGCTGCCCACTCTGACAGGAATGCTGATCCAGGACTCACTCTCTTTCTACCTTGTCCCCAAAGGAGTTCAATTATGATCTTTGCCTTTGACACTGTAGAAGACAGGTGACATCTCATCTACTTAAAAACAGAATAAAACTGGTAGTTAGGTGAATCTTCCTTTATAATCATGACTTCTAAAAGAGGAAGACGTTGTCCCTGTTGCTGGACATGATGTTTGTAACAGATAAAAGATGACCACAAAGCCTCTGTCACTCCTCCCATTGAGAAGCGGGCCACTGTCCCTTCCCTTGACTGGGCTGGCATGTGACTGCTTTGGCCAAGAGAGTATGGCAGAATGACGCTGAGCCTGTTCCAGGCTGGCCCGTGGAGAATGGGCAGCTTTGACTGGGCTCTGTTGGAAGGTCAGCCACCATATACTCTGGGGGAGGACCACCTGGAAGGGCCCCGAGTTGACATGGACAGGAAGAAAGGGCCTGGTGGTGCCCAGCCTTCCATGGACCCCACCAAGCTACTAGGAACATGAGGTAAGCTGTATTGGACTTTAAGACCATCTTAGCCACAGGGAAATGCACTAAGAGACCCTACTTATTGCCATGTGAAGACTCCTAGCCACACCCTTCCTGAATCCCTGGCCCATGCACTTGTGAGATATGACATTATAATTGTTTTAAGCCACTCGATTTGGGGGGCAGGTTGTTATGCAGCATTACTAACTGGATGATATAAATGCAGTGGCCCCACCACTGACCATGCTGTCCTGCTGGAGTGAGCACCTTTGGAGGCTCTGTCTTAGTTTCTCTGTCTTAGTCTTTCCAGAGAGACCCCTGCTATCCTGTACTCTTCTCTGACTCCAGCCTGAGCTGTCTGGGTTTGTGGGAGATTGGCAACCCAAGCTGGGTGACCCAGGCAGATTCTGTCAACTCCTACCTCTAGCCACAGTTGGCAGAGGTGGACAGTGACTTAACCTGGACCAGAGAGATCCTCTCTCCTGAACATGTGGACCCAGGAATCAGACACGGCTGACCCTTTTGTGTCTCTGATTAGGAGTTGCTGAGATGTAAATCAGGAGGGCTGGAGGTAATCATTTTCTAGTGTGTGTAGGGAAATGAATGCAGAGAGAGCCAGTGTGCTCTGGGGGAAGCATGATACGGTGTGCAGAGTAGAGGGGAGGAGCTGGCAGAGAGAAGCAAGCAAGGGACGCAGGCAGCTGGCTATGGGTTTGGATGTACACATTTCCTTGGGATCTGTAGGGCTGCCCCTGAACCCTTAGAATCCTCTTTCTTTCTCTTGCTTGAGCAATTGAAAGGGTCTTTTTTTTTTTTTTTTTTTTTTTGCAATTGGAAGAAATGGCCTCTGTGATGTCTGAGGTAAGTAAGAATGCTCAACCCTGGAAACAGAAGTGAAGACTGCCCAGGCCAGCGAGGTGACAGCAGTGTCCTTCTGTTGGCCTTCCCTCTACAGGACAGGGGTAGTGGTGACTGGATGCAAATCAAGCCCTGGTGTCCTGCAGTCGCCGCACAATAGGAAAGCACAACACCACATTTGTCCTCTTCCCAAAGGCCTTCCAGTCCTACCTCTGTCCTCTAGGGTGGCTGTCTACTGTCTGAGCTAGAAACAGGAATAGCTGCTACCTTTCAAGTTCAAGTGGTCACCAGACCTAGGACCGCAAGGCCCCAGCTCTCATCCACGCATGCTCCCTGTTGTCGAGGTGGGGACTTGCAGCACCTCCTCTATTTCCAGAGCAGCACTTGCCACTCTCCATTGTGTTCACTAGTCTACCTGGGGAGGGTTCGAGGGCGGGGCAGGGACATAGTCACCCATGCACCCCAGTGCCTTGTCCAGTGTTTGGGTCAGAGCCAGAGTTCAAAGAGCACGGACTGAAACGAAACACTGCTCTCTGATGACTTGCAAAGCTATTTGACCCACGCGGCCTCATGCGACAGCTTCCTCAAAGCTTTCCTTCCACCCTTGAGCTGTGGCAAGGTCTTGTCAGGGTTAAGGCACATAGGGTGACCTCCAATGGCAGTGACCCTGCTCTTTCTCCAAGTCGGCCTCAGTAGGTGATGTCTGGCTTCTCAGATCCTCCCTTTTTGGATTTCACTCAGCTGAGGGACCTCAAGGTTCTGGTCACACTATGACCGAGATCTCTTGCAATTACCCTTTCTTCAGCAAATGTGACAAGAGCAAAGCAAAGCAGATGGCAGGTGGGACCAGGCAGGACAGCACCCACAGGAGATGGGACACCCCTGAGAGAAAGGGGCGTGCACTCCACAAAACAGAAGTGGGACATGGCCATGATGTTCCCTGCTCTGTGTCCCTTTCTGGTCCCCTACGCTCAGCCATGGGGAAGAAAAGCACTGCCTCTCATTTCAAGAACCCACAGAAAGACAGAAGGAAGTCTCCTTCTCTGTCTCTCTCTCTCTCACTGTTCAGCTGGAAGCCTGTCTCTGTGGATTCCAAACACTGAGCAGGCTTTGTTCTCTACCGCAGACCAGAGGCCCTCCCGGCGGGAAGGAGTTGGAGTTGAGAAAAGGGAGAATTCAGAATCCATGTGGCAATGAAGATTAAATAAACAACCAATTAGTGGATTAAAACAAAAAGGTAATAATATTCACTGTTGGCAAGGAGGCAGGAAAATGGACGCTTCAGACACACGGCTCGTGGGAGGGAGTCTGTAGAACCTTTCCAAAGGGCAATTGGCAACATAAGATAAAAGGCACAGTCATTCCATTTCTAGGGTTTCGTTCTAAGGATATAACAAAGTATTTGTGCAAATATTTGGCTCCAGAGTTATTCACTCTTAAAGGAAGTGTGCAACCAGGAGCAACCTAGATTCCAGCCCCAAGGGACCAGTTGAATAAACAGCAGACTCTCTGTAGCTTTAAGATGTGGCTGGAAGTGGGCTCTTCACGGTATGGAAAGACAGTCACACTATTATCTTCAGGGGATAATAGCTTGCAAAATAGCACCCGAGTTGCCTAAAAAGCATGGGATATGCATTTTCAAGTAATATGCTTAAAATTTCTTCCACGTCAAGACACCTTTTCAGATGAAGTAACCTTAAGTTTAAAGCAATGGTCTGATTGCTAATCGGAGATAAGTACAGTACATGCATTAGTTTTTCCCTGTATTTCTAGACATTTTGGTTACGCTTCTGAAATATATTTATTACGCTGGGAAAATCTAACTAAAGCATTATTCAGAACTAAGTTGATCCTATGAGAACCCCTGGTTTAGGTCTGTATATGCAGAGGAAAAGGTCAAGAGAGACAGTGCTATACTCTGTGGTTATTTCTGGGATGTGGACATATAGGTATTTTATATTTTTTCCCTTAATGATATGTTATTATGTTTGATCAGTACATAATCCCAAAGAAATTAATAATTTGAATTTAATGTACTCATCTATAATAATCTAGGATAACCTGAGAGTTAGACACTGGAGAAGTATGGGGGCTTTGGTGTCACGAACTCCCAGTGATGGTCCCTGGTGCTGTTTTGGATCTGGGGACACAGTGGAAGTAAGGACAGACAGGCCCCACTCACCTGGCCCCTCACTGCCCCATGGAGGGGACAGACCTTCATCAGATGTCAACTCTGATACCATTGTTGATAAAGATGGAGACTCTGACATAAAAAGACTCCAGATCTCAGAGAGTGAAGCAAAGAAATCACCCTAGACTTGGGGTGAGGATACCCCTTTCAACTTGAGAGAATGATGCTTGACATGAATGATGAGTAGGTGTGCCCTGGTGACAGGGACAGGGCGATTCTATACCCTGGCTCAACTCCAAATGGACCACCACAGAGTTGGGGGAACAGAGCTCTAGACCTGTGGCCATCTCAGTTACTGAGTCTTCTGGGCAGAAATCTTTCTCATATTCCATGGGGGAGGAGGAGGTGGGAAGAAAAAATAAATAGCTCTGTGGTTTCCTTTTTTATTCTTTCTTCAAGCAAATGGTAAACCACCCTTCTCCCAGATGGTACCTCCCAAGGTTGTTCTGGAGTTGGGTTCCCAACATCCCACATCAGGACTGGTGTAACTCTCTTAGAAAAAAAGAGGAGAAGAAACTGAGACCTTTGTTCTCTCTCTAAAGTGGTCCAAATCCTCAGTTATGCATGGCCTCAAGAGCAGCAAGATTCCATTCCCTGCCTGAAGAGGACACTGACGTCCCCTGTACCTTCCACCACAAAGGGAGTTCCCTATAAGAAACCTCTTCCAAGGAGCACCCACCCTGGAGAGGCAGGAGAGCTGGGTGTCTACCGATGGCGACTCCATGGAGACCTGTGATCTCCAGACTCACCTTCCAGAGCAGCACAGCCAGCAGCAGGAAGATGAGGATCCCCACCAGCAAACTTATGGCAATGATCCACCCCACGACGTAGCCACGGGGCTCCAGATTGTGCAAGGCTTCAAAGACCACCTAGGAGGCAAAGCAAAAATGAAAACATAAAAAACAAGTCCCAGGTCTTGAAGGCACTGTAATGACAACCACCTTGATTTAAGTATCATGGAGTGAATACCAGTGTACTGAAAAACTTAAAAACACATGCTACTTTTTTTTTTTTATTTTGATATTGGGGATTGAACTCAGGGGCACTTGACCACTGAACCACATCCCCAGCCCTATTTGTTGCATTTCATTTAGAGACAAGGTCTCATTGAGTTGCTTAGTACCTCTATTTTGCTGAGGCTAGCTTTGAACTTGTGATCCTCCTGCCTCAGCTTTCCGAGCTGCTGGGATTACAGGCATGCATCACCGCACCAACTACAAATTACATTCTCAATTGAGAACAGACGACAACAGTCTACCTTGCATTTTTTTTTTTAAAGAGAGAGAGGGGTGTGTGTGTGTGTGTGTGTGTGTGTGTGTGTGTGTGTGTGTGTGTGTGAGAGAGAGAGAGAGAGAGAGAGAGAGAGAGAGAGAGAGAGAGAGAGAATTTTTAATATTTTCATTTTTTAGTTTTTGGCGGACATAACATCTTTGTTTGTATGTGGTACTGAGGATTGAACCCTGGCTGCACGCATGTCAGGTGAGCGCGCTACCACTTGAGCCACACGCCCAGACCTGCATTTTGGTTTTGAAACAAAGAACATAGGGTGCACTCCATGCAAGATAATACTTCTTTTGGGGCATTGAACTCAACGTGTAGTTTAGTGGAATTATCTGACTCATGCCAGTTTACCCAATAGATTTTGGATCCTTCCAGGGTCTGAACGCATTCTGTCTTGTGTCTCATGTTTGTGCCTAACAAACGGAAGGAACTCACTCAGGAAGCCGTGCTGTCTGTGGTTTCTAGTGTGAGCCATATACCAGTGGAGCACATGTCTCAATGAGGCAAGTATTTCCAACTTTTATGGAAATTCAGTGGCTCACATCAACTCATGAGAGCCAAGTGTGTGTCTCTTCCCTATTCCATATCGGGAATATTTACACCATGGAAATTGGCAAACAAATCAGGGTTTCCCTACCCTCCTGCCAGAGAACCAATTGCTAAGCATACATCAACTCACCTCTGACAGCATCCTTCAGCTTGTTTTAGCTCCACTGGCCACAGAGGAGTGTGGTTTGCAGAATTCAAAGCATCTATTGTGCCCTCTGCTGCTAAATAATCCTTCCCAGCTCTCCCTAGCACAGGTTCTCGTTCAAGCTCCTCACTGCTGAGGAGACGAAAATCCTAGGCCTGGGCAGTCATCTCTCTTGGCTCCGAACTGGCTGGCCTGACCGCAGGCCTCTGTCCAAGGAGTGGCTGTCCTTGGAGCTCCCATCCCCTCTCAGCCTTGCTTGATCTTCAAGGCCAACTGACCTTCCGCCTCTGCCAGGAGGCTCCACTGCTCTCAGGAGACTGGCGGTCCGGTCCTACGCTCAAGTCCAAGCAGTGATATTGCCCTGCTCCTGCTGCCCAGGACTGCTCATTTTACCTTTTTAGGGTTTGACTTCCACTTTTTCTAGCATTTGCCAAATGTTCCTCTGTGCCAGGCTCTGTGCTTCTCTTGGGATCTCTTGTCTAATTCACATAATCACCCCATGATGGTTTTTTTTTTGTTGTTGTTGTTGTTGTTTTGTATCAGGGATTGAATTCAGGGACACTTGACCACTGAGCCACATCCCCAGCCCTATTTGTATTTTATTTAGAGATAGGGTCTCACTGAGTTGCTTAGCGCCTTGCTTTTGCTCAGGCTGGTTTTGAACTCACAATACTCTGGCCTCATTCTCCTGAGCTGCTGAGATTACAGGCATGTGCCACCATGCCTGGCCCCCCCATGAGGTCTTCAACATCTATTTTATAGAGAGGGACATGGACATGGGGGGGGGACGACATGGCTGTAGGCTATGTAGCTTAAGTACAGAGACAGAATTTGAACCCAGGTCTTGCCAACATAAAACCCTTAAATCTGAAATTGTAACCAACACCATAGTACCTGGGTGATGGTGGCCCTTTTTGTCAATTAAATGGATTATTTACTGGTTCTTCCCTGGTGGCAAGGCAAGAAAATACAGATATCTTCATCTCCCTCTTTGCTTCCCTTCCTACAGCTGGGGTAGCAGGGAGTTTGTATGTGCTGAGGATTAATGGGGGCAGTCATCCATAAGATAGATAGGCTGCCAGTTTCACCTGTAGATCCTGAATCCAGAATATTATCTAAAGGAAAATGAGGCAGAGCATAAACCACACCTTGCTTCATGGAGAAAAATGAGAGAAAACTGCCTATAAAACATAGCAGGCCCTTCTGAGAACAGACATGGGGACTCTTTATAGAACTTACTAGCTGGGTGATCTTGGGTGAAGAACTTAATCTCCCTGAGCTTCAGTTCTCTCAACTGTGCAACAGGAACACAATAGCACCTCCCCAGTGGATTAAAAGGAATGATGTGTACAGGCCCCAACAGCACTTGGCACAGAGACCATGCTGACGAGTGAGATGTGCTCCTGTTAGCATCATTATCATTGCTTTTGAGGTTATGCATGCCTTGCTCTATTTTTTTTTTTATTTTTATTTTTTTAAAGAGAGAGTGAGAGAGAGAGAGAGAGAGAGAGAGAGAGAGAGAGAGAGAGAGAGAGAGAGAGAGAGAGAGAGAGAGAATTTTTTAATATTTATTTTTTAGTTCTCGGCAGACACAACATCTTTGTTGGTATGTGGTGCTGAGGATCGAACCCGGGCCGCGAGCAAGGCAGGCGAGCGCGCTACCGCTTGAGCCACATCCCCAGCCCATATTTAATTCTTAAAAATTATTGAAGTCTACCTAGAGAAAACCTACAATTTACTGTGGGGTTCAGATAAGCAATTCCTGTCTTTAAAGGTTCCTGTCATTGGGTTCTTGCTGTGGATCAAATCGCCTCTCCCACGCTCAGGATCCCTCATCCTGCCTTGTCCAGATGAGTCTGGAAGCACTACAACCAAGTGAGAAGATGTGGAGGGAGGAGGGCCCGCCTGGACCCTGTCCTGGTGTGACCGAGGGCAACTGGGACACTACTTTCTTTCCTTGTGAAACGGGGGTCTGGAGGGGAAAATACCATAGTTCTACTAGAGTGCCTGGAGCCTGGTGGTGAACATAAGCCCGATAAGCCTTCCCATCAACAGTGCAGGGCTGGGCCAGGTTGCTGCTTGGGCGGGGGAGGGGGTGAATTGTAAAGCAATTCACCATGTTAACCCAGATGGCTCAGGGACACGGAAATGCCCGCCCTGGCAAACCCGTGTTGGAGGTCTGGCTTTGTGGATACAGAGACAGAGTAGCTGCTACAGTTTAGTCTGGCCAATTCCACCAGCATGCCCTGTCACTCCCCTGGAATGCGCCTCATCTTTTTGATTATTTTTCAGTGATGTCCCCCATCCTCTTGGACGCGTGCTGTATGCTTTGGCAAAGCCCAGACTCTCACATCACGACTCTGGCGAGCTCGTCTGCGGGTGATGATCTGAGTGTCTTGCAGTTCTGAGAAGTCATATCTTACATTGAAACCAAACCAAACAAACAAAACATAGAAGGGTCAGCAGCAGGGACCCCCCCCAGGTCCTGACTCCACCACTAGGGAGAAGTGATCCTGGCCAAGGCTCTGGGCCTCTCCTCCGCTCTCTATCCTCTGGTTTCCACCCCCAGTTACTGCCCCAGTTCAGGTCTGGTCCTTAGCTCACCAGCGCTATCTCAGGAGCCTTGGAGAGGCTACCTGCCATGAGAATTGTCTTTCTAAAGCACAGGTCTCACCAGCTCACTTCTCTCAGCTCACACTATTGATGGCTTCCTTTTTTACTGAGCATCTAATTCAGGACACAAGGCCTTATGACCTGGTCTTCTTCCTTCCCCGACGGCCCCTCCCAGGGCATGAATTCATATTCCAGCGATCTTCCTGTGAGGCCAGAGGTCCCCTGCCTCTCTGCAGGCTTCTTTTGCCATCTGGAATGTCCTTCCATCCTGGTCCCTTTGACAGGCTCCATTATAGCTCATCTTTAAAATGTTCATACTTTTCTTTGTTTGGTACCAGGGATTAAACCCAGACCTGCTTACCCACTGAGCCACATCCCCAGCTCCCCCCCCTTTTTTTTTAATATAGGATCTCACTAAGTTGCTGAGGCTGGCTTTGAACTTGTGATCTCCCTGCCTCAGTCTTCCGAGCCTCTGGGATTATGGGTGTGCATCATCAAGCCTGGCAATGTTCGTATTTTCTGATTCACTAATTCTGTACTTGAAAACATGCCCCAAGGCAAGAAATATGAACTATAGAAATATAAAACTGCAGAAAAATTTTAATGCTCACTCCAGAATTATCCATACTGATGCAGAATCAGAAATATTCAAAATAATAGGGCAATAGATGAATAAATGTATGATCAATCAAAATGGAATATCATAAAATGAATAGAAATGACAAAAAACTGGCAAAGCACATTTTTAACAAGTTAAAAACATGACAAATATACAGTGAATGCATGCTAATGATTTATATAATTCATTATGGAGGCAGTAAAATGGTGAAACTAGGTCAAAGAGGGATCTGAAAAAAAATGTATAGTCATAGAAAAAAAGAGAGTTCTGAAATCAGATACAAAACTGTCCAATACCCTACAGGGTGATAAACTATAATCTTTGGGATTATGTTTTTGGTCAGACAGAAATTACTTTTATTTTTACTGGCAAGAGTCATTTATAACCTATTAGTATTCTACAAATTAATGTGTAACATCACAGAATCTGAGCCCCAGAGAACTGGGCAGGCTTGCTAGACCAGTGCTTCTCAAAGTTTACTGTTTACGAATAGCATGAGGTAGCTTGTTAAAATGTAGATTCCGGGATAGGCACGGTGATGCAAACATGTAATCCCAGTGGCTTGGGAGGCTGAGGCAAGAGGATTCCAAGTTCAAAGCCAGCTTCAGCAACTTTGATGAGGCCCTGTGCAACTCAGAGAGACCCTGTCTCAAAATAAAATATAAAAGAGGGCTAGGGATGTGGCTCAGTAGTTAAGTGCCCCTGGGTTCACTCCCTGGTACCAAAAAGGAAAAAAAAAAAAAGGTAGTTCTGAGTTGGATGAGGCTTGAGAGTCTACATTTCAAAGAAGTTGCCCATGAAATGGATACTATTGGCCCATGGTCCATGCTTTGAGAAGAAAGGGGACAAGAGAATGCTCCAGTATGTCCATGTAATCATTGTTTTGCTTGATTTCCAAATTTTAGGTACTTCTGAAACCATGGAAATAATGTGGGAAAAATGATTAGTGTCATGATAATAAATTAAGAATCAGAAACATCAATATATAAAAGAGTTTTAAGAAAATGGAATGAAATTTAAAAACTAAAAGGCATGTTTTGAGATTGTAGGTAGTTTTTCTCATAATTTGTACTATTTAGCTTTTTTTTTGAATGGATCATTTTAAAGTCAAGGCAAAAAAATTTTTCCTTTGAGACTCTTCTCTAAGGCAGTGATGACCTTTTTGTCTGTGGGTTCTAGGCAACTGTGCATTCTTACAAGAGGAGGACTGCATATATTCTTGTCTTCTGGACCAATATAGTGATTTATAAATGAACAGATTAATAAATGCAACATCCTTTCTATGGTAACATCAGATGAAGTATGACTATGACCCAGTCTGCAACCAAAGAGATGATAAGATCTGAAGGTAGAGTATCTGGGTGTGATTTTTTTTCTCTCTCAAAATCTATTTGGTTTTTCTTTTGAGGATGGAGTTTGACCATCCATCTTCTGTCCATCCGTCCCTCTATCAGTCCATCCATTAGCCCATTCACCCTGTTCATCTAAGTATTTGTTTGTCCATCTGTCCGTCCGTCCATCCATCCATCCAACAAATGTGTGTGAGGCTCCTATGTGCCAGATACTGTGGAAATTCACCAATGAATAAAACAGGCAGTCTTCAGCCTCATACAACCTGCAGCTCCCAGAGAATACTGGCCAATCAGGCAAATAAATGCAAAATTACAATTGTGGAAAATACAAACAGGGAGAGGATCGTGGCTATGAAAGACTCTGAGATGGGCATGCAGGTCAGAAGAGTTCCTGGAGGAACTGCTTGAGAGATGGCTAAAGGAGAGCAGCAAGTTAACCAGTAAAGAGAGAAGGGAAGCTCATCCTAAGGGAGGGACCACCATGTGCAGAACCCCTTCGACAGGAGCGAGCTTGGTAAGGGTGAGATGCTGTTCTCAGCCAGCAAACAGAATAGACAAGAAGCCACAGGACGAGGTTCAGAAGAACTGGAAGTGGCATTCAGAATTCTGTTTGAATGGGAGCTGTGGCTCAGTGGCAGAATGCTTGCCAAGCATACACGAGATCCTGGATTTAATTCCCAGCACTGCTGAAATGAAAAAAAAAATGATGTCTATCTGGGCATGGTGGCACATGCCCATAGTCTGAGTTACTTAGAATTCTGAATGCCACTTCCCTTGAGCGTACGAGCTCCAGGTCAGCTTGGCAACACCATAAGACCCTGTCAACAACAACAACAACAGAATTATATGCTTTATCTTAAGCAGGATGGAAAGACAATGGAGGGTCTCCAATGGCCAAGTAAGGGCATGGCATGATTTCCATTTTGCAAAGCTCACTGCAGCTGCAGAAAGAATCCAGGCTAGAAGGGAGAGGTGGGTGTGGGGGTCCAAGGAACAAGCAGCCCAGTGAGAGGGTTGCAGGGAAGTGGTTTCCCCAGGGTAGGTTTCTGCTTCCAATAAGAAAGGAGGTAGTATGAAAGGAGATGTAGGGCTGAGCATTGGAGTGGGGTGTCTGCCAGCACTGGGGGAGCAGCTGGGAGCACGGTAGGAGGCTGAGAGATGGAAAAGGCAGAATTTTGAGTAGCGAAGACATTGATAATGACATGGTCATGGACTGTAGCTGAGGGCTTATGGACTGGACACAAACAAAATGAGCAGCCTGAGGCTGTCTCAATGGAGTCTTAGAGGAGCCAGGCACTGGGCATCCTGCCAGCCGCTGTAAAGTTTAATCCACCTGGGATTGGCAAGCTGCTGTCAGGGAATGACCACAACCCAACTTGCAGCCGGAGGCAGCTGGTGAACCTCAACTGTAGCACTTGGTTTACTCCTGTGTTTCTGGGAACTTTTATGTTCTGATCACTGCAAATACATTTCATGCAATCGCTAGTAATACCCAGTTCTCCATAAGGCCTGAGAACACGAGCAACATGAGGGTACAGCTGGACAGAGAGTTTCCAGTGATGGAGAAGACACCATGGACAGCATTGTCAGAGGGGATATTCAAGCCCCATGCCAGGCCTGCCAAAGGTCAATTACAATGGCAAGATGCTCTCAGTGGGTGAACATCACATGCTTGTTTCAACAGAAATCAGGAAATCGGATAATTTTTTTTTTTTTAAGTAGAAAGAGAAGAATATCTGGGACAAAAAAAAATTGACATTTTCACCTGCTTCTGATTACATCCAGTAGCCAACGGAGGTATCAGGGAGGGAGGAGGGAGAAAGGGCTGTGGGGGTTGTAAGAAATGTCAGCAGAACAGGTCTTCCATCACTCTCCAAACACAGCTCAGAATGCATGCCAGCTGAGAGGCAGAGAGAGATTAATGGAGATGATATGAGTGAACTGTGCCTCTGACTAGGTGGACCCTGTAAGTCTCTGCCATGATAAGTAGAGACATACCCTGTGCCTGCCAGGTCTGGGTTTTAGAAATCTCTTGTTTGGTTAGAATTTGTCAAGGAGTGATCTGATCCTTTGTTATGAACCACGGTGGAGCCATTTGTGAGACCCATTACTATGCGCCAAGCTCTTTGCTGAGAAGTTTTATATCTATGACCCCTGATGATACTCATGACCACTCTCTAAAGGAAAAAAGGAAAGATGAAGGGTCTCCCAGGAGGGCTGATTCTTCTCTTGACTGTGTATCTGGAACAGGCCACAAAAGAAAGAGTTCCACAGTCAACTGGCCATTGTGTCGGAATGTGACGTGCTTCTGAAGCCACCAGAACCAAGGAACACAGTTGTGTATCACCCTACGATTCCTGCTGCCTGCTCAGGAAGGGGCTCCCATTGCATGGCACACTGAGCAATAGGAGCAGGGATTCAAGACAATTCAGGGCTCCTATGTGGGCCATTTGGGTGATCAGTCCTGGAACATCCAATGACAAGCTGTGAGATTATAGGCAGGGCCCTTCACGTCCCAGAGCCTCAGTTTCCTCAACAGAAAATGGAAGTAATAGGAGCTATTAGAAAGTGACAGGAGATAATCACATCAGAACCAAATGGTTTGTGAACCAAATGGTTTTAGAGAACAAGCAGTTGGAGCATGCTGTTCTGGTCACTGAGTGCTTGACTGGGCAGGTTTCTTTAGACGTGAGAGCAGGAATGTGGTGCTGAGGCTAATGCTGGGCTCGAATGCAGACTTAGAAGGGAAGCCCAAGCTAGGAGGAGAGCCACTTGCAGCCTGGAGGAGCTGGCTGGGCTACACACACACCTAAGGAGTTTGAACAGAGAGACTTTAACACAAATCTCTTTCCTTTCCACATTGGACACTTTTGCCTCTGACTAGCTCCTTCATCCGGAATGGCTCAGTGCCTTCCTAGGTGACCGAGTGGCTGCAGTGAAGAGGGGAAAGGACCAACACACTGGGAGTCCAGAGTCCTACCTTATCCTTGTCTCAGCCACGGTGAGACCTTGGGCAGGTCATTTCTTCTCCCCATATGTCAGAGACTCTGTGATTCCCTAGAGGAAGGGGCTTAGTGGTTCTCACCAGGGAAGGCACAGTGGACTCTCTTAAAATTATGCTTTCTTTCTGTGCAGAGCAAGGGCGACTGATGGCATGTGATGCATGAAGGAAGCAAATATCTCTCTAGACATATGGTCCCCATGACATTAAAACTTATGAATTATTTATTTCTGGAATTTTCTATGTGATATTTTCAGATTGTGATTGACCACAGGTAACTGAAACTGTGAAAAGTGAAAAATTGTGGATAAGAAGGGACTCCTGCACCTTTCTGAGATGAATTCCTACTCTTCATGAGGACCAACTTTCTGGGGCATAATCAGATGTTTCCCTTGTTCTTAATCTTTATGATATTTGTGAACTCCAATCAGTACTCAGACAGAGGGCAAAGGCCCTCAAATGTTCGCTCCATTAAATGAGAGAGGAGGCATTGTTCATTTAAGCACATTGCTTCTTAAAAGAGAACAAAGAGCTTGTACCCTCCCCAACTACCTTAGGACAAAGATTTTTGTGTTCTCTCCTTAAGATTGCAACTTGCCCAGGAAGCTGCCATCAAAAAAGAAAAAAAAAAAGGTCGAAATGATTGAACAAAGACTTTCACTCAGGCCTGCTCCTGAACTTCACTAAAACAAAAAGAATGTAAACCAAAAAAAAAAAAAAAAAAAAAGCCCCCAGCATGTCAGAAGAGACAACTGTCACTTTTCAGCCTGGTATGCAAACCCATTCTGGTGTTGGAGAATCCTCCACTGTGTAAGACACAGGGAAACGTAGGGTCCCTCCTCCCCACTACAAAGTCCAATAATGCTGGTGACCTGGTCCCCCAGGGACAGAGGTCTAATTTTAGTCAGCAAGAGGCTTTAGCCTGACTCTGGAGCAAGAGGTCCAGAGAGGCCAGGATAGCTGGGTCTAATGTCTAGGGTTCTGAATTCTTCTTGGGGCTGGACCCAGTCTGTGGTCCTGACCTCCCACATTTCTTGACCCCTCTTCGTGACCCCCCGTCTGGTTCTCTGGCAATTCTGAGGGCTCCCAGGTATCCTTCTAACCTATTCTGATTCTGCTCAAGCAAGACAGAGGGGATCTCTTCTCTTGTACCTAAGATCTCATATGGTTCTACTCCCATGGCCACAATCACTTAGTCATCTGTGGACTTACATGTGTATCACACCATCTGCTACTGGGAAAATACAAAGAAAATAGCAAGAATTCATGTCAGTTTCTAATACAGACTGAAAAGGGAATTTGAGATGGTGTCTTACGCTGCTTATTAGAACAAAAATTCTATAGTACCAGACTACAAGAGTTTGCGTGGGTGGAATTCCTGGCCGCAGCTGTTGGTTGCTCTTCTTAAAAATATAGGGTACTTCCTGAGTCTCAGTAGGCAATTCAGGAGTTAGAGAAGTCCCCTCCCCAAATCTTTTGATGCCTTTTTAATGACTGTATGATTAGAGCTAAACATTTTTGAAACCCATCCTTATTTTCATTCTGTAGGACAGCTGTCTCCTTCTCTAGGACCCCCAGTGGGTGTCTGAAACTGTGGGTAGGACTGAACCCTATATTTACTATTTCTTTCCTATACATATATACCTATGAAAAAGTTTAATTTATAAAATAGGCTCAGTAATATGAAAACAATAAAATAGAACAATTATAACAATATCGTATAACAAAAAAAATTTAAAACTTATGAATTATTTATTTCTGGAATTTTCTATGTGATATTTTCAGATTGTGATTGACCACAGGTAACTGAAACTGTGGAAAGTAATAAAAAATTGTGAATAAGAAGGGACTCCTGCACCTTTCTGAGTTGAATTCCTACTCTTCATGAGGACCAGCTTTCTGGGGCATAATCAGATGTTTCCCTTGTTCTTAATCTTTATGATATTTATGAACCCCAACCAGTACCTTTTTCCCTTTTCCCTCAGACCTGTAACTCATTCCCTGTCATTTGGATCTTCAATGTCCCCCAAGAAACTCATGTTAGGTAAATACAGGAATGTTCAAGGTGAAATGATTTGATTATGAGAGGTGTAACCTCATCAGTGGATTAATCCACTTGATGGATTCATCATTTGAGTAAACTAGTGGGTAGTAACTGTAGGCAGGTGGGGTGTGGCTGGAGGGAGGTCACTGGGGATGTGGCCTGGACTACATCTGCCATGGCCCCTTTCTCACCCCCAATCCTCCCCTCCTTTCTCTTTCTCTCTCTGCTTCCTGGCTGCCATGAGCTGAGCAACTTCCCTCCACCATGCCCTTCTGCCATGACATTCTGCCTCACCGAGTTCTAGAGCAATGGAGTGAACCCACCGTGGACTGAACCTCGGAAGCCATAAACCCCAAATAATCTTTTCTTCCTCTAAGTTGTTCTTGTCAGGTATTCTTTCTGGTCACAGTGACAAAATGCTAGCTACAAAATTCCCTGAAAAGTCAAGTCAGGTTGGGTTGAATATGACATTCAATGAATTATTGGCACCTAACCACCAGTACTCACAAAGGTCTTGTCTGGAATTCTCAGGTTTGGGTCTGTATGAACCAGATGAACTTGCTGTGGTTGGGCCTGAACACATGCTAACATGCTACCTGGGAAGTGCCCTGGATGTATATATATTAATAAATAAAGCAAATCTAAAACTATGACATGTTTCTATTTAGTTATCCAAATGTAAAGCACTACTTGTACCATGGTATTTTTTATTAAAAAAATAAAATAAAGGACCCAAGAATTACAGGAAAATTATTTGGTTTTCCCATCAGTTAAATTTACCACCATGTCACTTTTTTGTAATTAAAAAAAATCCGATTGTTTTCCTCTTCTCACCCACACCCTGCTCGATACCATACACAAATACATTTCCTGTTCATTCCAAGGCCGTAACAATTTGGTGCCTAATCTGCAATCTTGTGAAGCTTTGTCTGATTTGAATCTGGTCGCTAGCCTCTGTGGAAATTCCCCTTCGGATGGCTGACAGAGAGCCAGGCATTCAGAAGAGTCACGCAGGGAAGAACGTGCTTGTTCTAAAAATGAAAGCCTTACTACTTAGAAATGATTTCTTTTTTTTCCTGCTAGGAAAGTTGAGAACAGATTGCAGAACTTCACCTTAGCTCGCAGATTGAAAATGTATTTATGCAAAGGAGGGAGAAGGGGGCATTGTGGGATTCCTGGGTATATTGTTTCTCGGGAGCACAGAGGGGGAAAAAAATAATCAGCTTCTTCCCCAGAACTCTTGATCATAAAAATATCACCACGGTGCTCAAAATGGAAGAGAAACTGATGGAAGTGGTATTTTGGAGGCAGATAGATGACTCAGAATCCTACAGCGGGATGTTAAGCAATGCTTTCCTGGATCCCACAGCTTAGTCCTCTATTAGAAGGCAACGTGCCCAGTGATTTTCATTCAGCTAGCAAAGAATTTCATCTGTAGGAAACCTGTTAGTTATTTCCATTGGCACTTTTTTTTGGGGGGGGGGGGTACCAGGGATTGAACTCAGGTGCACTCAACCGCTGAGCCACATCCCGGCCCTATTTTGTATTTTATTTAGAGACAGGGTCTCACTGAGTTGCTTAGCACCTCATTGCTGAGGCAGGCTTTGAACTCATGATCCTCCTGCCTCAGCCTCCAGAGCTACTGGGATTTCCGGCCTGCACCCTGTGCCTGGCTTCCATTGGCTCTTGTTAACACAATTAGGGACATTTTAAATCTCTGATGTTGGGCATGTATTTCATTCTATAAGACTTTTTAACCAGAGCTATTGCGACAAGCAGGGAACCACTGATGGCCTTAACTTCACAGGTGATGGTCCCCATCGGTAGTTAAATAGCCAGAAGGTAGGAGGAAAAGACAAAAGGCCAACTCCAAGCGACTGACCTTCCGGAAGAACTGATGCTATGGGGTGAAGGTCTTGGAAGGCCACTCAGTTCCGTTTCTATTAGTAAAACTAATGCCTGGGCAGCCTCCCCATGTGAATTAAGGAGCACATGTCAACAAATGGCCCTGCATTCCTGTACTGAGCTTGGAGTATCTGTCAAGCAGCACTATCGCACCTCACCTGCCCAGGTGTCCCTGCTCATTCCAGGTTCCCTGACATTCTCCTCTCTTACTCACCGACCACAGGAACAGAACTAAGATTTTACTGGAATCTCCAAGGGTTTATTTTCGGTAGGAATCCTTCCAGCCAGGGTCTTAAAAGCATGGACTTTGGTTGGCTCTGGATCCTGATATTTTAACATGTGGAGTCTCCAATGTTATCAGCAAATAAGTCAATAACCTTTTTGTGGTGAGTTCATGTGTACGTACCTCATATTTAAGAATTTATCAATTTTGTAAATTTGCCATAGCAACACTGACTCTTCCCAGAGAAGGCAAATCTCTCTCTCTCTCTCTCTCTCTCTCAAGAAGGTAAATTCCAGGGAACGGGATGAAAAACAGAAGTGCCCTGGCAAAGCTGCTCATGGGTTTCTGCGCTCCCCTTCCTATTCTCCCAGGATCTGTGTGTGGGGGTCAAACAACAGGAGAGTCCCCCTGTCTAGGAACAAGAATAAAAGCAGAATTCCAAGGCCATCGTCTTCTTCCAGCCTCTCCCTCACCCCGACATCTAAGCCCCGAGGTCTGCTGCACCCTCCCTTGTCCCTGATGCCTGTGTGCCAGTTGCACCTTATGGAGGTCAAGGGGACAGGGAGAAAGTGTGAAAGAGAAGGTTCCAGGTCTTGGCAATGTTGGATGTGACCTCTTCAAGTTAACCAAACAGCTTTAAGACAGTGTTTATCCATGGGGCAATGTGATTGGGAAGGCAGATGAGATTTTGGGGAAATGTCTAAGACACACAAAAATAGTCCTGGCTTCTGGGTGGAAATCCAGGCCCCACCAAGGGCACTTCCAGACTATATTTCCTTTGGCCCATCATAGCAGGAAACTTTCACATAACCATGGCGTCCTACAGAACGTGCTAGCACAACAAGAACAAGCCATAGCTCTGCAAGGGAGCCTGGAGGCCAAGGCAGGCACGGTCCTGGGTCTACCACTAACCCGACACCTTGGCTCGGAGACTTTCTTCTCCTTCACGTTCCAGCTCCGGTCTGCAATCACCCAGCTCCCCTGCCCTCTGAGGAGGGCTATCACCGGGGAGGTGGTACACTCACCGTCATCTCTTCCGGGTTCCCGTTAGCTACTTCCACCACCCTTAGGGCAGGATCCACCTTCACCTTGGCTCGAGCCATGAACTGGATGACAGACGAACTGTCCTGTGGAGGAAACACCAGCTCACCGTAAGATTTTCCAATGACAAGGACAAATGATTTTTCCTTGAGAGGGACTGGGCAGAACTAAAATTCCAAGATTCCTTGTAGACCAGACAAGATTTTTTTTTTTTTCACTGAACTAAAAACTTCCCCATCCTGGGAATCCACATAAATGTATACTTCCAAAGTTTCTCTTGAGAATTTTTTTTTTTTTCGGATAGTGGTAGATGCAGAAAAATGACAGTGTTTGCCAGTAATCAACACAGGCAAACTTGTGTGCTGTGGTTTCCAAGTGGTAAGACCCAGATATTTGGATGTTGATACTGATGGATTCACAAAGAGCTGAGGATAAATGAAGCCGTTTGTGTACAGCAAGCCCATGCCTGGCATTCCACTGAAGCCATCTGATTCCTATTTTATAGAATCTTCCTGCCCTGACCACAGCCCTCAAGCGCTTCCTTATAGGAGTTTCTTTTAACTCTTTGCTTGCCCTTAAATGAAGCCGTTTGGGGGACAAAGCCATTAGACATTAAAAAGAGGGCATCTGATGGAGAGATTCAGAAGGGAGACACATCTAGCTTATAAATTAGGCCTACTAGAAAGGGAACCAGGGGCAGGGGCCACATCTGAGACTCGGGAATTACCTGCTAGCAGAAACAGAAGCCTTTCATGGGCTCAGATTCAAAGCCACCAATCCAGACAACCAGAAAATTTTGGCTCCAAAGCAGGGATAGAGAGGGAATTTGGAAAACATCAAGAAGAGGCAAAATCACGGCCCAGAAAAGGTCCAGGATCTTGGGGTCAGTGGTACAAATGGTGCTGCATTGACTGTGGAGCCAAGAGGTAACTGGTTGCCATTGTGGAAATAAAAGGCACAGAACTAGGGTATTTGGCCTCCCCCACTGGGGTGGCCTGTGCTCTGCCAGCAAGATGCTTATTGACATGTCCACCATATTTACTCAGCTTGCCTGTCACTCTGGAGGCTGCCATGGTTTGGGGATGTCCCCCCAGAATTCCTGTGTTGGAAACTTAATTCCCAAAGTCACATATTAGCAATATTTGGAGGTAAGACTTTGGGAGATAATTAGGATTAGATAAGGTCATGAGGGTGGGGTCTCCATGATAGCATTAGTGGCTTTGTAAGAAGAGATCTGAGCTTGCCCACTTGCTCTGTCTTGCCATGTGATGCCCTTTGTGCCAGGTTATGATGCAGCAAGAAGGCCCTCACCAGATGACAAGCAGATGCCAACACCTTGCTCTTGGACTTCCCAGTCTCCAGAACTATAAATAGGCTTTTACTCTTCATAAATTACCCAATCTCAGGTATTTTGTGACAGCAACAAAGGATTGGACTAGTCAGAGGCTCTCAGATGCCAGCTTTGACTCACATCTGGCTAAACCTACAGAGAAACAGGAAAGTGGAGGACTATTCCTCTAGCCTAGTTCCAAAAGGTCTCTTTTCTCATCTCTGCCAAAAAAACCACAAAGGATCTTAGTTTGTGTACTTTAAATAATTGTTCTTTTTTAAAACATGAGACATATTTCTAATTTTTTATAGACATGTATTAACTGTGCATAGCAATGGGGTCCAGTGTGATATTTCTATACATGCACATAGTATAAACTGATCAAATACAACCATTTTACAAACTCTCCTGCAATTAAAAAAAAAGTGTGTGGGCGCACACGCACGCGCGCGCGCACACACACACACACACACACACACACACATATATGAATACATAAAATACTGGAGATTGAATTCAGAATCATTTGACCTCTGAGTTACAGCCTCAGCTTTTTTATTTTATTTTGAGGCAAGGTCATGCTAAGTTGCCCAGGTGGGCCTTGAGTTTGTAATCCTTGTCCTAAGAGACTGGGATTACAGGTACGCACCAAAACATATTTTAATGCTTCTGGGAAGCTAGTTGTTCAGAGGATTTGCTCCAGTGAACTACTTTAAGTGGCAAATAATTTTACATGCAAGTAATCTTTTAGCAATTTAATAGTTTTATAAACATGCGGTTTTAGGTATAGGGCAGACTGTATTTACAACCATGGGTCATCATTATCACTTCAGGTATTAATTATGATAATAATGATGATGTTTGGCCAAGTCAAAGGCCAAGTCGATGAGGAGCCTGGCAGAGAACAGGCCCCTGGTGGTTACAGAGTCAGTGAAGGAAGCCTCAAGGACTGAAAGAAGATTTTCAAAGAAATCTGAATCCCCTGAAGCTTTAAAAAATCAGACCCTACATTTCAAATAAAAACTTAAGGTCAAAACAATAAAACCTCAAATTCCCTTGTCGAGGGCCAGACCTCAAGGTCAAAAGGAAAATAAACACAACTCCAGGCCCAGGCAACACCACAAGGCTGGAGCTTTTCCCTGTCCTCAGGGAGGCTGTGACGGTCCCTGAAACATCTGGCTCAGCTCCCTGTGGGAGCTGGCGTCAGGAGGACCTACACTTTGCATCTCAAGCTCCAGGAGCAGCCAGGGCCCCATCTGCCTTCCAGGTCAGCTGCATTCTGGGCTCTCCTCTGCACCTGGAATCTCTGTTGAAAGGGCACTTAGAGAATAAACCTCCATGGGCCCACGTCCTCAGCTCTCTTTTCTGGGGCTCCCCTGGCATGAATGACATGGGGACAGCAGTCCGTGAGACATGTTCCTTGGCCAAGGATCATCAGAGGTCACTAGGAGAGAGCTGCAGAAGACCCAGCCTGCATAGCTGCACACATGACTGAAGGGCAAGTAACAGCCATATGGTACAAGGGTGTGGAAGCATCATGGTGGTTTCTTGCCATCAGTGCCACGAACAGAACTCGGTGGACAGTGGCAAGAGTGACATGGGAAATTCAACTGTCAGCAATGTCATCCATCCAGAAGATGGACAGAACAGATAAGTCTACAGAATCACAGGCCCTCCGACCTCAGCTGGGGACCCATGCCAGGAAGGGACACCTGTGACATGGGGCTTCCAGATGATGTTGCGGAAGCCGAGGACGCTAGCGGAGTTCTAGTTCATATCTGGTTCATCCCTAACGCTGTCCTTTATAAAGGTTTCACCATGGAAGCACTGTGTGCGAGCCAGAATCTTACCCAGCTCTCCGTGGGCTTGTGGAGCCTGCAACAACTAAACGTAGGGAGAAAACATTCCCCTTTGCCTGTCTTTGCAGGTCAGCATGTTATTGCTGTGTTTAATTTAAAAATGACCACAGAAGGACTACTGTAAGGATATTCATTTACCTGCTGATTGGCTTATCACACTAAACACATTTAGTCTGCCCAAAGGAAAATAAATAGAATCTTTGTGGCTAACATGCATATTTTGTTTTATCTTCATATGCAATTATTTTTTAGAGCTTCTTGTTGGAAGGGATTTCTCATAATCGGCAGCACTTACCTTAAAAAAAATCAGAGTAAATTTATATGATTCTTCAAGGGCCACCAATTCACTGATATAAAGATATAGATATAGATATGTCCCCCCACTCTGCAAAAATAATTTAGATTTCTCTGAAACAAGGACCACCAATGCACTGATATATAGATATAGATAGATTTATATCCCCCTGCCCTGCAAAAAAAAAAATGAAAAAAAGAAAAAATTGGATTTCTCTGAAACAAGTAGTCAGCAAACTACATCTCATGGGTCAAATTTGATCCTCTGCCTGTTTTTGTAAATAAAGTTTTATTAGAATACAGTTATGTCCATTCATTTGAATATTGTCTGTGGCTGCTTTTGCAATGTGACAGCAGATTCGAGCAGTTGCAAGAGACTATATGGCCTGTAAAGCCTAAAATAGCTCCCACAAGCCCTTTACAGAAAAGGTTTGCCAACCCTTGATCAAAAAAACATGTTTGCCAGACCAGCGGTACTGGCATCACCTGGGACCCTGTAAGACTTGCAAAACCTCAGACTCTACCCACAAGGAATTAGACATTTTTTTCCGGGTAATTCTGATGTAAACTAAAGAATGGGGAACAAAATACTTGGGAGGCTTGTTAAAGTCACGATGCGGATTCAGTAAGTCTTGGGGGAGGTATTGGGGGTGGAACCCAGGGGTGCTCTACCACTGAGCCACATCCCAACCCCTTTTATTTCTTCTTTTGAGACAGGGTCTTGCTACCAAGGTGCCCAGGCTAGGCCTTGAACCTTCGATCTTCCTGACTCTGCCTCCGGAGTTGCTGGGATTATAGACATGCATCACAGCTCTCAGTTATGATTCTAACAAACTCCCCGATAAAGCTATTGTCCTTACAATACACTTTGAGTAGTGAACATCTGATATTTTCCCCTTGCACCATCTGGAGAATTACTGATGGCACATGCCAAAACAAGTTTTAAAAGGAGCAGCCAGAGTGTCATGAGGAAACAAATTCAAATGCTTTTCAACGAAGCCCATGAGTGCAGGTCCTTAGGACTCACCTTCTTTAATATTTCTGTGTTCAGCAGCATGTAAATGTCTAGAGTGCGACTTTCCTCTTTGGTGAGAGCGCTAAGGTTACAGTGCATTGTTAGGCAAGAAATTCCTGGCTTTTCACAATCCTGAGAAGAAAAAAATCAGAGAACAGTCAAATGATATAAAAGCAAAGTCAAAGCCACAACTATTTGTAGAGCAGCAAGCTCTAGGGCTTCTGTTGTGGTGACTAAGTCAATTCCAGGCAGAGGAAATCAAACAGAAGATTCAGGGCTGAGGGTGTAGCGCAGTGATAAATCGATTGCCTAGCAATGTGCAGGGCCCAGTACTACAAACAGACAAAAAATAATAATGATAAGGATGAAGATGACAGTAACCATAATGATACAAAAGGCAATTACTCTTTGTCACCACCAGAGGGCATGCGAGGGATTCCAGTCTGACAGGCACCAGAGCAGGATTCAAGAGTCAAGCAAGTAGGGAAAAAAGCATGTCCAAAGTTAATCCTACCAAAAAGTTGGATTTAACAAAGAGAATAATTTTTTTTAAAAGAGAAAGAAATTTCTCTTTTACATATTCTGATAGTATTGATAGTTTGGAACACAGGCGTATTTCCTACATTATGTAATTTCTGCCTGTGCAGTAGCTGGTGTGTGTCTGTGGCAAATTTTTAGTTAGGGGAAATTAGAGGGATTCCAAAGTTATGTGACTCTTGCTCAAGAAAACACAGAAATTATGTAAAAAGAAATAAAAATAAATTTAAACAAAAAGAAATAAAAACACATGAAAAGAAAGGTCAACTCCATTTTCTCTTTTGTATTGAAGGATCATCTGCCTTCATGATGCTTCAGTTGCAGGTGAAATTTATAGTTTGATACAGAGTTGTGTCTATCGAGAACACTTGGTGCTTTATCACTACATCTAAGGATTCTAAGGGCTTTTAAAAATAGAAGTACCAGGTAGTGGCACACGCTTGTAATTTCAAGCTCCGGAGGATCGTGAGTTTAAAGCCAGCCTCAGCAACAGCAAAGCGCTAAGCAATTCAATGAGACTCTGTCTCTGAATAAAATACAAAATAGAGCTAGGGATGTGGCTCAGTGGCTGAATGCCCCTGAGTTCAATCCCTGGTATCAAAAAAAAAAAAAAAAAAGAAAAGAAAAGAAAATGAAAAATAAAAGTACCATCCTCACTTTGTGAAACAATCCAAACCTTTCAAGTGACCAATAGTTGTACTTCTCCACTGTGGGAGAGAGTGAGGAAGGAAATGATAAATGTGAGATGTGCCCAGGATGAAATGAAGAGCAAAAGAAACATAACCAGGGTTGGGGCTGTGTGCAGCACGTGCCTAACACATGTGAGGCCCTGGGTTCAATCCCTAGCAAAAGACTAAAGATATAGGGAGAGGAGGAACTGAGAAAGCATTTCGGTTCCATCTCTACCACCTTCACTCTTTAAAAATGCAGTAAATAGAACAAATCTCAAGTGTCTATCTTGATACATTTTCACATATTTTCATACCTAGAGAATCACCTGAACACAATGTAGAACATTTCTGTCAGCTAAGGGGTGCCTCCACACCCCATCCCCCTGGTACTCCTCCAGAGGAGCTCACTGCCCCGACTCCCACTGCCACTGATAGGCAGGCCTGCCTGCTGGCCTTCCCTCCTTCCTTTATGGTACGGGTGCCTGAACCCAGGGATGCTTTACCACTGAGCTACATCCTCAGCCCTTTTTGAGATGGGGTTCCACTCAAGTTGCCCAGCTGGTCTGTGATCGATCCTCCTGCCCTAGCCTTTCAAGTAGCTGGGATTACAGGCATGCACCACTGCATCCACCTTAATTTTTTTTCTATTCCTGAACTTTGTGTATATGAAATGGTCTAATACATTGGTCCTTTTGTCTTTGGCTTTTTTCATTCAGTAGCATTACTGTGAGATTTACTTAAGCTGCTGTGTGCTGCAGTAGTTTCATATATTTCATTGGTGTGTGATATTCCAGGGCATGGATATACCACAACTGTTTACTCATTCTCCTATTGATACTTAACTGAATTGTTCTCTGCTTTGGTTATTATAAAATTGCTATTAACAGTCTTCTCCTAATTGTTCAGAAGATGCATGTACTTATTTCCCTTGGGGATAGACCCAGGAATGGCAATATATAGCTGTGTGTGTGTGTGTGTGTGTGGTTTTCCTAAGTGGTTGCACAAGAACAATTACTCTTGTTTAGATTCAGACTAGTTGGGGAAACATTTTACTTTGTGCTTGGAGGTTGAAAAGGTTCTCCCTTTGCCAGGCAATGGAATTTGGAATATAAATTCAACATTAGGATTGAAACCTCAGGCTTGTGATTTTATAAGTTGATTGATGAGAAGCAGACTTGGGAAATAACAAATATCAAAGAGAAAACTGGCCTCTAATCTCAGTCTTGCCTTCTGAGGAGGACCACCCATGTTACCCCAGCCACTGGGCAAATCCTTACCAAGACTTTTCTTCCAGACTTTGTGAAAAAAGCAAATATTGTGTGGAAGATATTTTCTTGTTCTTGAGGGATGATGCAGGGGGTTGGGTTTTTCTGGAAAGAGCAGTTTCCTTTCTCTTGGCCAACCTGAAAATGGAAAGAGGCTTGTCAGTATGGCTGATCCCAACATCAGGCCATGTTCCTGGAGTCCCGTGTCATGAAGAAAGTACCAATTGAGGTTTCTTTTTTTTTTCCCCTCCTTGTTCATTCTCTAGTGGGCAGGAATGGCTAAAAAGCCTTTTATTTTAAAGATATGTATTGCCCAGATTGGCCTGGAGCTCCTGGGTTCGAGTGATCCTCTGCCTCAGCCTCCTGCCTAGCTGGAAGGTGCTCACCCTGGGAATGCAGGTGCACACCACTCCACCCGGCTCTGGCTGAAAAGGCTTTAAGGCAGAAGCTGAAGCATCAATAGGGCCAAATAATAGAAAATGTGGATCTTACGTCCCTAAATCATTGAGAGGAGAAGGCACACAACATGTGAATGAGGTGCGACTAGGAAACAATAAGACTTGGAACACAATAAACTTTTTATGCTTCATGATTTCCAAAGTACATTTACAAACATCCTTGCAACAATTCTGTTAGGCACTGATATTAGAGTAGATGAGGAAAAAGAAACTTGAATCAAGTCACCTGCCAACACACATACAGTCAAGAGCCCAGGTCTAGAACTCGGGTCCTCTGAGACCTTAAGATCCATAAGAGGATCTTTGCCAGAAGACAGTCCTCTGCTAGAAGTCTTCCTAGAGTCCTCAGGGTGCTAGGAGGAGCCCTTCTTGGGAGGGAGAAGGTGTACTAAGGCTGCTCTGTGCCCTATCTCTCTGCTCCAACTAGAGTATCAGCCACATATGATGCCACTTAAAATCAGAGTTCTGATTAAAAAAAAAAAAAAAAAAAAAGCTGGACAGACACTGCACTGAGCCAGACAGGGACTTCAACACTCGTTGAGCTCTTGGTGAGTCATCTGATTTTATTTCTGACAGCCATGGCAATGGTGCTGAGCAACAGCACTACGAGAAAACAAAACACACCCAAACAGTGGTGTGCAGCCTTTCAGGTGGAGTTCTTGAAGAGCAGCGCCTTTTGACATTCACCTGGAGGAACCGTTGTACGAGGTCCTCTTTATCCATCACCATATACCCTGGTGATAGCTAAAGACTGAACGGGATGTTAGGCCAGACCAGAATGTTAGTAATTAGTAATCCATAATTTAGGACTGTGTTTACAATCCCCTTGCTAACTAGAATCATCTGTTTAAACTTTCCTATCTTTGATGCCTGCGAATAAAATATAGTGTGTTTGAACTTTCTCAAGAATGTTTCAACTGTCCCATTTGTGCTAGGGTGCAGGGTTTAAAGTTTTTACATAAAGAAACTTCCAACGTAAGAATGATAATCTTTTAATAATGCACTATAAAAATGAGACCACCAAAATTCGCTTAATTAATCTCCGCTTTATCTCTGGTCTGAACACATTCCAAAATTTACTATACATGTCTGAAAATAAACAAAATGAAGTTTTATTTCCTCAAGATTAACTCTGAGAAAAATGAACGTTGCCTTTGAAAATGTCTCGTCCTTTGGGACCCTCTTGTCCTTTAAAAGTGCTCACAACTTGGGATTCTTTCAATTATTTTATTTGAAATGCAAAAGTTGGGGAATATATATCAGCCAGGAATCTCAGGACTCAATCTTAACACTGGTTAGGGATGATTTTAGAAGTTACTAGAGGAAATAATGAAAAGGAGGCACTGAAGTTTAATGCATTTTTGATGATTATTTCATGGATCCGATTGTTTAAAGTTATGATAAATATTTTAAAGTTCATTTTAGAAAGCAATACATATGTTGTTACTGGGGTAAAAATCATGAATATTTGCTTATAAGACAAATGAGAAAAACCACCACTGTGGGGTAAATGAATATTTGTGTGTGGCAATGAAATTTCAGACATGAACTCAAAAAATTCTGCATTTCAAATAAGATAGATCAAAGATGATATATTGTGGAAAACTTGTCTTAAAAAAGTGGCCTAGCAACAGTGCTCTCAAAGGATGCACACTTGAATAAAAGTATTTGTGAGATGTGAGAAAATGGCCAGATTATTATAAATGAACGCTACTCTTCTACGATTTTGAGTGCACGACAACATAATTAAATATTATAAGTAGTTGACTATTCCTTTTTCGAACACTTTCAACTGAAATAAAATTTAGATTCCCTCTAATGCAAAGATTTTAAGTGCAGTTTGATGAACTTTGACAAATGAGATCACCCATTAACCACCCCCCCCACACACACACCCATGTAAGTACGGAACATGTCCACGACTCCAGAAAGTTCCCACTGGCCCCTTTCCAGACTCTTATCCAAAAGGCAACCACGGTTCTGATTCTTATTAAGGGGAAAAAAAGGTAACGTTCCCTTTTCGAGGAAGGGAGAGGGTTGTGATACTTGGGGGTGACACTCTGTTCAGGCACATGCAGTACCTGCTGGATGGAAAGCATTTGTTACAGGGCACTGAAAAGTTGGGAAGTGCATGCTCTGGCTCTTAAGCCCCATCCTCTTCCACTCTGAAGCATATGGGGCTCCACTTTCCCTGTTTGACCTCTGGAAGATGGTCTTCCGCAACCCTGTGAAGATCACCAGGCCTGGCCACCCAATCCATTTGGTCAGGCAGAACTTTACAGGATGCATGCGTCCCTAATTGAAATCAGAGGTGGGGCAGAGTCCCTCCTTGCTCTACAAACTGGTGCTTTGGGTTTCCAGGCAGAGAGAGGAAGCAGAGCCCCAGCGTGGCCAGCTTCGCTCATGTGCTTTGGGTGTGCAGAGCTGGCTCTGCCATCTGTCCCAGATACCAGCAGAGAAGGACAGAGAGCTGGGAGTGGCGGGGGTGGGGGTGGACTAAGCCCAGCATCAACCTGGAGAGACAGAGACAGGCTCCAAGTTTACTTTTCCTCTTCCACGGGGAGTTTCGATGGGGAAAGAGTGGCTGTCAAGAGGGAAGTGACCATAAGGTGACGTGATTCCACATGACAATCTGCCCCTGGTGGAATGGAGTTTTGGCGGGTTGTGCGCCTGATTGTGGTTACACAGGAATCATTTTAATTGGGGAAAACTTTTTCTTCCCCCTCTGTCAGGTTCAGGGTGGTCCCGTTTCACAGGAAGACTGAAGGCTGTTGGGTATTGTATGGGTGTTATTCAGACTGAAACTCAGTCCTTGACCAGGGTCATCGATGGGAGGCACTCTTCTGTGTGCCGGACAGATCACATGACAGCCAAGATGCTGACATCTAGCACCTGTCCAGCCCTTCCTTCCTGCATCCTGGCTCTGGATTGCTTTCCTCACATGCACATTCAGTCCTCGAAACCTCCCCGAGGCAGGGGCCTTGATCTCCTGGCTTCCCGTTGTGGAAACTGGGAGGAAGGAGAGGCCAGGTGAGCAGCAGAGGTCTTGCAGCCAGCAGGCTGCAGAGTCCCGCTGGGACACACACCATCCAGCTCTGGACCTGCCTATAACCACCCTCTTGCACTGCCTCTTAGGTCAGAGGCTGAGAACAGGGCTGCTGATGGGGTCTCTTGCTGTTCTTACCCAGGTCAAAAGAACTATCAGCTGAGAAACCGGGAAACACTAGAGTCCTCCGTTCTGCCACATTTCTCCCACTGTGTCCCCCCTCCCCCACCCCACCCCCCCAAAAAAAAGAGAGAAAAAAAAGACTTCTACCCAGACCATGGGAGGTAACAGCGCCTGCAGGCTGCTCTATCGCTAGAAGTCGAACAGAGCACCCTGGAATGTTGTTTCTGGAAGGCCGCTCCGAGATCATGCAGTCCCATGGCCTCAGCTGACAGATAAGGAACCAGAGGCCCCCCGAGTCCAGTGACTTGTCCAAGGTCACGTGGTTGGCTGTGAGCCTCATCCGGCACCCAGTGGTGGAATTCTTGGTGAACACTCAAGGGTCCCAGGCTGCAGCCTAGCTGTGCCGACTCAGGTTAGGGCCTCACATTCCTTGTCTATAATATTAGGACGGTGGCCTACATGGTTGTCCTCAGATGCTAACTGCACATTTTGATGACTCTCTGTGCATTTCATTTTCTTTAGAGCATGGGGTCACTTCATCTCACATCCCATACATAAAAACAATGGCTGACTACTCTCCCTACAACCTAGTTTTAACCAGACTCGGCTCAAAATCAAATGAAAGTAATCCTTTCTCCCCATATTGCAAATAATCCAAGCGACACCCAGCTAGCCGTCCACAGCTTCATTTCCTTGGTGGGCCGAGAACATGGTGGCATTGCCCCCACGGTCATCTCAGCCGGCTGACTTCTCAAGTATTTTCCAGATTGTTTGAGTCCAAATGCTTCCCATGGCAGCCTGCTTATCTTGCAGGACCCCTGGGAGCTGGAAGAGGCCTGTGGCTATTGGAATTTGAACAAAAGAACCTAACTGAGCATACAAATGAGGACAAGAGGACCCAGGACCCAGGGACAAGGCTGAATTCTGCCAAGGCAGTCATTAAGGGTTTTCTGTTGGTATCTGTCCTTCCCTCACCCCAACCCCATAGAAAACATTGTGCAAGTTGAAACCAAGAGATGGTGGTGATTTGGGAAATTGTCAGGAGTCCTGGTTATGGGAGACCAAGGAGAATTATGGACATCATATGGTGGCAGAGTCTGGGTCAGTCTTGGTCAGGGGAATCTTTGTGGCCAGAAGCTGCCAAAGTGTCAGGCCTATTTGCTCCAGGCCCGACAGGATGAAGTGCCCCATTTGCTCCATGTGGTCTTACAAGACCCGGCTTCCCAAAATACCAGCTTCGAAGCATGAACTGGGGCTTGTGTTGCAGGGATGATGCTGCAAAGTCTCCCTTTTTCCTTTTTTTTTGGTGGGTGGGGGGACAGGGGATTGAACTCAGGGGCACTCAACCACTGAGCCACATCCCCAGCCTTATTTTGTATTTCATTTAGAGACAGGGTCTCACTGAGTTGCTTAGCACTTCATCATTGCTGAGGCTGGCTTCGAACTTGCAATCCTCCTGCCTCAGCCTCCTGAGCCTCTGGGATTACAGGCATGGGCCACCACGCCCAGCTCCCTTTTGCTTTTAATGTCACCGTCACCTGCGCCCAGGTGGGAAAGGGAAGCCTTGAGCTTTTATGGAGGCCTCTTCAAGCTCTGGTGGCTACAGAAAGAGATTGGGAAAACAGGGGCATTGCCCCTAGGCTCAGGAGGTGGAGCTTCCTTTGCTGACCTGGAGCACAACAGCAGACACAGGTCT